>NC_090934.1:953725605-954028635 GCF_040938575.1 Ambystoma mexicanum | reverse complement strand
ATGGTGCACAATTCATGTCACAGGAAGTACAATCTTTTCTCAAGGAGTGAGCTATTAAACACAACACGACGGCACTATATCATCCCAGGAGTAATGGTTTAGTTGAGAGAATGAACCGTTTTATAAAAGATGTCATTCAGCTGGCTGTTGTTAACAGTTGCCATGGAGAGAGACACAAAGAGGCGTTGAACATGTACAAGGTCACTCCACATTCTGTAACTGAGGTGGAACCTTTTACCCTTATGAGGGGAAGGATTGCCACCAACAGACCCAGACCTGCTTGGTTGACATTAAAGAAGAACAAAAACAGATATGGAAGAAGTAGTAAAAAGGGTGAGGAGGAAACAAGAAGAATATAAACAGTATTATGACAAACAAAGGCATGTGAAAGAAAGCAAAATTACGAAAAGAGATTGGATCAGAGTAAAAGAACCCAGGAGAGTCATGAAAGGAGATTCCAAATATCGCTCTCCACAAAGAGTAGTAAGATGTTCTAAGAAGTAAGTATTGTTAGAGGATGGTAACAAGTGGTCATGCAACAATGTCATTCTGGCAAAAGAAAAGGACAGACACAGATGCAGCCTTGCGAATGTCAGATCAGGACAATGTGTTTATGAATGATATTGAATCAACAAGGAGACCCAGGAGTCGTGCAGGAATGTCGAAAAATAATACAAGTCTTACAAAACCAAGAAGAATTGTGCCAAACAAAGAAAAGGATTTTATTTATTATTGAAACTGTTAATTGCTTGAACCATCTTTATTCACGCCATACCTTTATTCATCGTGGTGGAGTATTCCCACGTGTATCCTTTTTACCAAGTTAATTTTTATATGTGTTTGTAGGTTTTCTTTAAATGCTTGTATATAGTTATTCATCACACTTTGTAAATATTGTGGGGAAGGAGATGTTATAATGTAAATTGCTATAGTGGAATGTTCCATGTTCAAGGTTCTTTTCCGAGTCGTCTCCCCGTGTGATTCTGGAACATGGAACAGAATCACACGGGAGGAAGACGGACGTTACATCGGGGGTCGCAAGGCAACTCCCAATATTAATAAATAATCCTAAAAGTAACATAGCATTGTGTGTGGACAATCCATGTTAATTACATAACACAATATGGATCCTGTCAGCTCGGGGGAAGCAACCACCAACAACTAAAATGGAAACTACATTTGCCAAAATTGCATATATGAGCAATATGCTGAAAGTAGAATAAAGAGTAGGGATTGCGCCACTGTAGCTAAATAGTCAACAGGTCCCCCTGCAAGGAACAGCAGCAAGTTAGTAAGGGTCAAAAAGCAGGCCTAGCAGTAACGTGCAAAACAGAGGTGTACCGACATTCAATAGACAAAAATAGAAAATTGCATTTGGGAATCATTTTATGAAATCCTGAAAGCTCAGAAATGGTGTTGGATCGTATCCACTCAATTCGCTACTATCAAAAACAGAAGGCTACCTTCCAAGTGTATTGACAAGAGTTCGGTGTGCTTCAGAGAATAGGAAAATACCATCAGCAAAACAAAAGTGCAGACAGGGCTGTGCTTCAGAGCAAAATGAACCAAAATCGTCCAAGATTCACCCTTCATTACACTTCCAAGAAGACGGGGCTTTACATACCTTTTTTTATGTTTGAACGATTATTAAAACGGTTCAACACAACAGGCATTACAATTAATTTACAAGACATCGCTTACCATCACACATCTTAACATTTCAAACAAGGAAATGCATCCAAAATAACATTAAAACTGTTTTCGATGTTCAATATAGTTTATTAAAATAACCTGCCAAAATAAAATAAAACATGTATGCCATTCCTTGTACAGGCCCTACGTGGCATCCATCACTATTTTTGTTATCACCGTTGTCCATTTTGTGTTTTCTCAATCCCATGGTTGTGTCATCTTTTGGAAGATCTCTTGTTCAGCTCCATGGCCTTGAGTTATCAATAAATGCAATATTTTTATTTTCATGAAGATGGCTACCCCTACTAAAGGGGAGGGGGGAGCTTTAAAGAGTCCACCCTAGGGGTGCCCAAGCCAATGGACTAATTTCTGCGAACCTTATTCTATTGCTCACTTCTCCGGGAAGACGAGAGGAGGGTGAAATCAGAAGAGGGGCCTTAATGATTCCTTCAGTAGGGAGGATCACTGAGCAGAGGGCTTTTTGGTGCACTGTTTGCAATAAATGAAACCAGGTCGGCAGAGGAAGGGCGAGTGTCCACAGCTGTAGAAGGGTGCTTGAGACACCAATTGGTGGGTCTGGTGGTTGACAGCCATTGGTGGCAGAGCCGAAAGCTTGGCTTTGCAGAGTAGATTTACTGAGCGACTTGTCTCCTCAGTGGGGTAAATGGAAATTCAACTGGACATGCACACTCGCTTGTCTGCAAATGGCTCTTACCTTAGTGGGTCCCTTTAGTGGTGGAGGCAACTAGATGTTGGAAAGAATTATTCACAACTGTAACAAAGGTGGCTGGGTTTATATTCGAGAGAGAACATGTTGCTTTGTCGCTTTGTTAATTCCTCTTTTCATACCAATCACATTCCCTGATCTATAAAACATGTAGTAGTCACCCCTTTGCTAAAAAAGGTTGGCTTGGACCCCAATGATACCGCAACCCTTAGACCAATTACAAATGCTCTTTTTTTTCTTAAAGCTTGTAGATAAGGTAGCCACGCTACAATTGCAGGAACATGTGGCAGGAAGAAACATCTTCCATAAAAAACAATCAGGGTTTCACAGCTTTCAGGCTGCTGATGTTACTCGACCTATTGGCAGCCTTTGACTTGCTAGATCACAGGATTCTGCTAGATCGCATGTCTACTGCTGGAGGTCTCTCAGAGGAGGCAATAACCTGGCTCAAGTCATTTCTTCAAGGGCGTAGCTCCCGAGCACATTGGGGAGAGAATGACTGATGCTGAGATCACCATCTGTGGAGTCCCTCAGGGGGCTTGCCTCCCCCCCCCGCTTTTTAATATTTACATTATCCTATTATGCTGGGATCTTGAAAATGTAGACCTCTTTTTCTGCAATTATGCAGACAATTTTCAGTTGGCACTGGAGGTTGGTGAAGACCACAGTAAAGACCAACAACACCTAGACCAGGTCTATCAAATGGTGAAAAGCTGGATGACAACAAATTGGCTCTGCCTTAACGCCACCAAGACTGAGCTAATGTTATATGGCCCCAAACAAGCTAGAGAGAAGCTGGGTTCCCAGTATAACAGTTTTCTGGTTGGTGGATGTCAGATACCAGTGGTACCCAAGGTTAAGACCTTGGGCACCTATCTGGAAGCCAGCTTAGACAACAAGGCACATGTTGATGCTGTTGGGAAAAGCACCAACTATTATTTGAAAGTGCTTCGTCAAGTGGCCCTGCTGGTCTCAGAGGAGAACTGCAAGAAATTCGTCCGGGCCGTAATACTGCCTAGTGTGGACTACTGTAACACCCTCCTGGGAGGAGGGAAGAAAGTAGACCTACAAACACTCCAAAAGATTCAAAACGCTGCAGTACTTATCGTCTTTCAGATGAAGCGTCTAGAGCCCACATCTGCTGGCAGGAGGAGTCTCCACTGGCTGCCAATCTCAGCTAGAATACAATTTAAGCTCCTGACAACTTGTCAAATGCATCTATGGTGATGCACCTATATATCTTAAGAACAGGCTAAAGCTATACACGCCTAGTAGATCCCTTTGCTCAGCTAAAACCTGCTCCTTACAAGTAGATCGAGTGAAAAGAACTTGTGGCAATGGCCGCGCCTTTCATGTGCGGGCCGCACAGGCCTGGAATGCCCTCCTGGCGTTTCTACACAACACATCTGATCTTTTGATCTTCCGGAAACAGCTGAAGACCTTTGTTTTCATAAAGCTCTGATCCAGCTACCTGGCTTCTTGATAGGGCTCTATATTTCTTCTTCATGGAGCCTGGATGCCTTTGTGCTTTGGCACCTTACAAATAAAATAACAAACATAACAGCTGTGTGTCGCCACAAATCACATCCATCACCTCCCCCTTGCCCAAACTCTGTTGTGTCCCGAGACATCGGGACAACACAGGAATCTTAAAATGCATGTAGGCATACTGACAATACTTTGAGGGCATAAATGTAGAATGCATTCAACACACGTGCAAGACTTTCCGTTTGGCGTGTGGAGAGTACATTGAAGCGCAGCGGCAACTCAAGAAAGTCGACAAGAAACAAGGAAAAAAGTGCCCAATGGCAGGAGAATCTCACTCAATGCGGGCATGAAACCATTGAAAACAACCTACACAAATAACCCAAAAGGCGGCGGGTGATGAAAAGGGAGGCCCGTTTACTAGAGGGAGAAAACTCATTAGATCTGGTTGTGCAAGAGACCATCAATTAAAAGAACGGCAGGAACGCGTGGCAAGTGGAGCCTGAGAACAACCGATGCCAGCAATACACAGTGAGACTGGGAGAGCACGCGAGTGAACCCTGGCCTTTAGCGGTTAGGCCTCTGCTGGGCCTGAAAGTGAAGGTTCTCTCAGGGCATTAAGGTTGAGCCACTGAACCGCAATGCACATTTAAACACAACTCAAAACAACGTGGGATTTGAAAGAGAAACGGACTGCGGACAAACGTCCCTACAAAAGGGTTGAAGAAGTCCATGTGCTGGGGACTCCGAGCTGGTGAAAAAAAAAAAAAAAAATAAATAAAGTCATGCACCCTAGGTCTCTAATCGCATCTAAATTTAAATGCACAACCTGACGTACACTAAGCGAGAGATCGTCCCTCGGCATTTGGGCTGATGGGCTTCAGAGCTGGGGGGGGGTGGGGGGGGATTTTGCCTCAGGTAGCGCCCCCCCGAGCTAAAGATGCAAGATCCCACACATGCTAGGGCAGAGTCGTGTACATGTACTAGGGATGCATGACGCTTCTGGGCTAGGATTTTAAAGCACTATTTTAGAAACCTTCTAGCTGCTCCAGATTTGTTAGCAAGAATATGCTAGGGTTCTACTACGCATAAACACCCCCCCCCCCCCCGGCCCTTAGGAGGACTGGTCCCAGCGCTCTGGTGCACACATGCTAGAGCACTGAAAGTTTCTAGAAGCCCTTAATCAATGGCTCTGCGGATTGCACCATCGCTAGGGCTTGAGCGGGCAAGGCCTACTAAGTCTATAAATGTCCCTACAGCAGGGCTCTGTACAGTTGCAGATGTCAATGTCACTGTGGTGGACCCAACTACATAGCTTTAGACCCCCACTTGTAGACTATCCTGGCTACGCCTCTGAAAAAAAACACACCCGATTAGAGGCTCAACGTTATTAAAGTTCACATCTGTTGCATGGCTAAACTTGCAAGAGTCACAAAGGAAATCCAAGGTAGTACTCTGATGCATACGTGCAACAGTGGCCAAACGCTCACCAAAGCAAGTGCTCCAATGAGGTTCTGCTCTGTCAATTGTAGACACTCCATCGCCGCACCTCAGAAGTCTTGATCATACCAGCTTATGAAACGCAAAAACGGTCCCAACAAGTGGGGGGGGAGGGGGCAATTGAGAGAAGCCCTATTCTCAAAATGGAAACGCCAGACCGCTCCCTCTGTAGGGTGTGCGAAAATGAGCTAAAATCATGGCGCCGGTGCACTGCTAATTTGGCCATTCACTTCCATTATCGCAATGAAATCCTACGTTTTCGTGGGCTCAGTAAGCAAACGTGAATTCCTCAACGGTTGCACAGTCACATAATTATGTCAGATGAGCTAACTGTGGTGGATAGTTTGGATAGTTGTATTGTCGGCTGAAGAATGATCCGAAAAGGGAGTCAGAGCTTTGCAGGTGCAGTGATAAGGGGTGCAGGTAACGAAGGCGAGGGAGAGAAGCTGTTTTTTTCCACTTCTAAATGGATTTTTCCACTCTTTGCTCCCAATGCTTGCCGCCTACTCTTCGGCCTAGGGCAGTCTGGCAACGATGAAGGGGCAGGGATTGCCCCATAAAGAGCACAGGTATTCCTCATTAAAAAGACAGAATTGGACCCCGGGTGATGCAGTCTTCCTGAGATGGAGGACGTTGCGCTCCAGACCCCATTAGCAAGAATGATCTCTCTGCCTACCAGCTCTGGGACTAAACAGTGTTGTGGTGGCCGAGATGAAGACGTTTCTGCAACCATTCTAATGGTGATGCCCAAAGTCCTTGAGCAAAAGAAAAATTAACCAACACTCGCTACCAAATATCCATGCAAGTGTCCCTTGGAAAAGGTAAGTGAAGACAACATCTAACACTCAAACACCTCAAAAATGGCTCATTAAAAAAAGGGAAATGCAGTTAAAAACATTAAAACCAGACTAACCACCATTTTCATTATCCACAAGCCATAATGCTCGACTTTGCCAATTCTACACTATAGTCTATTAAACATAAGTATTTTTTTTTAATTTATATTTTTTTAATTAGTGCACAGCATCCCTTCTGGGGACTCCTAGTTGTGTACGCTAATATTAAACGATTTCACGAGACCACACACTTTGGTGAAGCCGGGACTTAATCCCAGTCTGCATTTGATTTGTGCGCATATTTAACCAGCTCTAGCTGGTACAGGTATATGCAAGATAGTCGTTTTAGTTTCCCCATCCCTAAATGAAAGGGAGCAAGCAAGCAAGACACCCATGCAAGGAGGACTGCCAAAGCCAACGCTAGGGCCTGGAGCAGGTGGCTAGGCTCCTTGGTCTTCGAGCAAGGCATCAGCAGAATTGCAATCCTACTCCCTATGTTGGCCCCTAAGGCACTGAGGTTTCCCTTTCATGTTCAGTTGAGGTTGCATCAATCCAATAAGGGGCTGGGGCCAGCCCGATAATGTGACGCTTCGACTACGTGACCCCCACATAGTCTAAGCAACAGAGACCTGGCTGCTGGTGCCCCTCGAGCCCCAGAGGACTCATTCATGGCGGGGTATGAGCCTGACAGGCCCACAGAACCTGGTGCCTATGCATAATGTTGCTTGAACTCATCACCCTTAACAAAATACAGAATTGTTAGAATTAAAAAGACATCTCTTTAGTTACCCATTATACACAAATATAAAATAAAGCAGTTTGTGGTCAAAGCATCAAGTGGTCTGCAACAGAACAAGTTTATAAGCTTTGCCAAGCATGTGGGATGGCCCTTAAACCAGCGAAATCCCTTCAAGTTCACTGCTGTTGACTCGTACAACAGCCCACTCCGGTAATGTGCCAGGCTGCGGAGGAAGCACCGCTAGATAGACATGTGAGTAGAGCACCCTCAGATGTGAACATGTCATGGCAATATGCATTATGCATACTTCATAGACCAATGTATAAGCTTCTCTGTAGATATTGGAATACATTGATACGACAATCAGATTCAGTAGAACGGCCCAGCGTTTCTCTTTGCATTTAATGTATCTTGTTTGGAGAAAAAAAAATAGAAGTGGCTTTCTTCCGGTCGAGTTCTTTCCCAGGAGTTCGAGAAACGGTATTTGAAACGGTAGAAAAATAAACGATTCTACTAGACATGTCTGCACGTTACTGAAAAAAGTCAAAAATTGCAAATAATGTAGATCATACTTCATACCAGACGTCATTTAATTGACTGTACCAGAGAAGTATTGCAGTCTGAACACGCGACTTCCCTCCGAGGTCATCACCACCTTGAAAAGGAGAGCAGAACTAACCAACATTCAAGTATTTCCCACACCTGGGACCCATGTTCTGTCTCGTTTTTAGGACTTGTACCACACACCGCTGCCATTTTATGGTGTCCAGGTGCTTAATCGAAGGATTATTGGGATTTTAGCACGGCAATCCCAGTAGAACAGCTTATTCCAATCAGAATAGAGGAGGGCTTTACCTCGATTTAGCCATAGGCTTGGTATAGGCTGCATTCATTCACATAGAATGCAAGTCTGATCCCTGCGGGAGCGTGATGCAGGACAGAGGGACAGTAGGAATGACTAGGCCTATACCACTTACAGGTGCTTGGGCCTTTCACAAGAAGCTACTCCAACCCTGGGGCAACTGAAGCCCACCTGTTGATACTAGAGCCGAGCACATTCCCTTGGCCCCTTCCCATAAGCAAGTTACATAATGACATCCAATGGTTGTGCTCTCCTCCAGTCAAGCCAATCTCAACGACAGCCAACGGTGTTGCTCTCCTCCAGTCAAGCCAATCTCATAGGTTAAAGGTAACAAAGATCTTCCTAGAGGCTCACAGACAAAAGACGGTGACTACACCCGTTTATGGGAATGGGGAGGCAGTCAATAATTGTTAGGTAGGATACATATAGAGGATGGCCACACAATTCAGCATGTGCATGCTGGCCGTGGGACAAATCCGTTTCTGGGCATCTGGTGACAGACTATACAGTTTGCTTGCCATGTGGAGGACTGCTCTACCCATTACTTGGCATGTGAAAACTGGTCATGCCTTCTGCTGGACATGGGAATGCTACCCTCACTGGTTTCATGCATGCATAGAGTTATACCTATTGGTAAGAACGTAGAGGCTTGCAATACTTGCTACTAGGTATGGGGAGGCTGGTTGCCTGGCACGGGGAGGCTAGGCACAGCTATTTCTGAGCAAGCAGAGTATGTCCATATGCATTGCTGGCATATGGTTGGAGGCCATATCCTTCTCTTCATATGTATTTTGTCATTACCTATTCCTGGGCATGTGAAGAATTGCTATATATGCTGCTGGGCATGTGGAGGGTGGCTATTAATGTTGCTGACATTTAGAGCCTGCCATTTGTAGCCCACTGCTCGTTTCAAGGCACGTGCCAATTAGAAATGTCTGCATTAAATGGGACATGTGAACAATTCATCACCCCTTGTAAAGTTTCATGGACATCCTATTCTCGTTTGATCAAGCTTACTAGCCAAATATACTTTCAAACTGCACTGTTACTGGTCCCTTGTCCATTTATCAATCTAGTTTACACAATTATTTATTTGGCACCCACTGTCATTAAGACTGAGGGCTTCGTTTATTTTGGATGGAGGGTGTGTGACAAATGCTCAATATATCTAATGGTAAAAAAACAGCCTAAACTCTGGCCCCTCGCAAAAAAGTGGAGTACCCTGGTATAGATCGATGGTATGGTGAAGGCAGAAAAGGTCTGCAGACGTCATTAGCATGCTGTGAATTGGCCCAGGTGGAACTGAAGTGAGACCAAGTCTTTTGGCCCATTTGCGCCTCTATTCATTTTGGCTAACAGGTAACACTTTAGCACCAAACAGAGGGACAGTCGAAATATTGGATGAATTGCAGCAAACCATGCACGTTAAAAGGCACCAGGTTCAGTGGTGGGGAGGGAACAAAGGCATGCCACATTCCTCTCCTCTTTTGTGATGGTGTCCCTTCAGCCATGTAGGCTGCCACCATGGTATTGTTTCCTGCAACGTGATCCTGGGTGGAATTCACTCAGAGGAAGCGATCCATCACCGGGGCAAGTGCTCAGGGCAGGGCTTTCCAAATGGGGACGAGTGTGTGAAAGACAACAGGGCCCCTTCTCCTCCCAAGGTACAAAACACGAATGGGGCAGAGGCAAGGTGTAGACTATCAAAGGTGATCCTGCTGCAGTGAGATGGAGGGGGAAGGGGTACTTTTTGTACCTGTAACTCCTGTTCTCCAGCATTGGCATCTTTCTTGGATTCACATGCTGTGAATATTCCCGTCGCCAGGCTGGGAATCCTCAGTTTACAGGAGGACGGAGGGCACATGTTAATATATGAAAGATAACACTGGAGTAATGGAGTTACAGGTAAGAAACGTACCCCTTCTCCAGCATTGGATCTTTCATTCACATGCTGTGAATAGAATACATAGCAGCATACACTTAGTTGGAGGTAGATCGCAGGAAAAGGCTACCTTATAAGAAAAGCCTACGACACTGGAAGAAATGCCGAAGGACGTCTCTTCCAGTCTTTGAATCTGCAGGGTGCTGTTCCTGAAGGCAGTATTACCTCGTAAACCTATGTGGTACGGCTCTGGTGGCTGCTTCGCTAATGTCTGCCATAGGAATGCCGGACCACATCGCACCAGCCGCTGTAGTTGCTTTTTGGAATGGATACGAGGTGTCCCTTGTATGGGTATGAGGTCTCCCTTGTAAAGGCTTGTTCGCCTTGGTGTAAAAAAAAAAAAAATAAAAAAAGGAGATGGCTGAGGGAATCCATCTTTCTAGGCCTCATTTTGAAAATCGCCATACCTTTGCGTGGAGACCTGTAAGCAAGGAACTACTGTGTGGTCTGTCTGAAGGATTTAGTCCTGTCCAGGTAGTATTTAAGCGCCCTTCCAACATCCAGGGAGTGCAGTGCAACGTTCGCTGGGGTTTTTTTGTGTTGAAAAAATGTAGGTACAGTGATGGTGAAATGCTTATAGAACTCGGAAGGCACTTTTGGTATGAAGTGAGGGTTGGTGCCAAGGACCACTTCATTCTTATAGAAACACAGATATGGCTCAGTGATTGCAAATGTAATGGCAATTAAGAAACCCACCTTCCATGACAGGAAATTTTAGAGGAGCTGTTGCCAGTGGCTTGAACAGTGGCTTCATGAGTGCTGCGAGAACTATATTGAGACTTCACTGTGGGTGTAGTTTTTTCGTTGAAGGGAATGAACAAAATAACCCTGGCAAGAAATGCTCGATTAATCCGTCACTGAAGTCAGGCTTGGCCCTTCTGTTTCTGGTGTACCTGGAAATGGCTGCCAGATGAACTTTACGCATGTAAGAGGCCTCCCTGCACCAATGATAAAAGATATGGTAGACAGTGCTCCGCGAGTACCGAGAGGAGTTGTATGATATGGCATTTATAATGGGCCTTTACACATGTGTTTCAAGGCGCAATTGTACTTGTACGTTGTGCTGTTGCACACAACACCAACAGAATTTTTGCTTGGATAGGAACGATTGGTGGATGGTACTCTTGCTGCTTGAAGGATGTTGGCACAGTCTTGCACTATGGTCAAGTGTTCAAACTATGCAAAGTTAGGAGCCACACAAGCACCTTTTACTTGGTTTTGGGAGATTATGTCATAGTGTCTCTGCAGATGAAATGGATGGCATTTGGACAGCTGCAGTAAATCCCAATACCCTGTTTGACATGGCCAGTTAGGTGCTGTGCAGGCATCATGAAGTAAGACAGACAACAGGTTCAAGATTGGTTTAAGACTTTATTTACTTAAAAGTCAGGATGGAGTAAGGCCCAACTTGCCTTATGCCAAGGTGGGATTTCCTTACCTAAAGAAAACTAAGGAGTCTGTCAGGAAGTCTGAATCAAAAATTAGTCCAAAACATACTTGCCCTCACAACTAACTAATCAATGTGTAGAGATGTCAGCATCAAAATGAATAGTGGCAACAATAAAGTTCTGAGCTTCTTCCAGCTCTTAGCCTGTAATAGGCTGCCCCTTCCATAATTTCAAAGCAAGTTCACAATGTATCAGCGTTCCCTTCCACAAGAGTTAAAATCTTCCAGTTTTTCAAAACACAGTTCCTTGGGACAGTTCCCATCTCTAACCAGCAGTACTTTTCACTAGTTCAGATAGTGTATTCTGGTTCTTCACTTCAAAATCACTTAAGCAACTGTTGCAAAACATGAGCTTCTTTATGGATACTTTCATTGGCTCCTTCCATAAAGGGGGGCAGTTGTCGGACCACATGGTCCACCCATTACAGGTCACGCAACCAATAACCCTATGCACTTAGTTACACTTTCTGTATTCTTCTGGCTAATGCAGATTTCCTCTTTAACCTGCAGTTTTTTTTTTAACTCTTAACTTTGCCCAATACTTAGCTTCTCATCCCATACCCTTCTTAGTATTTTCTTGGCTTTGCCAACAATTGTGTCTCAAACAATTCATTCCATGGTATCTGCTATTGCGCCACCTTGCTTTCATTCCATCCATAAGTACTCAACTTGCGTTTGCTCTGTGCGGCATTCAAAAGTGTTCCTAATGTTTTTCAATTTGTTCGTTATTCAAAAGCATCCAAAAGGGCTTGTAACAACTTTCAGTTCGTACGATATTCGACAAGTATTTTGTTGAAGTCCTCAAAACCCAGCAGTATGAGTGTTCCCTGTTTTCACTCACCGGCTTCACACAGCAGCTCCTGTCGGCTTCTTTCCGTTCTGCGTCCAACTTCCAATATCTCTGCTTTTCCCTCACGGAGGTCGGAGAAAGCACTACTTGCTCTCCTGGAGTCCCACGGCGACTGGAGTGCTTCGGCGCCCCACAGCTCCTGCTGCTTGTGCCAGACACTGAGGGTTTGCAGGACATCCAGACCCTCTCACTGCAAGCCTTGGACCCGCATCTCTTTCTTCTGCTGGCTACGGCTTCCAGCACCCGTGTCTCCCGCTCCTGTCTCTCCGGTTTGCCTCCATCTAGCTTGCTTGGCACGAGCCGGCTCCAAGAGTCAGTCTGCCGTCCATCCCGTCTTGTGCTGTGCAGCGTCCATTTTTATATCCATTAGGATTTTTAAATGACCGCAGGCATGGGTCATTCAATCCAATTACCTGACCATATAATACTTATTAACGGGACATGCCTGGCTGTTCCATCAGAAATCCACCATAGCAATCTTCGTCTCAGTACCATAGTGGTGTTTGGGGAGGTTTGAATAAAAGGGAGTGTGCATACCTCTGTTGTCTCCTCCTCATCTTGGTACTGGACAGATGTGTCGGCATTAACAATAGAAGGCTTGGTACTTGGCTGATGTGTTTAAATGAGGATGGGTCCTCCTAGTTGGTCTCTTCCTCGTCCCAGTAGTGTGGTGGTGTTTCTGGGGGATATTTTGGAGAGGAGGAAAGGGCTGACAGTAGCCTACAAAGTCTTGAAGGATAGAGGGTTAATTCTGAAAAGGGACGTCCCAAGGAAGTCCTCTCCCTACTCCCCAATTTTCCTCCACCCAGGTGATCCTCCCTTGCATATCCATCTCTAGGGTCGGGATTCAAAAGTGATGGCCTTTCCCTGGCCACCCGAGAGGAGGACCCAGGGGGAAAGTAGTAAGGACGCCCTCAGGTTCCTCACAGTGCGATTAGGATTACTGTGCAGGGGTACGCCCAAATCAACTGAATTGCCTTCTGGATGACTGGTTTTGGCGGAAAAGCATAAGCGGACAGGTTTGTCCATGGGAAGGAGAAGGCATCTCCCATTGACCAAGCAGTTGTACTCTGCTCGCAAACCACACTGCACTTTGCTTGGTTGCAAACAGATCAACTAAGGGAGTTCAAAATGGAGCAAAAACCTTGTTGAGTAGGTTGCTGTTTATCTCCCACTCATTGCATTACGTGGTTGCCCGGTTGAGGCTATCCGCAATCGAATTATGAACCCCTGGGAGATGAAAAGCTTGCAGATCCATCCCGTTGGCAATGGTCCAGTGCCATATCCACTGGGCCCAGTGATACAGGGTAGATAACCTTGTTCCTCCCTGCGGTAGTACATTGTTGTGGTGTTGTCGGTGAGGATTCGGACTGTAGAGTAACAGTACTTGCAGGAACGATTTTAGACTCCATCCCAATGCCCCAGGACATTTATGTGCAGCATAGTCGCCTCGCTTTTACACTGCCCTTTGACGTGGAGGGACACCACATGAACTCCCCAGCCAGACAATGAAGCGTCCATTACTAGAGTATTGTGCTGTGCTGGTTCCTGGAATGGGCAGCCTATAGGCACGTTTGGAGTGTGTGACCACCATTTTAGCTGTCGCACTACCTGGGGGCGGGGGGTGATTTATAGTTTGTCTTCCCAGGATCCTTTGACTTGGGACCAGCTGATCGAGAGGAGCTCCTGAAGGAGTCTCATGTGCAGCCTGCAGTGTGGAATGAGGGGAATGCAACAGACCCATGCACTTTCTGACTGACATTAGTCTTCCGGCTTTGAAGGTGGGCATCAACGATGTGAGTGTTTTCACTCTGTCGCGGGAAGTTCCGACTAGAGCCTTGTCCATGGAAAAGTGTGCTCCAAGAAAAACAAGCTTCTCTGATGGCTGCAAAGAAGCCTAATTGCAGAAATGATGCAGAGTTTCGGAGATGGACTCTGTGCCCTGGCGGTACTTGGTGCCCGGACCAACCAATCAACTAAATCCGGATAGACATGGTGTCCTTTCTTTCTGAGGGCTGGGGCCACTAGCGCTAGGCATTTTGTGAAGGTCTTGGGCGCTGATTTGAGCCCAAACAGGAGTACTTTGAACTGGTAGTGTTGATTTCCTGCCGCAAAACAGAGATACTTCCAGTGTTTTGATGTATCGGCACATGGAAGTATACTTCTTTTAAGCCCAGGGACCACAAGTAGTCGAGTGGTTGTACTGCCCGTATGACTTGCTGCAAGGTCACCATTTTGAATCGCTGTTCTTTGATGCCCCGGTTTAATTTTCGCGAATTAAGAATGGGACACTCTGTCTGGCTTCTTCACAACAAAGTATCAGGAGTAAACCCATTTACCTTCGACACTCTTTTTATTGTGTTGTTTTTGCCAGCATTTGCCAAACTGCCTTCTAGAGCACCTTTAGATGTGGGGGAGACATTTTAAATTGAGGAATATCTTTTGGATGCTTGGTGAATTCCAGCATGTGCACTTGCTGAATCACTTTTAGCACCCATTTGTCAGTTATGTTGCGCCACCGATGGGCTTAGCGCGTTACCTTCCATCCTATTGGTAGTATGCTGCTGTTGGCACACCTGGGGCTCCACCTTTGGGTGCCGTAGGATCCTCTTCGGCACTGTTTGCCTTTACTCCTTTGGGCGCTGATAGCCCTGGAAATTCCTCTCATAGCCCTTTGAGTAGTATTGGCGATTGGTGCATGATCTGGAACATCTGGCATTATCAGAGGAGTTTGTTCTTCCTGAAGCCCCCGCGAATGGACAAAAGTCCTATTTTGCAACGATGTTAATGACGGAACTGTGTCCGTATCGGCCTTCATCGCCTCGAAAGCCTAGTCTATTTTGGGACCAAATAGATTTTTGTCCTCGAAAGGCATGTCCACTAACTTTATGTTGCACTTCCTGGTAAAGATTATTGCAAGGTGGCTATCCTTGCCTACACATCCCCACCCCACTGCCAATCTGTTTGAACCTGGCCTCGGCCAGATCAACCGCAAAATGGAGGTTTTGGTTTGAGCTTTCCTCCCCTTCTTTGAGAATAGCCATGGCCTCAGTATGCTTCTCTTCAGGAAGATGCTCAAGGATGGGAGCCAACCAGTGCCACATTTCACAATCATATCTGGCCATGATCGCAAGTGCATTGGCAACCTTCACCATTGTGGTCCTTATTTTAAGCCCTTTTTTCCAAAGGCGTCTAGCTTTCGGCCTTCACTCTCCGGTGGTATGGTGTACTTTTGCACGTGGGAGTGTGCTTTTCTGCAGGATGCAGCCAGCACCACTGATTCTGATGTAGTCTGGGCTGGGAGGCACTTTGCTGTGGCCTCTGGGGGCCTTACATTTTCTTTGCAGCCTACCTTTGATGGCTGGCTCAATGAAAGGGTGGTTCATGGTTCGAGGCCCTTCCTCCAACACGTGGTCGAGGATAGGAATGGACACCACCAACTTTCTTCTCTTATTCATGTGGTCAAAGAGAAAACACTTGTTTTATCCTCCGATAGAGTGAGACCAAATTCTTGGCTAGCTGTTATCATTGAGTGGAATGCGCCTATTTTGTCCAGTGGTGATTGTTTGGATACATCATCTGGTGGGTCACCCATCTGGTCATCATTGGCATCCCCACTGGTCATCTCTAGGTGGGGAGCCTGTAGTAGTTGTAGATGATGTGTCTGCGGATCTTGGCCCTTCTCGGAATTAGTATGTTCCCGCTCCTTCCGGTCTTGTGCTTGTGGCGCAACAGAGTAGTCTGAGGTGCCTTGGTAGAGGCTGTGGGGATTCCATCTAGGGCTTTCTGCAGAATTACATGATGCTTGGGAGAGAGGGATCCCTGTGGTGTTTCGACGTGGCCGCCAACTTTTTGTTTTGCTGTTGCTTTGTGTGGTGATGTAGCCGCCTCTGGTGACCTAGGGCTTGAACTTTCCGGCGATGCTGGACTTTCTGGCGATACCAGCCCTTGTAACTGCCTCAGGCCTGGTGGGGTTGTGTGTTGCAGAAGGGGAGGTGACCTTGTATTTAACGGGGAGAGTAGGTTCTTTGAAGTAGACAACACCTGCAGGAGGAGCAGGGTTTGTGGGATTAACGAATCCTGTGGGTGCGCCGACTGGATTGGCGCTGCCGTTGGTTTGAGTTGTGCACAAGCTTCCTGTGGAAGGTGTGGGGCCCGCAATGCTGGTAGAGGCCCGATTGATGTTTTTCCCAGTATGATGGAGGAGTCCAAGAACCCAGGGGCCTCCTCATGCTGTGCTTCAAACTCAAAAATGTTCTTTTGCAAAATATCCACAGGCATGACCTGCGAGTATGTTATCAGGAAAACAGGCACCCTTAGAGGTGGATTGTCTTTTACACTGGCGTCTTCAGGGCATTACATGTGTGTGTGGTGGTGCCATGTGTACCACCTGAATAGGTTTTGCTTGCGCCCCTGGCGTTCCCGGTCATTGCATTTTCTGTGAGCTAATGATTTTTTGTCTCCAGGCGACGAGCGTTTGTCCTCAGTGGACGACCTGGCCTTACACGACGACCATCGTAAGGTCAACCGCTTGAATGATGGGTCTAGCTGTAGCAGAGATTTTCTTTACTGATGGGCAGCGTTTCGGCGATTAAGTATGGTAATCTGTTTTATGCTCATTTCTGTTACCAGAGTGAGTGGGGTTCCCTTGCCGAAGGCTGCTGTCGTTGACTTTAGACGGGGCCCGGGGTGGGCTTGCATGGCCTTGTCTATCGAGGACTCATCCATTTGCCCCTGTAGTTTAGGCCTTTTTGTTGCCGGCCTTTCAGCGACCCTCTTTTATGAGCATCTGGGCACCACTTAACTTCTCGGTGACTCTACTTCCCAAGTGTGATAGTTTCCCTTATTCAACCAGCTCACAAGTCTTCTACGCCGGTCTTTGTTTCTGTCCTGAAAGACTTACAAATATCACACTCGTCGTTGAGTGATTGGGGTATAGGAAGTAGATGCAATCTACATGCCTGTCCCCCTCAAAAGGATATTTTAGGCTGCATGTGGAGCAGGCCTTGACCAGGGATTGATGTCCTTCCCGAAGATTTTGTTCTTTTCAAAGAAGATGTTATTCTGAAGAAGATGGTCTTTCCAAATCCCTGGGTTTTGAAGCTCTCACTGAGGAGAAAAACACAGACTCCTTCCAGCATGGAATGCAGTTAGAAGGAGAGAGGCAGCAGGAGAAGAGTTACATGCTCGAGGTCCCATTGGTAGGCACCAAAAAGTACCAATAAAGAGGGTGATAGGTTACACAATGTATACCTTCTTTTTATTATTATGGAAAAAGGGTAACCCAAGGATTCCCAGCCTGGCGATGGGGACTATTCACAGCATGTGAATCTATGAAAGAGCCAATGCTGGAGAATGTTCAGTTTGTGCTGCCCTAGGCATGCAGACATTCACTACTTGTTAATATTCTGCACTCTGTCTATAAGCAGGCATATAGACACATACATATTTATGTTGCTGATGAACAGATACTGGTGTGAGGGAGGGATGAAAGACGGATGGTGAGATGGAAACGAGTCATGAGCCAAATGCAACCAAAGCAGAGGACAACCACCAGACTGATTTTTGCCTGCGCGATATTCTCTCATTCCCTAGTCGTTTATTGTTGCACACTGAGTTCTAAACGGCACATCACCCATGGCAGTGTGCGATTATAAACAATATGAGCTGCTTTCCTAGACTGGACGAACCTGCAGAGAAACGGGCCCAACTTCAAGGCACGGTTACATTAAGAGGCGGTTAATAAGCAGACTATTAAATTGGCTGGCACAGGGACAATGACAACTTTCTTAGAAGAGTCTGTGAGCACCAGGAAGTAAGAATGTGCAGACACAACGGTCTTTGTCACATCAGAACAAACAGTTCCGTATTCCAGGCAGTATTTCAAAGTCTTGTGAGGGTCCAGGTACAGAATTGGCTGTTGAGAATTGTTTTCATTTTTTTATTATTTCAACTTGCTCACGCAAGAGTGGCACTGTGTAGGCAATCATTCCAGTATTGGGCCAGAGGGTTACCAAAAAGACATAATAAAACATGGAACATAGGAGTCAGACACCAGCAGAGGAAATAAAAAATGATGTGCCAGGCAACTTCACAAACTAAAAGTTACAATGTATCAGGAATGTTGTGGCCACAAAGTATCAAAAGAAAAATCATACAGCTGCTACTAAGGTGTGTGCAAAGGTGAAGGCGATTACTTTCTACCTGTGCATAATAAAAAAAAGACTGCAACAATAAATTAAACTAGACCGGGTCTGAGGAGTAAATGAGATTGAAAATCACTGAAGAATGACATTCAAAAGCACATTTTGATTTTTATAAAATTACAACCTACTTACTAACAATGGGGCAACAAACAAACAATGTTACAAATGTAGACGTTACATTGGGAGTACCCAGAAAACTGAAACGGATGACGAACTCCCAACCTTTCACAGATCAATTAGCAGTAATTATTTCTAATACATGGCAGTCTGCAAAACCAGCATAAATGCCTGTAAATATGTTTTATTACAGGCTAGTATCAGTTATCAGGCTTCAGATGGGATTTCATAATGCCTACTGCTCATGCCTACTGCTCGAGTCCATGCAGAGCAGAATTACTGCAACTGCACCACTCAGTAATGACGCGCTTTACAAATTCCTACACAGCAAATAAGGAACGGTTTACATAAGTACTTTACTTTGTGCACTGCTCGAGTTTAACACATGAGAGCAAGAATCTGCACGCGATTGCTAACTTTAAAAGCACTAAACAAAAACGTTTTTAGATGCATTTTATTAAACTATTTTTCTAAACACATTTGTTAGACGCAGCATTTTTTTTTATCCAAACCTCTTATACATTGATTATATGCATCAGCAATTGGAAGATCCTTTGCAATACATTAAACTAGAGACCAAGAATTAAAAAGAGCTAACACTGAATGGCCATGGTCTCAGGAGGATAGCTCAGGACAACATACTCGCCTTGGAAACACGACGACATGGATCAACACATGTTCGATCCCCGGGTCCATGCTTGGAAACCTCTAGGTATTAAGTGCATTATAAATAACCTATCATATCATATGGCACAAGAACAACAAAATACCCCTACTATACGTAAAAAGAATATTGCAAGTCACCTCAGAGTTCCTTGACCTTATAAAGGAACTCGCCCGTCGGCCTCCTTCCTCCATTTGGTCATGAATCTGCTCAGTGACTTACAATATCCTTATAACCTCCGGTATGGGGTATTCATCCTATATTTACCAAAACAGATTCAGGTTGTTCAGTCCCCACTGCTTCATGTATGCCAGCCTGGAATATAACTGTATTTGGCTTTGAAGACAAAAAAAGCATAAGCACATTTAGGCTAGAACTACTAATTTACGACACTTCCAATTATTTATTTGTTGGAAGGATATCATTTTTCCAAGTGTAAGTAGAGTATATGATGTTCATGTTATTTGACATTTGTATAACACATCTTCCACTGGTGTAGCCTTCATAGCGCTGTTGGCTTGCCGGGAAACCTAAAGTCCAAGGCTAGGTGCATGGATGCAAGGGTGCATGACTAGACTGTGCCCTATGTAAGTTAGGTCTAGTGACGTGTGCCTTCCAGATATGTACTTTGCTCATGGCACTACTTCCTTGACGATAGATCCAATGCCTGCTTGTGTAGGTACGAAAGAACATCCAATGCCTGCTTGTGTATGTACGAAAGAAGTACAGCATCCAATTTAGTCTGTGCTCCATCAATCCAGAGGGACAAATCATGCAGGGACAAGATTTGGTTCGAGGTAGACGGGTGTTTAATGCATGATGGCCAGGGATGTGTTGCCATCATCTCCAAGCATGTCACTGCAGGCAATACATCGAGGGTCTTCAGGGAAAAGTCTGATTGTGAATCTTATCCAAGCAGAAGGTGTTCATGCTTACTGGTAATTGTGAGGTTGTACATGTTTCAGCAGGTGCACACTGCCTATACAAAACTAGTAATTAATTGGGAAGTTCAGGATATGTATTTTCATGTTGAAAATGGTCAATAAAGAAATAAAAGAAATGTAATCTGTGCAGGTCGACAACTGAGGGGGGCGAGTGATCATTTATGCCTTGGTAGATAGACGCTTTCAATTTGAACTGTTTATCCCAAATGCAAATTCAGTAATGGCTGAAGGAAACCAGCTTGCACTGTACGTGAACAGAGTGGAAGATGGATGGTTCACATTAAAGCCATTTGCGACAAACATCTGTTGTCACTGAAAAAAAGTGAGCAGAGGGGGTGACAACCCACCGCCCATTATTGAGAAACCAGAAAGATAGAGCGAGAATAGTGCACAAGAGTGCCCTGTCCCTCTAGGAATCCATGAGTGGCACATCCCTCAGTGGCCCATGTCCAACTGTGGCATACACCTCTCCGAGAAATGGATTATTAGCCAGGCCTGTCTGGGTTACTGCAACGAGAGGGCGCCCTGCTGAACACCCCCCCCCCCCACCCCTCCTCACTGAGGCCAAATTGGAGGCAGCAAGGCATTCATATCTCACAACCCGATGCTCTAAAACGTAACACGCCTGTTTTAGATGCTTTCTGGCACATCGTTTCCTTGGTTGCGGGATCCTTCCTGGAGGCAAAGTAGCAGTCCCGCACCAAACTGGGAGGCAAGTTAATGTGAGTGTGTGCGACGAATGCGCTCGTATATGCGCATTTGTGAATCTGCACAGACAGGCTCATTGGGTGCCCACGGTATGGTAGATGTGTTACTTTATGGGCACATTTGAAGGTGCAATGATGACATACCGTGGGTACGTACCAGCGGCATGAAAGAAATACATTCCACGGAAATGGACAGACAGATCAACAGACAGAAGTAGTGTACAGAGTGGAAGTTGTTTTCGATTAGATGTATGAGGGGGAGGATATTTTAGTCAGATTCATATTTTAATAACATACAAAAAACATGAAAAGAACAGAAGCCAAATAGGTATTCTGAATGTTTTTTTTAATGTTTGCATGGAATAATGGTATTTTGATAGGGGTGGATTTTTATAAAAAAAATCTTGGGATATACTGTATAAAAGGTTCCATTGTAAACCAAAACGTACGTCTCTACGATCGTGATTTATAGTCATGCGTGCATCTTCACCAAAATTTGGCATAGAGCCAATCATGCCCAGTCAAATCACACATTTGAAAAAAAAAGTGTCATTTTCAGTTGCTTTCACTGAGGAACTCTATAGGGAAAATTGATTTTCAGCACATAATTTATTAAAACGGTGATCTTTGAATTGTGCAATTGTTTGCAACAAATGTGAAGGTTGCCATTCACCTGCTAAATGTTGCACAATATTTTAAGAACGTGCCTGTGGAACAGGGGTGTGGGGCTCAGGAAAAAATAAATCTATATGTTCTAACTGTGGCAGTGCACAACAATAATGAAAACATTACCTTCATGGTGATTCAGGTTTTAAGTCTTTGCTCTCCTTTACAACTGGTTTAGAGGGAGAAAGCTCCCTCTAAAAGTTAACTGTTCCTTAAAGAATTTTAACATGATGTTACTACATCAAGCGTGTGTCACCGCACACCAGTCCCTCCCTTCAACCCTACGTCACCCACAACCCGTTCCTTTCAGTTTTTTCTGATTTAGCCTACTTGCAGTTGGGATGAAGTATGACATGCATTACTCAACGTAATAGCATTTTTGATGATTGCATCTGCATTGATTCACATGCTGTGCATATAGTCCGACATCTAGTGGAAATCACAGAGTATTGCATCTTTCTTGCGAATATCGAAAGGGGACGTCGCCATAGGCGTGACTAACACTATACCCAACGTGACTTGTAGGGTATCCAAATTCCCTCACGCGTCGAGGTCCCTCTGGTTGCATTTATTCTGCAGTGAGGGAGCCTTATAGTCAGCTTGAGCGAGTACAGAAGAGAGAAGGTGTAAGAGGTCTATGTTCCTTCTACTCCATCAGGGTAGGAAGGGTGGGCGCACGTGCATCTAAGCAGAGCCAATCACCAGAAATTCCATTACGGTGGTTAATGCACGTCTTCTGATGCTTGTGAATCTGCTTAGAATCACATGCTGTCCTTAGACTAGCTAGCAGTACCCAGTTATCGTGGTGGGATGTGTGAAGGAACAATAGCAAAAAGATGTCTTAGCAATGCTTGTCCCACCTGAGAATAAGACCTAGTCTTTGCGATTTGTAACAAATGGGTCCTGAACTGAAAGAGCTTGCAGTTCACCAACTCTCCTTATACAGGTGATCACCAACAGGAAGGCGGTCATATAGGTGAGTGTTTTAAGGCTAGCTGTGTGCATTGGTTCAAAGGGAGGCCCCATTTGTCTTGTAAGAACATTCAGGTCCCACCCGGGAGCTGGGTTGGAAATCGGGGGGCTGAAGTATCTTTACCCCTGCCATAAAGACTTTAATTACAGGAATTTTCCACCTTAAAACCTTGCTCTGGGACAAAGTGTATGCCGAAAGCGCGGCTAAGTGGACCTTAACAGAACTGAAAACCAGTCCTGAATCCAACAGGTGAGTTAGGTAAACGACAATCTCTTTAGGTGAGCATTCAATAGGACTGATGCCCTTGCCATTACACCAGATGACAAAGCACTTCCATTTGCTGGAGTAGCAATGCCTGTTTTAGGTTTGCGTGCCTCCGAGTACATCCCTGCACCTTTGAGGGAGCTGGAGGTGCCTGAACTCTATGACCTCAGTAGCCACGCTGCTAAGTTTAGAGTTTGAGGGCATGGATGTAGTGTTTCCCCTTGGCCTTGAGAAAACATGTTGTACGGGCACAGCAGCTTCCTGGGAGGGGAGCCTGACATTGCCATGAGATGGGAGAACCAAGGCTGGCGGACCCACATAGGGGCCACCAGAATCATCCTGAATGGCTCTTTCCCTTTCCTGGGCAAACGCCTGGAAATGCTGGCCATCTCCCAGCTTAATATTCCAACTGAATCTGTTGGTTTTCTTCATGACCCTCAGTGTGGCTTCAGAGCAGCCAGACGCACGGAAACTGCTCTCCTGAACATCCGTGAAGACCTTCTCTCCAACCTTGATTCCAACATGTCCTCATCTTACTTGATTTCTATTCTGCCTGGCACAGTCAACCATGCCATCATGCTCAACCGTCTCTGTGATAACCTGGGTTTCACCGATCAGGCCCTCGCTTGGCCGGCTTCTTTCCTCTTTGATCGACCCACCCAGGTCCAACTTGGGTCCTTCCTCTCCTCTGTCTCTACCTGTGGTGTTCCTTAGGGGTCTAACCTCTCTCCCTGGCTATTCAACCAATACCTGCCATTCTTGCCCACTGCACTGCTGCTCTCTGCCCCAACTTTCAGTGCTATCTGGATGGCGCTCATTTCATTTTCAGGCTCCCTTCAGCCACCTCTTCTTCCCTTATCTCTGACTGTTATCCAGAAGTGATGTGCCGCCAATGATCTCTGCCTTAATGCTAGTAAGACGGAGATCCTCCTCATCGGCACACACACTCCCTCCTTTCCTGCCACTCTCTGGCCGGCCTCTATTGGCCCTCTTCCTGCTCCCACCTGTGAGGCTAAAAAGCTCAGGGTCATCTTCGACTCCACACACTCCTCTCCTCACATCTCCGACGTCTCTAAGATCACACTTCCAGCTGCACATCCTCAAAGGGTATTCTTCCCTTCCTCAAGAAGCTCACTGTCTGCAGAGCTCTGGTTCTCCCTAGACTGGAGTACTGCAACAGCCTCCATCTAAATCTGCCTGCCTCTACACTCTCCGCCCTCTGCAACTCACCCAAAACAGAACTGCGTGCCTTGGCCTCAAGCCCTGGGATTCTATCTCTCTAGGACTGAAATCTCTGCACTGGCTCCCAGTGCCGGCGAAGATTAAGTTCAAAACCCTCTGCATTGTGCACAAGGCCTTCTGGGGCCTGGGGCCTTAATACCTTCAACTTTCTCTTCCTTAAATATTTTCCTTCTCGAGCTATTCGCTCATCTGCCTCCAACTCCCTCAGGGTCAGTCGCTTCTCCAAGCAACGAGTTGGCAGTAGATCTTTTTCTTTGGCTGAGGCCTCCCTGTGGAATAGCCTCCCTTCCTCTCTGAAAACTGAGGAGAACCATTTCCGGTTCTGGAAGCACCTCCAGAGCTTCCAGTTTCCTTCTGTTTTCTCTCCGCCTCTCCCCTGCTGAACTCCTGCCCGAAACTGAAACTGCACTTGTCACCTGGCTACCCTCTGTTCTCGGGCCCAGGTCCCCTCCCCACCAGTTCAACACCTGCACTGCCCCCCTGGCAACCCTTGCACTGTGGGGCTGTTTCTGTATCCCTACAGCCCCCTATCAGCACTCAACACCTGATGTCTGCACTTACCTTTGTACCTGCCACCAGCTGGCCAAACTGCTTATTTATTGTTCTTATTTATTATTTTATTTTTTTACTTCTATCCTATGTATTGCACTTCCCCTCCCCCTTTTGCCCTCCCACCCTTCCCTACACTTGCGCGATCAAGGTCACCTGGCCTAGTAGGATCGTTGTCTCGGTCTTCCCTCTGTTCAGCTCCCTTGCCTCATTGCGCCTTGAAACACTTGTGTATAGGCACATTATAAATGCCAGATTATATCTTGGTGCATCTTGTGCACTATTCTGTTGAGCAGAGGAATCGGGGGGTGGGGGGGGGGGGGAAAGCGTAGACAATTTTCCCAGACCATGTTATCCTAAAACCGTTCCCTTTGGAGAGGTTCCGAGGGTACCTGCAGATGTAATCTGGGCATTGGGCGTTCTCCAGAGTGGCGACTAAGTCGATCTCTGGGAAGCCCCATTCTGCGAAGACGTTGACAACAATGTCCTCTTGTAGTTGCCACTAGTGCTCTACGGGTAGGGGGGGGGGGAATGGGGGAGTCTCTGCTGAGTACATCCATCAGAAGATGAGTTCCCCTGGAACAGGTTGTGAAAGGAGGAATATTTTGTGTTCGAGAGCCCACTCCCATATGTTCTGGAACAGTTTGGACAGCCCTAGACAGGGAGTTCCCCTGGTTTGTTTCAGTAATACATGGCCGTAGTACTGTCTGTGAGGACTAGAACGGTCTTCCGCTATAGTGTGTGTCTGGAAGGCCTTCAGGACCTTGAACACTACTAGCAGTTCCAACAGGCTGATGTGATTGGATGCTACCGATGGGGAACATGCGCTGTGTGAAGTCTGTTGAAGGAGGTGAGCACCCTATCCCGTCAGAGAGGCGTCTGTGGCGAGAGCGGCTTCTACTAGGGTGGTGGTGAAGGTTTTCCCCTGCAGAAGGATTTCCCTTGACCACCACGGCAGAGACTGAACAAGGGCTGCCGAGACAACCACTAGATCATCCCACTGGCCACTGCCCTGACACCATTGGCTCGAGAGCCACTCTTGTATGGGGCACATGCGCAGGAGCGTGAGGAACTAGGTAGACGCAGGAAGCCATCATCCTCAACAATCAAAGGGCTTTGCGTACGGTCCCCTATGACAGGCTGCATAGTGAGGGATTTGGAACAGCATGTTCTGAACACTCTCGTTGGAGGGAAAGACGAGGCCGTCTTTGGTCCGGATTAAAACCCCCAGAAACTTTTTGACTTGATTGGGGTCTGGACTGGACTTTTTTCTCATTGATGGAGAAACCTAGGTTGAAGAGATCCCAGAAGACTCTAGAATTTGTTTGGAATGTTCCGTACAAATCCCCTGTTATGAGCCAGTCGTCGAGGTAAGGATAGGCTGGGATGGACTGCCTGCACAGTTGATCAGCTACTACCACCAGTACCTTTGTGAATACCCGTGGTGCTGAGGCAATGCCGAAGGGGAGAACCTTGAACTGATTGAGGACACCCACTATCACGAACATGAGGTACTTTCTGTGCACTGGCAACATTGAAATATGAAAGTATGCATCTTTCATTTCCAATGTGGCCATGTAATCCCACTACTGCAGCAGTGTTATTACCTCCTGCAGTGTTGTCATCCTGAATTTCTGAGGTTTGACATACTTGTTCGCCGGGCACAGGTCTAAAACAGGGCGTATGGTGAGATCTTTTCTGGGTACAAGGAAGTACACTGAATAAATACCCCTGTTTACCTTCTGACAACTTCTATGGCGCCCTTTTCCAGCAGGACATGAACTTCTTCCAGCAGGATGCGCAGGTGTTCTGGCGACAAGCACCTGCTTCTCGGTGGTTGGTATTGTGGTGGCTCGGAGAAACTAGATACAGTAGGCGTGGGCAATGGTCTTTAGTACCCACAGCTCTGATGTTATCCCCTCCCAGGCGTGGATGAATGATGACAAGCGACCCCCAACCAGGGAATCGTGGGAGGGGACCCAGACTTGGGAGTCACTGATGTGGAGGCCAGTGAGCCCCTAAGAGTAGAGTTCCTGCCTCTACCCTTGCCCCTATGAGGGCCTCTTTGTTGGTATTGGTGGCTACCAGATGAGCCTTGGCCAGAGGACCAGGGGGTATTACCTGAGCCATATTGTCCTTGGGGAGAGAGAGAGAAAAGGATTGGCCACAAAAGGACCGCCATGAGTTGGAGCCTCTGCATTGGTGGAAGGGTTTAGCCATGATCTGGGTAAGCAACTTTAGTGTTTTGTGTTCTTTCTTTGCCGTCTCCAGGGCGTCGTCAACAGCCTTCCCAAAAAGGTTGGAGTCCTCCACTAGCTGGTTCATCAGAGAGGCCCGAGTTTCAGGTTTAAAGCTGGAGTTCTTTAACCAGGCGTGTCTTTTAAGTAAAGTCCCCTGGGCTAGGGTGTGTCCAGCGGTCTCAGCAGAGTCCAGAGTGTTCAATATGTTATGGGCAACTTGTCTGCCTTCAGCCACGACCGCCAGTAGGCGTGATCGGGTGGGGTCTGGAACATCTTGGAGACCATCCTGAGCTAGGCCCCACTGGACATCACTAACTTGGCCAGGAGAGTGGTATTATTTGCGATCTTAGTGGAGTAGGCCGCAGAGGCGGTGACCAGTTTATCCAGGGCATAAAGCTTTACAGTCTTTGTCTGGAGGGGCTTCCGACGAAGACAGTGGAACCCCCGCCCACTTCCGAGTGGTAGTGACCACCAAGGAATCTGGTGTAGCAAGACCCCTTATGTAGAGTGGGTCGGAAGGTGACTGGCGGAATAATTTTGGGAGAGACGCAGACAGCAAAGAAGGTGCATGGCGTCTCTTTACAGAGTTTAGTAGGGGGATGGCTTGACTAGTCAGGGCCTACTCCTTGAGAATATCCTCCACGAAGTCTGAGTCTGGAGCTGCCTCATGTGTTGCAATTTGGAAATGATTGGCTGTTCTTTTTAAAATAGCATTAAACATCTGGTCATCAACTGGTGACGAATCACTCTGTGGAGGAGAAGGGGGATCTAAGCAGAGGACGTCTGGGTCAGGGGTATGCGTTGGCGATAACCAATTGCCCTGCTCCTCCGCCTGATCCTGATCCCAGTCTGGATCTTGATGAGCCACGTCTTGTGCAAAAGGATTAAGGACTTCATAAGTATCCTGTGTTGGTTCCTCTGGGACAACCCAGATATCTTGCTGGTGTCCTTCTGCAGAGATGGGTCATTTCTGCAGTTTGTAAGGATTGGGGCAGGAGTCCTCTTCCCTGGGTCTTTTTGGTGTAATGTACCTGTCCGAAAAGTCAATAAACTGGACCATTTTGGCCATGTATTGCTGAAACCTCTCCTTAGTCCAAAGGGAAGACGCAGAAGGGTCTGGAGGTGGAGGTGGAACAGGTTGCTCAGGAGGGGGCGAGGTTCCCAATAAGGCCTTAGAAAGAGGCTGGGGGTTTCAGAATACTCCTCTCGACAAGAGGGGGTGCCCTTGTGCTCGGTGGCTGCCGAAATGATAGTCGCAAGGCTGTCGCAGATTTTCTGCGGTTGTATTGAAGGTCTCAATAACGCCTGAAGGCGCAGACGGGGTTGTGACTCCACTGAGGCCTTAAGTGCTTGTGCACCCTTGAACTATGGCTCGATGTTTTTTAGGGTGAATGCCCGTTCCAGAGGGATGCCCAGTCGCATGCCCAAAGCAGTTGCTTGGAGGTTGCCAAACCACGTAGTTTGGTAGGTGCAATCAAAATTGTCCGTGGCCCTGTTGGCATTATGCGCTTAGACGATTCCGTCGAATAGGCCTTAGGGGGTGTGTGCTTTTGCACCGTGGTGCGTGGGTGCCCTTGATGCCATCTCCCCATAACAGAGGCAGTGGCCTGTCTGTCGGGGACAGGCATTTGGGAGCCTGCAGGCTCTGCTGAAAGGTTGATGGCTTCCAATTCGGAAGCATGGCTGCCAACGGATTCCTCCTCGTCCAAAGCGACAGCGCCAATGGGGGAAAGGCTTTCAGCCTGCATAGCGTAGACCGTCCACCGTTAAATCCGCCTGTCTTTCCATGTTTTCAGTCGAAAGAGTTTACAGGCCTTACATGAGCGCTCGTCATGCTCTTGAAGAAGACACTGATTGCAACGGCGAGGAGTGTCCTTCCAAGAACACTTGCTGTTACACGACTGACAAAATTTGAAGGGCGTCCTGTCCATAGCAGAGGGTAGCAGCAGCCAGACCAAGAAGAGAAAGAGGGGTAAAGGAAATACATTTTTAGAGATGAATAAAACCCAGGGCCCCACTCTCCCTACTGGGAGGCCGCACGGTCGACATTCGTCAAGCAGTTGTAGATGTCATCGGCAGCAGGAAACCCACAATGAAATCATCAAGATTAGTCGGGAGAATAGACGAAAGTAGGTAGTGTGGAGAAAGTTAGAAATCTAAAACTCTTGTAAACTCCGCACACGCAACCAACTAGGTCGACGCGTGAGGGATAGTGTTACAGTCAAGCCTAGGTCGACGTCCCCTTTCGATCTTCGAGAGAAAGATGCAATACTCTGCGATTTCCACTAGATGTCGGACTATATGCACAGCATGTGATTCTAAACAGTTTCACAAGCATCAGACATGATTTTGCTGGGATGGCTGGGTGGGTGTTGTAAAAAGAGAGAGCAAGGGCTAAGAGAACCTGAATCACCATGAAGGAAATTCTTTCATTTCTCGGTTGTCCTGCTCTCCCTCCTTCCCAACTGGTTGGGACAGACTGAAAAGCCTCAATGATAGTTAGGGTGGACGGGACAGCATGTATGTGATTGAAGCAAATAAACTGCATAGCCCAACAAGCCCTGCAAATTTCTGCAATGGGGATGGGACTGCAAAGGCTACTGAGGCTGCCTTGGCTCTTGCGGAATGGGCACTAAATGCTCATATGGAATGGAGTCTCTGCAGAGCCAAAACCCCCTCATGTCGTAAACTTTTGCAATACACGAGACAACCCATCTGGAAATTGAGGATTTTGCAGCTTTAATACCATGAGAGGGGCCACCATAAGTGACAAAGAGTTGGTCTGATTTTCTGAATGGCTTGGGTCAGTCTAAATAAAATTTCAGAGCCTGTGACACGTCCAGATTGTGTAAGGCCTCTTCGGCTGGTGAAGAATGCGGTCTAGGATTAAAGACCAGAAGGAACATTTCTGGATTTAGATGAATTTCCAAAACCACTTTAAGTAAAAAAAATACAAAAAATACAAAAAAAACAGAAAAGATAAAAAATGGCCATGTACCAAGGATTACCTTCTCTATATTAAAAATAAGAAGGTTCCTTTGAGGAAAAAGTGTGAAGCTCTCCTACACTCCTCGCCAAAGTAATGGCTACTAAAAAAAGCTGTCTTCCATCTTAAGAGATTCAAATCGTAAGTCATAGGTTGCACATTAACGCAGTCAGAACAAAATTTAAATCCCACTGTGTTGGGAGGGTTGTCAAAGGGTGGATGCAAACGAAGGAAGCCTTCAAAATGCCTACAGATTGCCTTGTTGGATAAAGAAAATAATTTCTGTTCAAGTAAGCACTTACTGAAAACAAATAATCCTTACAAGGGTCGACTTTCCCTCCCATGGATACCAGAAAAGACATTGTCGTAAGACACAGTTGAATGGGTCGATGAACGAGAACACTATACCACCTTGCACTTTAGTGCACAAACATCCAAGTGTACCTGGTTAAATTAAATGAACAGTATATAATGGAATTGTCTCACTATTACTTTCTCTTGTTTGACTTGACAATGCTTCCAAATGTTGACTAATGATGTTTCAAAGCATGTACCCTGGCCTATCTTTAGCCCCATTCACACACGTTTGACCCACTTCACTAAGATCATGAGCGTACGTGCGCTGCATCCAACCGGCATCCATATGGCACGGAATTAGTATGCCCCATGCTTGTCACACATGACCTCCAACCCAAACTCTTACATCCGAGTTCTTTCCCTTGTTCAGGACAGGGTTTTTTGACATCACACAACTAGTATACAGATACCTTTAGTTCAAACTAGTATACAGATAATCGTGGCCCATTTGGAGCCTTACGCTAGGTTGCCACGGCAACGCGGGGTAAACACTGCACCTAATTCCACTACTAGTCATCATTTTGACCAGAGCACCCCCTAAATTATTGGTGTTGCTCCAACTTAGCCGCTAAGTATACCCATTCCGTGGCAGACACACATCTGCCACGTCGGCATTTTCAAAAGGGCGTCCGCTATATATATATATATATATATATATATAGCGGTGGCCATGACAACGGTGTCCATCTCTACGAGACGCAAGCTGCAGTAGGAACACTTACAAGGAACAGGTAAGCTGTCTGATTAAGACTGCACCACAGATTTTAGAATTATGCATACCGGGCTGCACTCTGATCAGCTGCCAGTTCAATTCTCAGGAACCATAATTACACGGTATCCTGCTTTACGTGCAGACGATGCACATCACTTAATTTGCCGGCCCCATCCAGTAACTCATGCTGCCGGCCATACTACTTTGAGAAGACCCAGCAGCTAGATGCTAAATTGCGCACTCTGCAAGAGCCCAATCCTACTGCTACCACTCGGGTAAGCAGCGGATGCAGTGAGACCTCATTATTTAGGACTGATGTCTACTACATACTAAAAATGGATTCACCCCTTTCTACAGATTTTCTCTGTACTCTGTCCAGCCAGTGAAGCAAAGACACCATTTTGAATAAATTGACCGTGTTCCAGCTTCCAGCAGACACGACAAGCGCCACTAGAATGATGTAGAAAGGCATTCATAACCAGCACATTTAGTGTGCCTCTAAATTACTTTAGACATTATGCCACCCACATACCAGTACAACCCCTTACTGTGCTTCATTTTCTTCCAACAGCACACCCAGAACACTCAGACGTTACAGTCTCCCCGTCCTGATGAAGGCACTCAAAGAAAGGCCAACGTTCCATCCCCTGAAGGGCCGAAACACTGTGGTGTAGACCATGACTCGTGAAGTCATAGTGATAAACACTCACTATTCTATGTTCACAATTGTACTCACATGTATTCATTTGTTCACATTTGTTTAGCTATTTTGACCCGTCTTGAGAACTCTTGACAGAAGGATATGCATGTTGTAAACTCTGTAGATTTTACTCCAAGCTATGGTTCTTGGAGAAACAGTATTGCCATTGATTGTGCTGTATCTAATACAATACTGTTGTTCTGTGTGGTGTCTCCTACTAAGACATATTGATATAATTGTTTTCATAAATATAAGCAACATTTTATTGAAAACATAAATGGGGTCTGTTGATTTAGGTAAGCTTGGATGTTGTGTGTGCACTAAAGTGTAAGGTGGTATAGTGTTCTCGTTCATCGACCCATTCAACTGTGTCTTACGACATTTTTGGCCCTCCTGGGCAGAATAGGGTCTCGACCAGGAGCCCTTGTTTTTTGACTATACCAGAAAAGACATTACATTGTGGATTGAAGCTTTCAAGGGATTTAAATTGTGATCTACAGCCCAATGCCAAAACCTCAGCCATTTACTAGGATATTGCTTCCTTGTGGAAGCCTTCCTGGAAGCCGACATCTTTAAATTCTGCTCAGATAGATGTAAATGAGCAAAAGTCAGTTCTTCAGGAACTGAAGCCTTCAGGTTCAGTGATTGAGGGCAGGGGTGAAGTACTTTCGCTTTCTGCTGAGATAGAAGATCTTCTATCTGTACTGCAAGATCTAACAGATCCGCACACCAAATCTAGCATGGCCAGAACGGGACCATGAGGATCATTGTAGAGTTGTGAGCTACTTTGAACCTCATCAACAATTATGCATCAGGGGAAGTGGGGGAAAACCAAAGTCTTGGTTGACCAGTCCAAATGCAGGGCGTTCCCTAAAGGGTGTTGTCCCTGTCCCTCCCTCGATGCAAATAGAGGACATAGGGCATTGTACTAGGTTGCGATAAGGTCCACAGACCGGCAGCCCCACTTCTGGAAAAACACTCCGATACCCAATGCTTTTTAATTCCTATCAGCCAAGACGTTCTTTCCCTCTAAATGGGACGTCGTCAGAAAAAGATGGTGCTCTATGGCCCAATACCATAGTTTTTCTGCGAGAATACGTAGAGGACGAGAGATAGTCCCTCCTTGATATTTTACATTAAACATTGTAGTAGTATGGTCCATAAAATGTTTTACGACCTTTCCCTCAACTAAGGGAAGACATCATTATTGACTAAAGACCGTGCACTGTCAAGTCGTGACAATGAGCCCACCACCTGTACTCTTGACAAGTCTGTTACTACAACTTGATGTAGAGGGAGTTGAAAGGGAAACCCAATCATAAATTTGTCCAACAAATTAGGGAGTGTCCAATATGATTCGGCACCGGAATCTCCATGCTCTGAAGCTTCTACAGCCGATACCAGTAGCTAGCTAGCAAATATGCCATTTAATAGCTCTCATTTGAAGTCACGTGAAGGGTACCAGATGGATGCAAGATGTCATCGGTGCCAAGAGCCTTTGATACCACCGGGCCAACAGACTGATGCGTCATAAAAAACTGATTTTTTTTTTTTAATTGGTCTTTTGTATGGCGCCTGTACACAAGCGTTGCCAGGCGCCACAAGACAAGTGGGAGGCAGTGAGGGGGGACATGGAAAAGAAAAAAAAACAGTTATATTGGCCTTGTGACAATCCTACCGTGCAAGTACAAGACAAGGTGGTAACTGCAGGGGGAGGGGGTTGAGGGAGAAGTGCAGGAGTGGGGTGTCCAAGGGAAGGGGGCGGGCAAGGCGGCAAGTGCCAGGGGGCAGAGGGGGGGAAGGGAGGATGAGTGCAGTGGACTGGTAGGACTAGTCCGGGGAAGTGCTGGCAAAGGATGCTGGGGGTATCATAAGGAGGTGGTCTGCCCCCTGTGCGACTCTGAAGGGACCATGCCCTAGTCACAGCGGCAGAGGGAACGTTAGCACGGGTGGGGGAGAGGGAAGGAAGAGGAGTAAAGCAAAGTCTTGAGGTTTCCGGAACGTAAGAAGATCCGGCTCAAGTCTGAGGGGTGCAGGGAGGACGTTCCAGAGGGAAGATCAGCTGACGAAAGGGCTCTACCTCCCACTCTCTGCTTGGAGAAACGTGTGACCTGTTGGAGAGTTGGAGACAGAGGCCCAAAGCACTCTGGCAGGGAGGTATTTAGGGAGGGAAGCTGGATGTAGACAGGTTTCAGGTCCCAGACAGCCTTCTGACTGATGCAAAGGGTCTTGAATTTGATTTTTTATTACTTGTTGATTTGTTAAGATTGTCTAAATGTGGAAAGGCCTTTCTTAGAGTAGCATCTATTACTGCTCCAATTAATTTAATCCTTCGAGATGCGATTCATTTTGACTTGGCCACGTTTATAGAGAAATCTAGGTTGTGCAACATGTCGCATGTAAGCTGCACCTTCTGAAACACTTCCTTCGGGGATTGTGCTTTGAACAGCCAATCGTCCAGGAATGGATAGAGCTTAATCTTCCTCAACCAAATAGGAGCTGCTACAGCACCCAGGACTGGTGAAAACCCTGGGAGCCAAATTCAACCTGAAAGGGAGACAGGTGTATTGATAATGCAACTTCCCTATGGTAAACCTCAAGTAGTGATGATGTTCCTTCAAAATGAATATTTGGAAATATGCATTTTGAAGATCTAGGGATGCCATCCATTCATGCTGGAGTACCGCTAGAATCTGAGGCAGAGTTACCATGTGAAACGTTTCCTCTAGTAGAAATTTGTTCGGATCCTTAAGATATAATATCGGAAGAATTTCACCGGTCTTTTTTGGAAATATATAAAATAGCAGGAGTAAAACCCTGACCTAATTCTGGAACCAATTCTATTGCCCCCAGAGAGAGAAGTTTTTTCATCTCTATGAGAAGCTCCGGAGAGGATTTTTTGAGCTTTGGTAGGGAAGACGGTGGAGTAGCAGGAAGGGCCAGAGAGTAACCTTGGCAAATTATGTTCAATGCCCAATCCTCTTGCGTGATGTTCTCCCATTGATGAAGGAATTTTGCAATCCTACCTGCTACCGGGGATGTATGCTCCTTTATGTAGACTGGAACAGATGGTTTGTACATCCCCAGATGGAAGTCAACAGACTTCTGATACGGAGAGGTAGAAGACGAGGGTGTGACCCCCGACTTTGGCCTGAATCTCCTCTTCCTAATTGAGGAATAGTACAGTTTATGAGTCATGACTGAACCCATATTAGCCCAGTACATGGCTTAAGATTTAAAATGTTGATGGTACAGGTGTTTCACCGAGATCCAAGAGATTTTGTTGCTCTGAACCTGCCTTGCATTTTTGAAGAACTTTGTCAGTTAACAGATCAATAAAAATGTAACCATCAAATGGAAGGTCAAACACCTTGTCTTCAATATCCTGATGCAAGGACTAGCCTATAAATATGCATGTCTACACATGCACACTGCATTTGTTACAGCTCTTGCTGTAGTGTCTGTTAGATCTTTGACCACCTGCAGTTGTTGTATCAGAGCCACTCTACCTTCTGAGACATTCTGAGACCCAGAAGGAAAATTCATATGCAGCTTCGTAAAAAGATCCAGGTTTTCCCAATTCAAGATATTAAAACCGGCTAGAACTGTAGCGTATTGACTGTACAGGTAGATTTCCCATCAGACCAAAAGTACCCTCTTTAGGCACCTTGGCCCTCATTAGGACTCCGGCGCTAAACCATGGTGCCATTAGCACCATGGTCGATGCCGGAGTCCGCCATGGCGGAATGGGGAATTACCATGGCCCTTCCCCATTCCCATTTTTGCCACATGGGGCTCAATGGGAATGAGGAAGGCGGCAATTATGGTACCGCAAATTGTGGTACCGTAATTGCCATCAAGGTCCCTTTGCGGGTCCCTACTTTAACGGCTGGTCCAGACCAGCCGTTAAGGTCGGGAGCCGCAAAGGGAACTCATAGTAAGGCGTTAAGGGGTTAACGGCGCCGTAAAAGGCTGTGGCGCCGTTAACCCCTTAACGCCGTGGTCGTAATGACCCCCCTTGTATTTAGCACCCACAGCTTTGGATACAGAAGGATCAGAATGGGTTAATGCCAGTTCCATGGGCAATGGAGACCTGGTTTGTTAAGAAGGAAGTTTCCCAAAAAACCCTGCAGTCTCAGGTTTGTATTTTGGCATAATCTGCAACGCCTGCATGGCCTTTGCCACAATGTAATGGAAAATCTTTGGAGGAGAAACAGATGAATTATCCAAATCTGTGTCCTTCAACCCCTTTCGTTTCTTGCTAGGAGGGGCGGCACCCTCTCCTTCAATTGATGTGTTATGATATGGCATTTGTAACGTGCCTATACACAAGTGTTTCAAGGCGCGACGAGGCAAGGAAGGGCTAAACAGAGGGGAGGACAGACAACAATCTTACTAGGTCAAGTGATATTGAAATCGCGCAAGTGCCGGGGAGGGGGGGGTGGGGGGGGGGTAGTGCCAGGGGAAAGGGCAGTGCTGCACATGGGATCAAAACAATAAAAATAAAGTGTGGCCAGCAGGTGGCAGGTGCAAGGGCAAGTGCAGAGAGCAGGTGTCCAAAAGTGCAGCTAGGGGACTGTAGGGTTACAGATACAGACCGAAGTGCAAGCGTTGCTGGCCGGCAGTGTGGGTGTGCAACTGAGCCCTAAACCAGGTGACCAGTGCAGTATCAGACAGGAAATCAGCAGGCGGGGGAGGAAGAGTGAAGGCAGAAGCAAAGAGTAAGATCTTGAGGTGCTTCCGGAACCGGCGATGGTTCTCCTCGAGTTTCAGAGAGGCAGGGAGGCTGTTCCAGAGAGAGGCCCCAGCGGAAGAAAGATATCTACCACCAACCTGCTGCTTACAGAAACGACTGATCTTGAGGGAGTTGGAGGAGAGAAGGGCTCAAGTAGGAAGGTCTTTACGAAGAGAGAACTGGAGGTATTGAGGACCCAGGCCCCAGAATGCCTTGTGGACAATGCAGAGGGTCTTGAGCTTAATCATTGCAGCCACTGGGAGCCAATGAAGAGACGTCAGTGCTGGAGAGATACGATCCCTGGGCTTGAAGCCAAGTCTTGCAGTCCTGTTCTGGATGAGTTGCAGAGGGCAGAGGGCAGAGGGCAGAGAGTAGAAGCAGACAGATTTAGAAAGCGGCTGTTGCAGTAGTCCAGCCTAGAGAGAACCAGAGCTCTACAGACAGTGCGCTTCTGGGGGAAAGAGGAAAGGAACAATACCTCTGAGGAGGTGCAGTTGGTAGTTTGACTTCTTAGAGACATCATATGTGAAGAGAAAAGGAGAGTATGGAATCGGACATGACCCTGAAGTTCTTAGCCTCACAGGTGGTAACAGGAAGAGGGCCAAGGGAGACCGGCCAGAGAGTGACGGGAAAAGAGGGTGCAGGTGTGACAATGAGAATCTCCGTCTAACTGGCATTAAGGCGGAGATCACTGGCGGCACAACACTCCTGGATAGCAGACAGTCAGAGAAGAGGTGGCAGATGGGAGCCTTAAAACGAGCGGAGTGTCATCCGAATAGCACTGGAAGTTGGAGCAGAGAGGCAATGCGGTGGGCGAGAAGTGCCAGGTATTGGTTGAACAGCCAGGGAGAGACGTTAGACCTCTGGGGAACACCAGAGGTAGATAGTAAGAAAGAGGAAAGGAAGGACCCAAGTTGGACCTGGGAGGGTTGATCAGAGGGGAACAGGTTCAGCCAGGCCAGGGCCTGATCGGTGATACCCAGGTCATCAGAGACGATTGAGCAGAATGGCATGGTTGACCGGGTCAAAGGCAGAAGACAGGTTGAGTAAGAGGAGGACAAAGGGGAGATTAGAATCAAGGTTAGAGAGCAGGTCTTCACGGATGTTCAGGGGAGCAGTTTCCGTGCTGCTGGCTGCTCTGAAGCCAGACTGATGGTCATGGAGACAACCAACAGATTCAGTGTGAAGATTAAGCTGGGAAATGGCCAGCTTTTCCAGGAGTTTGCCCAGGAAAGGAGTGATGTAGTTTGGACGATATTAGCCGGGCAGGAGGGGTCAGCTGAGAGTTTGAGAAAAGGGTGCACAAGAGTACTTCGGGGGGGAAAGGAAGACTCCAGTGGCAAAGGAGTGGTTGCAGAAATCCGCCAGGGCAGGACGAGGGTGTCAATGTGGTCCTTGATGGTTTTGGAAGAATCTGTTTTGATGAAACTTTCATAGATCGGACTTGTAGAGTCCAGAGGAAAGGAAGAGAAAGAGGGAGGAGAGGTGGCCACATGGGGGCCGGAAGTAGAGGAGAGAGTAGATTGAGGAGGAGGCGAGGATGAGAGGGTGGACAGGATGTCCTGGGTTTTAGAGATGAAATGAGAAGCCAGGGCCGTGCAGAGGGCATGGGAGGGGCCAGAAGAGGTAGAGACTGCAGCAGGATTGGCCAGCTCCATGCAGATTTGAAAGAGTTTGGCCGAGTTGTTAGATGCCGCAGAGATGCAGGCTTGGATGTGGGCCCTTTTAGTGCGGACAGAGAGCTGGTATTGCCTTTGGAGCAGGCGGCAGGCAGTTTGTCAGAGGATGCGCAGGAAGCTAGCCATTTGCCCTCTGCCTCCCTGCACTTGCGTTTAAGGGTGAAGAGGTCACAGAGTCATACCAGGAGTTGCACTTGGCTTTGGGCTTCAAGTGGATCGTCATGACAGGGGTAAGAACATCAAGAGTATCAGAAATAGAAGAGTGGAGCATGAAAAGGGCTGTGTCAGGATAAGAGTCAGCCAGAGGAGGAGGAGGAGGAGGAGGGGGAGAGAAAGTGGAGGCAAAAGCCTCAACTGACACACGCTTCATGGTTCAGATGACCGAGAAGGTAGGTGGCAGTGCTGAAGTTGGCTTGGCCCGAGGGGTAGAGAGGGAGCGATCGGCGGAAAGGAGAAAATGATCATTCCAGGAGAGAGTAGGGAGGGGAATAGAGGGAGGGAGGTCTGAGGAGATCAGCACATCCAGAGTGTGCCCTGCATAGTGAGTTGGGCCAGAGGGGAGAATAGAAAGATTTGCAGAGGTCGCAAAAGAGTCCAGAGGAGGGACAGGAAGCATCCAGGTGGATGTTAAAATCTGCAAGAAGGAGGAGTTGAGTGGTCAAGGTCAGGGGGAAGGGAGGAGGAGAGGTCTGCTCACTCAGAGGAAGGAGCTGATCTGAACAGGTGGCCGATAGATAGTAGCCAGGGGATGGGGGTGAGAAGAGAGAAAGATAGAATGGTTGGACCTGGGCACGGAGAGGATCTTGAATTGTAACTCGAGTTCGTAATGGAATTGGCTCCTTGCGATCCACTCCTTGAGGTGGTTCAGGAAACCCCATTTTATCCTTAATACGTTGAGCTAAGACTTCCAGAAACGGTTCAGACTGTCTCCAGGACTAAATTGGTTATATCTTTAAACCACATCGGATGGTTCGCCTTGAATTTCTTCTAGTCTCAAAGGAGATGTAGAAGAGTCAATTCTGGATGATTGCTGAGCAGGATTGTAAATGTTGAACACAACAGGTTTGGGTACCTGTATATTGGCAAACATGAATTGTGGATTTGTTTGAGTAGGTTCTGCCAAAATCATCTCAAGTATCGGGAGAAAATTGGGGATACATCTCTAGCGTCTTAGGTCTCCCTGGAGTACTGAAAATTCTTCAGGTGGCACTGTGAACTATTTTGACGAATCAAAATCCTCAGAGTCCAAAATGAGGCCAATATGCTCATTTAGACTTTCCAGTAGCAATGCTGGTTTAGAAGATTACTTCTTTTGTGCCTCTTCGGAGAAGCTGGTACCGACTGAGAATGTTAGTGCCTTTTGTAAGAACTTTTCTCACCTTTCTTAGCTACCGTAGTACCCAAAGATTCAACTGCAGTAGCTGAATTGGGTACCGATGCAGTCAGAGGAACCAGTCAGTACCAATTCAACCCTGGAGGCTTTCACCTTTTTATAGCTAATTTTGCCTTTACGTTTAATTTCAGAGGCAGAATAGCTCGTTGCCGTTACCGTAGTAATTTTGTCTGAAGTGAATAAATCTTCTGGTGCTGGACGGACTTTTCCAGATCCTTTCGCACTGGAAGGTACGAACGTTTTCCCACCCAGAGGTACTCGCAGGTGTAAGTGCCCAGGGTTTCCCCCTCAATGGTGTTGTGAAGACCACGGAACATTGTGGCGGTCTTCACCTGGATACAGAGGGCTTGTGCCGAAACACATACCCAACCTGCAGGTACGATCTTCTTGCTGATGTTGGCCTCCTTCCAGGTCCTTACGAAGTCTTCGGTCACCTTCAGTACCGGTCCATGCAGTGACATGGAAAGAAAACAAGTGGAGACCTTGGGTAAATTCCACAACAGAAGACACAAAAACTCACTGGTTGATAGATCTCTAGGCATCCGACGCAGGCATGAGGATCGGCCGCTGAAAACTGCTTCTTAGAATGGATGCATTGCTTGAATCACATAGTAAACGGCATGCGCCAGAGGGAGGCACCAGAAGAAGAAAAAAAAGAAAAATATACCAATCAGAATGAAAAAAGGGGATGGACAGCCAAAACGTAACACCCCAAAAAAGGGCTGTCACAGAGCGCAGCAATTCCGACCCACCCAGTAGGCAGAAAAGGTGAACTGGGTGTAGGCGGTTGGTGCCGTAGAAGTAAAGGGAGGGACTGCAGGGACGCACAAGTGCGATTTAGTCCCATTATGTTCAAATTCTTGAAGGGGCAGCTATCTTTTAGGGCCAACTTTCTCCAAACCGCCTGCGGTTGCTTGCGTCCCAACCAGTTGGGAAGGAGGGAGAGCAGGATGACAGAGAACTAACTATATACAAGACACCTTCAAATCTACACCACAGACACAAACCTCTAAAATGTACCTTTTGCTTTGAAGTACAACCCCAAATACAGAGGAATCGCTGGCTAAAAATATATCAATTAACAAACATTTGCTAAGCCAACAGTTCGGCCCTTGGAGTTATTCATTCATAAAGCTCTTGTACCTTCAATAACTGCAAAAACCACATGTGTAAAAAATGAAAAACAATTATTGACCAAGGTTTTGCCATTTGTAGTTAATGATTGACAAATGGCTGTAGTTTCAATTTCTATAACCAACCCATTCTGATAAAATGTATGTAAATGCTCCAATTAACAAATACTCAGATCTTCAAGTCTCATATGTGATGCACTACTGCCAATACGCTAAAATTCACCTACGATGTAACCTAAAAATTTAGGAATCAGACAAAAAAAAAAACTAGGGGGAAAAAAATAAAAATAAAAAAAATAAAAGTACAGTTTTTATTTAACCAACTCTACAAATATTGGCAATATCATTAATGCTGCTATAAACACTGAACAACTTAAATATTCATAAACAAAATTAGTCTAACACTACAAATGAAACCTTAACTCACACCATACCGCTACTTGACAACATCCACTTTAAATATAAGGCATTTAACATCATATTAGTACCATAGTGTAAGTGATGTCAAGTAATGGTGTGGTGAGAGTTAAAGTTTTATTTGTATTGTGAGAAACTGAATAGGTAACTATTACAATCACTGATATTGTAGGGTGGCAGCCTTGGCCAATGGAATGTGGAGAAAATATAGCATAACAACCCCCTGGAAATGTAGTGATAAAACGAACTAAGAGCGAAGATTATCGAAACGAAACCTATGAAATTCGGCTAGCGTGTGAAGGGCAACCATCTTAACTCAGTCACCTCCGCTGCTCTGCCCATGAGAACATGAAATCACACCAGGGTTCAGTAAGGAGATCAAAAATGAGATTAAGCCCTGTCCGTCATTCCCAATGCCCGTGTAGGTACGGTCTGTATACACATCTTGTACACCGACTCCTGTGAAAGATGTATTATGCTTTTATTGTCTGCCATGTACATTATATAAAGGTTTACATTTAAAAAAATGACCTCAAAAGTGACATCTACAAGCGTTTCATATGTTTTGTTTGCAATAAAGGAGCAGAGATTAACCCATTTTAAGTTTATTCACCGAATTATCCATGCATAGTAAACACACCACGACCAGTTCACAGCCACTAAGCAACACATTATGCATATAAGAATTAACCCCAAAAGCATGATTTTGCACCAGTAAACGGTCATCTTCTAAGGCAGCCCTATGTCATACATAGCTTAATAAATCCAAGACAGGCAGCTCTCAAGGATGCACACAACCACATAAGCTATTCACGCTCATTAGAGCTCATCAGTGCAACATATAACCAGACATCCTTGTGGTTGGAGCATTGGGGTAGGTTTAGTAAAAATAAAAATAAAAATCATGAAAATCCCTTGTGCCTGAAATTAGTAGAAGTGGCCTTTTTAGCCAAGCAAGACACCACTATACAGATGACCCAGCTTTAACTAACTATCACTTGCATCAATAAACATCCATCGACGCAAGCACGGTCTATCCCATATCCAAGCCTGCCTGTAGCTCAACCCTGCAACGACTGAATTCATTCTCCTAGAAAACCCCACCATGCATGTCCAAGTCCAGAAATGGCTGACTAACCTGAAGCGCAGCAGCAGATTCACGTCCCAACTCACAACCAGGGCAAAAATCCGTCAGATTTATTATTGACTAGGACTTTTCAATCAAAGCGTACAGCCAAAAAGAAAAAAAAAGTAGCATGTTACAGACTTGTGCTCCTCCCCAAAGTCAGGCCTTTCATCCCTTCATGAGTTTCAGAACAGCTATCTGGGCCCTGATAATCTGCCACCTAGATGGCGGCAATGCCCTACTCGCAGAGATGACAATTTAGCCCCCACGGAAAGCTGACCAGCATGCTGCATCACAGGACTGGGAACATTCAAACCCCCCCCCCCCCCCCCTCCCAAGGAGCTGCACTGGCTACTCCTTATCCATGCAACCTGTGCAAGACTTCCTGCATCATGTAGCAAACAGTCAGAACCAAAACCACTACTCACCATCTCCGGAGGCCAGCACATGACCAGAAGTCATAACATCGCCAGGATGAATACAAAGAAAAGCAAGACGGCGGAATAACAGGAAGTGGGCCTTTTCATGGTGCGACAAGGTCATGGGTTGACTTTCTCAAAGGAGACCCTCTCCAGAGGTGGTTGGGTGTGCGGGGGTGTCAAGGGGGAGTGGGGCCTTGTCCGAAGTATGCATGTGGTGCTCTGTTCCTCTGTCGCTATCCAGATTCCTAGCAGACTCAGTCCTGGCCAGGTCTCCTACTCTTCCAGATGGATCGGAAAACTACACCCACCAGCATGCATCATACACCACAGACGAGGCCCAGGGAGCAGCATCATGCAACGAAAAACTACAAGTACCACAATGCACCTGGGCCCATTGGACAAGACAAGGCCTTGAAAAATGGGAACCAACTAGTTGCCCAAGTGGGAATGGAATAAGCTTTCCGATTCAGGAAGGCGAATGGGAGATCCAACATCCACTACAGACATGCTATGGGGAGTAGTTGCTGTCAGGTTGGACCAGCAGAGAATGAAAAGCCCTATGGGAGCCACGGGACCACTCCCCAAATTATTTGTGGACAAAAGTCTGTCCAGGAGGGAAAACAGAACAGACAATCGCAGAGTATTTTAGGCAAGAGATTGGCCCAGGGAAGCAGCTGACTCGTCAGCCAATCTAGCAGTGAGAAGCTTCCAGAAAGGAAGGGGAGGGTTATAAACAGCCAGTACAGTTGGTTTGCAATGATAGGCATTTGGGTGAGGTTGAAGGAAGACCAAGAGACCAGAGAGGTGTGTGCAGCAAGCGGGGTAGGACTTGCAGGAGACTTTTGGAGAGAATAAAGTCAAGTGTTGGGATTGAGAGGGTGCTACCAATTTGGCATATTGTGTGTGAGAGTGATTGTAGGTAGTCTTGGATAGAGAGGAGTGGTGAGGAGAGAGAGAGAGGAGTGGTGAGGAGAGAAGGAGAGAGAGAGAGAGAGAGAGAGAGAGAGAGAGAGAGAGAGAGAGAGAGAGGGAGTGGTGAGGAGAGAAGGAGAGAGAGAGAGAGAAAGAGAGAGAGGAGTGGTGAGGAGAGAAGGAGAGAGAGAGAGAGGTGAGGAGAGAAGGAGAGAGAGAGGTGAGGAGAGAAGGAGAGAGAGAGGTGAGGTGAGGTGAGGAAGAGAGAGAGAGAGAGAGAGAGAGAGAGAGAGAGAGAGAGAGAGAGAGAGAGAGAGAGAGAGAGAGAGAGAGAGAGAGAGAGAGAGAGAGAGAGAGAGAGAGAGAGAGAGAGAGAGAGAGAGAGGAGAGGGGAGAGGGAGAGGGAGAGGGAGAGGGAGAGGGAGAGGGAGAGGGAGAGGGAGAGGGAGAGGGAGGAGGAGAGGGAGAGGGAGAGGGAGAGGAGGGGAGAGGGAGAGGGGAGGAGGAGAGGGAGAGGGAGAGGGAGAGGGAAGAGGGGAGAGGGAGAGGGAGAGGGAGAGGGAGAGGGAGAGGGAGAGAGAGAGGGAGAGAAGAGAGAGAGAGAGAGAGGGAGGGGAGTGGTGAGGAGATATGGGATACATTACTCACCGTAATCGTATTTCTGATGCTTGTATCTGCTTAGATTCACATGCTGTGCATAGGCCGACATCTAGTGGAAGCTGCGGAGTATTACAGTTTGTTTTTCGAAAGTCGAAAATGGGCGTCGACACAGGCGTGCCAGTAATACTATCCCTAGTGTGACGTCCACTGTACCCAAGATCCCTCACGCGTGTAGGATCCTCAGATTGTATTTTTTCTGACATGAGGAAGCATGAGGAGTAGCGTGAGTACAGATAATCCAAGCAGATAGACAGAAAAGGTAAGACTACAAGCAATCATGCGCCTTCTCTCGGAGGGGAGGAAGGGTGGGTCGCATGTGAATCTAAGCAGATACAAGCATCAGAAATACGATTACGGTGAGTAATGTATCCCTTCTGAGGCTTGTGGAATCTGCTTAGATCACATGCTGTGCATAGATTAGCGAGCAGTACCAGAAGAAGGAGGTGGGATGTGAGAAGGGTCATGAGCAAACAGGTGTCTTAGAACCGCTTGTCCCACTTGTGTATCTGTCTTGGAATGAGTGTCAATGCAGTAATGCTGAGTAAAAGTGTGAATAGAGCTCCAAGTAGCCGCTTTGCAAATGGTGTCGAGGGGAACATTTGCAATGAAAGCCAGAGTGGCACCAATGCCTCTAGTAGAGTGGGCCCTTGGCGTAAAAGGCAGAGTCTTGTCAGAAAGAGAGTAACACAGCTGTATACAGTTGATAATCCACTTCGAGATAGCGCCCTTAGAGACGCGATCCCCCTCTCTGCCTGTAGCTACGGAGACAAACAGTTGATCTGTTTTCCTTAGCGGTCTGGTTTTATTTACATAGTATAGGACCGCCCTACGCACATCTAGGGTGTGTAGTTTCACCTCAGCCGAGCTTTGCGGGTTCTGGAAGAAAGCCGGAAGCTCGATGGACTGGTTTACATGGAACTTGGATATGAATTTAGGTGAGAACCTAGGGTGTGTGCGTAAAACCAGTTTGTCCTTGTGGATAGTAAAGAAAGGATCCTGCACTGACAGAGCCTGAATTTCACTGACCCTTCTTATGGAGGTAATGGCTACTAAGAAGGCCGTTTTATAAGTCAGGTGTTTGAGACTACTTTTATGCATGGGTTCGAATGGGGGTCCCATGAGCTTAGCTAGCACCACGTTGAGGTCCCATCCTGGCGGTGGGTTCGAAATAGGAGGGTGAAGTCTCTTTACTCCTTCCATGAAGGCTTTAACCACTGGTACTTTCCACCACGAGACCTTGTTATGGGATGTGGTGTAAGCCGAGAGGGCTGCCAGGTGTACTTTCAGCGAGTTAAAAACCAACCCTGCATCCAGCAGGTGGAGCATGTATGTCACAACGTTGGAAGGAGTGCAATCAACCGGGTTGATTTGTTTATTCTGGCACCAGATAACGAATCTTTTCCACTTATCAAAGTAACAGTGCCTTGTATTTGGTTTCCTGGACTCCTTTAGAATGTCCATACACCTCTGTGGTAATTTGAGATGTCCAAACTCTATGACTTCAGGAGCCATGCTGCTAGGTTCATAGAGTTGGGTTCCTGATGCACTGTTTGACCCTGTTGCTGGGACAGTAGGTTGTACCAGGCTGGGAGTCTGATGGGTTCGCACACCGCCATCCTGCGTAGGTGTGGAAACCATGGTTGTCTCGCCCACATGGGAGCAACTAGGATGAGCGTCATAGATTCCTTGTTCATCTTGTACACCACCTTCCTGATGAGAGGAGTTGGTGGAAAAGCGTACGCAAACATCCCTGACCAGTTCATCCACAGGGCATTCCCTTGGGAGTCCGGCTGGGGGAACCTGGATGCAAATCCTGGGCATTGTTTGTTTTCGCTTGTGGCGAATAGGTCTATAGTGGGGAAACCCCACTGAGAGAAGAGATCTTCTACTACGTCTCTGTGAAGGACCCATTCGTGTTCTTCTGGGAGGGAGTTTCTGCTTAGAGCATCCGCTAGGGAATTGAGCTCCCCTGGAACATGTTGCGATGACAGGAAGATGTTCCGTCTGAGTGCCCATATCCATATTTTCTGGGCAAGCTTGGACAGATTTGGCGAACGAGTCCCCCCTTGCTTGTTCAGATGGAACATGGCTGTCGTGCTGTCCGTCCTGATCTGCACCGACAAGTTCAGTAGATGGGGCTCGAACGCCCTTAGCGCTCGGAATACTGCCAGAAGCTCTAGCAGATTGATGTGGTTCTTGGCTACTGAGTGAGACCAGAGACCCTGAGCTGTGTGGTGGAGATGGTGAGCTCCCCACCCAGTCAGGCATGCATCTGTAGTCACCACGGCTTGTACTTCGGGATCGTAAAAGGGTTTCCCCTTTGCGAGATTCTCTCTTGTCCACCAGTGTAGGCTCTGTACGAGTGTTGGCGAAACGACCACTAGATCGTCCCAATGACCACTTGCCTGAGACCACTGTTTCGCCAACCATTCCTGCATGGGACGCATGCGCAGACGCGCGTGGGGGACCAGGTAAATGCATGACGCCATCATGCCCAGTAACCGCATAGCTTTGCGTACTGTTATCTGTTGACCTGACTGATAATGCGGAATTTGCAGAAGTATATTCCGAATTCTCTCTTCCGAAGGGAAGGTCAATCCTTTCTGAGTATCTAGGATAGCTCCTAGAAACTGTTTTGAGGTGCTTGGCACCAGACTTGACTTTTTCTCGTTGATGGAGAAGCCTAATTCGTGGAGGAGGTCGATAGTCCTCTGAATGTTTGACCTGCAAATTCCTGGGGTTTCCCCCGTTATGAGCCAGTCGTCCAGATAAGGGTACACCGGGATTGCTTCCCTGCGTAGGTGTGCAGCCGCCACCGCCAGTACCTTGGTGAATACCCTTGGTGCTGAAGCTATCCCGAAGGGCAGTACCTTGAATTGGTAGTGGCGACTGTCCACCTTGAAGCGCAAGTACTTTTTGTGCGCTGGGAGCATGGAAATATGAAAATAAGCATCTTTCATATCCAAGGTTGCCATGTAATCCCCCTTTTTTAGGAGGGGGATTACCTCTTGTAGCGTGGTCATACGGAATTTTTGGGGCTTGACATATTTGTTGGCAGGCCGTAAGTCCAATACTGGGCGCATTGTCAAATCTTTCTTTGGCACAAGGAAGTAAGTTGAATAGATACCCTTGTTTACCTGGTGTCCTGGGACGAGTTCTATCGCGTCCTTTTCTAGCAGAATGGCGATCTCCTCGAGAAGGATCCTTTGATGCTCTAGGGAGTGCACTCTTTGTCGTGGAGGATGATTCCGGGGACGCTGCAGTAGTTCTATACAATATCCTGCGGATACTGTTGACAGCACCCATCTGTCTGAGGTGATCCCTTCCCAAGCCTGGGTGAAGGTGGAAATGCGTCCCCCTACTGGGGTTGCGTGGCAAGGGACCCTGAACTGAGCGTCACTGTTTTGGTGGAGGCGTGCCACCGCCCTTGTTGGGGCTGCCTCTGCCTCTTCCACGACCTCTCTTGTTACCCCTGCCGTAACTCTGGGTAGACTGCTGGTTGTTATTCCATTGTGTACCTTGTCCCTGGGCATAGTTGCCTCTTTGTGAATTTTGGCCGCGTGGGCGACGAAAATTATTGTTCCCCCTCTGGTTAGGGGGTTTGTTGGTAAGCTGGCCAAGGGATTTGAGAGTCTCATATTCATCTTTGGCATTTTTAAGTGCGTCTTCGACCGCTTTCCCAAACAATAGGTCGGGTTCCACTGGCTTGTCTATTAAAGAAGCCTGGGTTTCTGTCTTGAATCCCGACTGCCGTAACCACGCATGTCTCTTGATAACAGTACCTTCTGCTATCAATCTCCCTGCGTTGTCAGCGGCGTCGAAAGTTGCTTTTAAAATGCAACCAGACACGGCTCTCCCCTCTGCCGAGATCCGAGCCAGCTGGCCCTTTAACGGTTCTGGAGCAGAGGCAATGAGCGCCGCGACTTCTTCCCATTGATGGCAATTGTAACTAGCCAACAGGGTGGTGGAATTCGCAATCCTTGCTTGGTAGGCGGACGTTGAGGCTACCTTTCTGCCAAACCCGTAAAGTTTTTTGCTCTCCTTGTCGGGAGGAGCTTCTGATGAAGATAAGGGCGTGCCAGCCCTCTTTCTAGTGTTGGTCACCACTAGGGAATCTGGTTTAAGATGTCCCTTTATATACAGAGGGTCAGACTGGGCTGCCCGGAAAATCTTTTCAATTCTGGGGTTGACAGCTCTGGTGAGGTTAGGATTCACCAGGGAAGGATCTATTCTTCGTTGGATGGATTTGAGGATAGGGATGGTCTGAGCGACCGGTCTTCTCTCTCCTACAAACTCCTCCGCGAAGTCCCTTTCCTCCTGTACACCGTGGGTGTCGATGTGGAAGTGTTCCGCTGCTCGAGCGAGAACCTCGTTAAGGAGGGGCTGGTTATCAACTGGAGAGTCAGTAACTGGGGCTTCGCTTTGTACTGGGGAATCTACTCTGTAAATTTCCTACTCATCTTCTCCCTCCTCCAGGTCCTCATCCTCTGCATAGTAATCTGTCCCGGTTTGTTCTTCCATAATTGCAAACTCCTGGTCCTCTTCAGGGAAAACTTGTCCCTGATAACTGGGGAGTGGAGTAGAATATGGAGTGGAGTAAGGCTGAACCTCGAAGGGTTCAGGTCTTTCGACCCGGGGCTTTTTACTTAGCGGGATAGGATCGGAGGAGCCTGAGGGTGTGGCCCCTTGAGGGTTATATGAAAGAAAGTGTTCTGGGTTCTTATCATAAAAATCAGCCAAGGAAGACATCCTAGACATAACCCTGTCTATGTCTTCACTGGACCATTCCCTGGAACAGGGTATTAATTTAGCAGGTGATTTATTTTCAAGGGTAGACTTGTGTTTGCTTGTCTGCTTAGGCTTTACAGGGGTGGAAGGCTGTGCTTTCCGCTGTTTCCCCCCTTCTCCGTGCGTGGAAAAATGTTTTCCCTGTCCCTTGGGGGCCCCAGCGACTTTCGACGCCTGGCGTCGAGGGTCTGGAAAGGTATCTGTGTGCTTCGGGCGTGGGGCCTCACTGGTGTTAACCGCGGTCTCGGTATCTTGGAGCGCGGCCTGGGGGTGGAAGTCGTCTTCGTCTCCCGACGATCGAACTTCCGTTAGTGTGTGTAGCGAGGCACTCTTGGCAAGAGTGGATGATTGCCTTGCGTCGTGAGGCGATCTCGATCGAGAGCGCCCAGAGGACACCGAGTCGGACCGTTCTTTTTGTGCCTCTTTCCGGGAAGTCGACGTCGTCGAGGTCCGGTTGGTCTTAGTGTGTTTAGTGTGTGTTAGGTGTGTAGCGCTTGCGTCGCCGGGGGTCTTCCCCATAGCCGCCTTGCCGGACGACCTTCCGAGGTCGGGGACCTGCGCTCGTCGGCTGTCTTTCGACGCCGTAATGCCCTCGCCGTCCGAAAGTACGGCGTCGCTGCCATCGCTGAAGGCGCCCTCCGCTGCCATGGCCTCCTGCCTGGCGTGGTGGGCCCAACGCTTTGTCGAACGGTCCTTAAGTGTCTTAGGTTTAAACCTACTACACGCTCTGCAGTTCGCTTCGGGGTGATCCCTCGGCAAGCAGAGATTGCACGTGGCGTGCCTGTCGACCCAAGGGTATTTGCGATTGCACTTGGGGCAGAATTGAAAAGGGGTACCCTCCATACGCACCTTAAGGCAGCGGGCTGCTAAGTGTAGGAATATATATAAATGTAACTATATATCAAGAGTGAAGAGTATGTACCACCCCCCACTCTCCCTACTTGTAAGGGCCGAGGCCAGCGGCCTACTAGGCCCGGGCCGAGGCCAGCGGCCTACCGAGGCCCAGATCCGTCGTGCAGCAGTCGACGGTCGATGACTTCTCCAGCCGTCGTCGAGGTTGAGGGTCGACGTTGGGGTGGGGAAGGGAATGAATAAGAATTAAAATTATAATAACAGCAAAAGTATGGCTAAGGCCAGGGAACTCCGCAAGATGCTTCCAGGGCACACAGACAACCGTGCTGGGTCGCTTAGATATTCGCTGGGGCAGGTGGATAAGGCTACAGCCTCTGGGCCTCCTTATAATAGGGCCAGCCTAGGACAGTAGGTTGCCACCTGGATATAGAGCATTTGCATTTTCACCAGGCCCGTTTAAGTAGGGGTACTGGTCTAGGCAGGTGGGTGCCACTTCAAATAACGAGGGAAAGAGTACAGGGATCACCCCTAGCATGCAAAGCCCACGTGTCTTTTTTTTGCAAGTTGCAAGACTATCCTTAAAATAAAAAATGAAAATGTATTCTGGTTGCCTTGAGACACATTTAGATCATTGTCTGGCTGCTATGCACCACTTCTGTAGACGAGGTTAAACACAGAAGACTTGCTATTTCCATCGGGAAGGTCATGAAGACCATACTCTTCAAGCATCTTGCCAATCACGGATTTCTCCACTAAACCCCGTCTCCCCCTTTGGAGTTACACTCCCTCCCCCTCCCCTTCGCCATGTCATCCCAGCTCCTCTGCTGCACCGCACAACCTATTGGTATCCCCTGGGTGCACCCCCTTGGTACAGCACTCCGTTGCTTCACAGGGAGCCATTAGAAATACAGGATAAAAAATAATAAATTGGCATGAAAAAAATACAAATTGACTGGTATTGTGGTTTGTACCTCAACTGGGCGGCCTTTTTCAAAGAAGAGGCAAGGCTGGATGTGTACCGGCAAAAACATGTTCCCTTTTATTTGTTATGACAGATAACAAAACGTGAGGCCTGCGCACATTTCTGAAAGCACAACTTGAAAGCTAAATACACCGATGTGCGATACTACAAGCCTTTGTAAATAATACAGGCATGTGAGAATCATGCGTGCCTCTACTGGTTTGCAGTGTGTAGCCAAGCTGATGAAAAAACGGAATACGGCCCAACTGTCAAGTTCTGAATTCCATGCAAGGGAAGTCGTGCATGCTCTTCAGACACGCCTCTCACTCGAATGCCTGATGAACACAAGTATAGGAGAATAAGTTATCGCTTTATAATTCTAAATCCTCAAAGAGCGAGACAGGGTGTTTGATACATATGAAAGGTAATCCTTTCCAAGGTATTAGGCAATGCTGGGACTCGAGATATAATACACCCCAGAAGTAATCTCTGATGCCACTTCTTCCGCGCGGTTTCAGGACAAGCTCATGCTTGGAGCAGTAATATGGAATGTAATAATACCAACGGCGCAATTAACCCCAATACCTACCTCTCAAACCACACGCTTTTGGCGGGTGCCACCCTCCAAGCCCCTACCTCTCAAACCACACGCTTTTGGCGGGTGCCACCCTCCAAGCCCCTTGCATGCCCATATAATAAAGGGGACACAAAAGGTTAAAATCTATGCCCAATATATCTCCTGCTGTCGTCAGTCCCTGCAAGGCTTGCCACGTTGGCACCATACACGATACAAATGCAGGTCAAGAGAACTGAACATTCAATGTCACTCAAGAGCCAAAGATTTTGCACAAGCTGATTAGTCTTTGCTTCCAACAGCATATACACAGTATTTTGGTGTGAGAGGATCCTACACAGCAAGAACAAATGTGCCCAAATCTACAGGCGGCCCCTTTTGCACACAGACTTTGGTTGAACTGCCAGCATGCGGATTTAGGGTCAGCTGCTCTATTCTATGTTGAACGAAAGGAATGAGGGACCCTGCTTTGCCCCCCAAGCCGGGGTCATCTCATTCAGCCAACCAACTATTCACATCCGTTTGGTCCCACCTCACCCCGGGTTGACTTGCCTTCATCTGTCAGAACGGAGTATCATTCTTGAGCCACACCACCTGGTCATACTTGCGTTGTACAGGCACGATTGTGTTAAGTTAATAGAAGAGCCCCCCCCCACCCAGCTCCGGCTTCTTTTCTATGAAGACACTAGCATATATGGCAAAGCCTGTGATCCAATCGGAAAGACTCTTATCCTCCCATATCTTCTTAGTCTTGAAGGATCAATCATTCCCATCCTGACTTCTCAGAGTTAGCTCCCCTATGAATCAGATCAAACACGTCCACATATTCCCCCTTCCACATCTTCTCTTTCACCTCATTAGTTCTCTCCTTGCTGCGTATGAACTTTCTCCAAACTGCGCGGTCCGCGTCTCCTGTCCAGAAGTGTTGGCAGACTCCGTGGGTCTCCTCTGCGTGATAATTAGGTTACCTGGCACAATCAGGCTAAATGTGGAATGCTACTATCTGCCACAATCCGGTTACCTGGCACGGTCAGGCTAAAAGTGAAATGCTGCTATCTGGCACAACCAGGCTATCGGGCACAATCAGGCTAAATGTGAAATGCTACCTGGCACAATCGGGCTAAATGTGGAATGCTATTATCTGGCACAATCAGGTTACCTGGCACGGTCAGGCTAAAAGTGAAATGCTGCTATCTGGCACAACCAGGCTATCGGGTACAATTAGGTTACCTGAAAAATATAATAGAACAAGGAATCGATTACCCCCTCTCTCTGTCTGTTTTGTTTGGGTTAGTGTACCACCTGTTGGCCTTATCAAGTAATAAAAAGGTCCCTCACAAGATCTCCAAACCATTTATATCAACTTACATTTTTTTAATTTAATTTTATTTATTTGCATTTGTAAACCGCACAACTGCCTCTGGCATCGGAGCACTATTAAGAAGGCTTGCTTAGTTATTTAAGTGAAGGCCAGCCCAAAGTTGCAAAGGCGACAGCAGCATTAAATGCATAAAGACATTAAAGGTGGCATTAACATGAGGGCCAACCCAGTCTTGAAGGGCGGCAACAGCAAACAATGCATAAGGTCAATAGGTGGCATAAACATGAAAGCCAGCCCCAAATTGAAAAGGCAGAAATACCCACTTATCACAACAACAAGATGGCCCAGACAAGACAATCAACCCTGTAGGATCTTCCACCAGTAGTTGGCCACTTTAGCTGTGGGAAGTGTTCGGTATGCCCTGTAACAAAAAGACATTAAGAGTATAGATCTTAAAAGGGATAGAGCGGAGATTGAAAAACATCACCAATTGCATGACTCAGTGGGCAGTGTATGGTATAAAATGCCCATGTGATCGCATATGCATTGGCAAAACAAAGCGCCAAGTACATAAACGCATCTGTGACCACAGATCGTGTATTAAGAACAAAGTTGAAAATAAACCCTTAGTGGCACACTATACACGGCACCAACATAAACCAACAGATCTCTTTTGGTTCATGATCCAGGTGATTAAGACACCAGCCCGAGATGGAGATGGGATCTGGCCTTGAAGAAATGCGAACAGTGGCTTTATAACTTGGACACGGTCAAAAATGGTCTAAATTCATCGGTAGAATGGGGCATTTTCATGTGATTACGAAATAGCTCTTCGACAAAAAAGCCCTCCGTCTCAGAATATGAAAAGTCTGAATAAGAAAATTGATGCGTTACATATTCTCCATATAAACAGTCTGACTGGCATAAGAAACTGTGGAAAACGAATCAAATTGTTGACATGTAGGAAGATAGCAAAGTCAATGCAGAAAAGGCTCAAGAACCAGCCATTTATTTGGATAAATACCAGCCTACAAGCAATGAAAAATATAAAGAAACAAAATCTGCACAACAAAGGGTCTGTAATGAATTTTGAAAGCACAAGTACAAAATAACAATGTTGAGACTAACGAACATGGTGCTCTGGCCGCAACATTAATAGAAAACCAGTGCAAGCAGCTGCAGTGCCGCAGTCAATAAGATCACATGACACAGAAATTGCGACCATGTGACTTGATCAAACGGACAAAACACATGCAACCTGAGCCGCGGGCAGCTAAAGAGTTTTCCTGACAATAGCGGACGCAAATGGATGAAAGAGGACACTCAGAATGAAAAGGTAAGTGAACAATATCCTGTCTCAAGTGCCTTGCAACGTGTACTATAATGAAATGTATGATCTAGCAACACCCAGAATAATGTGGAAGATCACTGTATCAGGGAAAACAGTTTTCGTGCCAGGATTAAATGAATAAAGAATGGTGCGGCAGTGTTTCCCAAATGAAGTATTCCCATAAAAGGGCCAGAAGATAACGTCCATCTGTACTAATGATAGACTGATATGGATTCATGTCTCTGTACTTTTACAGATAGAATAATTAATCAACCAGGAAACGTAATAACCATGGTTGGAAATTAGCGTGACCACACAGCGCAGCAAATAAGAAAAGAAGAAAAAAAAGAAAAAGAAGAAAAAAAAAGTCCTGTCACAACAGATCAGTACAATAGTAATGTTAGTCAGTCACATAATATGACACCAATGATAAATAAGGCAAGTCAAATGTATTTATTATTTTTGTAGGCAGATACAAATAGGTCATCTGCAGAGTCAAGGTAGAAGTAGTAATTTTGCCTGACCAAGATGCTCAAGTCCGATTGTTTCTAAAAAACAGGTTTGTGACCACAATAGGCTGTGAATGCAAGTCACTCACACTATATCCTCCATAGGTTTTATGTCATGTTTTGTATTTTAGAGCGTGTAATAGGAACCCAAAGGGGGTTCGTGTGATTCAATTGCAAAATTGAAAGAAATGTCTGTGTCCTGAAGACAGCCAAAAATATTGGAAAAAAGGCACTAGAGGATAGTTCCCAATTTTAAAAAAAAAGGCCAAAACAAATGTAGACCATCGAAGAGGCACGAAACATTGAGCCTCAGTTATTGGAGACCATACTGAAGGATCTCCATTCATAGATTAAAAGCCTGTGACCTATACAGAACAAAACAATGTCACAACAACTAGACTGATTTGTGTTTGTTATCTATTGTTCCATACTACGACCTCTAAGAAGGATAATTATTTCTGAAGTAGGACTCAAGTCACATACTAACCCCACTTTTTGAAAACACAATTGTGAAATTTTGAATACAAATAGTCTTAATTGATTTTATGTATGTTTTGTGAAGATTAAAAAAAATGTAAGTTGATATAAATGGTTTGGAGATATTGTGAGTGACCTTATTACTAATACATTTTGATAAAGGCCAACAGGTGGTACACTAACCCAAACAAAACGGACGGAGAGAGGGGTAATTGGTTCCTTGATATATTATATTTCTTCTATATCCTTCCCAGTTTGGGATTGATTCCCCGATAACAAAAACAGGGAAGCATCCAAAACAATCACCACTGCAATTACACTACCTGACACAATCAGGCTAAATGTGAAATACTGCTATCTGGCACAATGAGGCAACCAGGCACAATCAGGCAACCAGGCACAATCAGGCAACCAGGCACAATCAGGCTAAATGTGAAATGCTACTATCTGGCACAATTCGGTTAAGTGCGAAGGTAATAAGGAGGGTTTGGGTTGGCCAGTTTAGTTGGGGTGGTAATGACTGCACCCCCTGCCCGTAACCGCACTTAGTCAGTGGCTGCTGAGTGACTGTTGCAGACCCCACAGGCAACACAGGCAAACATGGTCTGGCACTGCTTCTTCAGGAGCGGTTGTCCTTTGCCTTGGGGTACTCAGTCGCAGAGGCTGCACGGGCAAGGGTGCGCCCTGGATGGTCGTTTTAAATGGGTTTATTTCCACCAATCAGGGGAGGTGGGAGGGATGGGAGGCAGGAGGAGTGGGGGAAACCAGGATGTTTTGCCACGAGTTGGAAGTCGGAGCACAGAGCGCTGGGCTGGATGCACTTTTTAAAAAGGAAAAAAGACTTGGGTTAGGCCCACAGGCCTGCTGTGGGATTGCGGCTTTAGACACTCACCAACTCACATGCTTTTATGGAATTGCAGGAAAATAAACCCCACAGAAAAAAAGACTTCTGGCCTGCTGAGCACCTACAGACAACCTTAGTGAGAGTAGGACACCAGTGCATTGAAGCATGTCGCTCCAGTTATGCCGCGCCTGCACTGGGCACCAGTAGAGGCAGGCATCCCTTCCTGGGCACTATTAATAGACTATAGAATCTAAGTTTGAAAGTCCTTAAACACAGACAAACAACTACTGTCTAGGGAAACAGCCTCTGAGATGCACTTTTTAGCACGCACAACCCAAAACAGCACAGTTATTTATAGCGTGATGGAGAAGCTGTATAGGACAGTTAAAGGCTGGAGTGAGCAAGAGATGGTGCCGGGTGTCCACCCAAATAAACTAATACTTTAGGTATTTGGCAATATATCATCCCAGGCGCCCCCAAATTCCCGAATGCCACAGAGAGCATAATGTGGTAATGGAGGTGGAACGAAAGGAGTACAGCTCTGGAATGAGTAGTAGCTAAAGTGCCTGCTCAGCACTACACGACTACTAAACCAGCAGTGATCACATCCAAAGCTGAAACCGGCACAATACTCTGCAGTTTGGCACGGCACATCATTGTATTAAAAATGAAAAAGGCTCGGCCTATCCCCGCCGGTGGTCGGTCAAAAGGGCGAAAAAAAAATCTCGAAAAAAAAGGGCGAAAAAAAAAATATCGAATTTTTTTTTTTTTATATATATATATATATATATATATATATATATATATATGTATTTTTTGGGTCAGGTAAGTAAAAAAAAAAGGGTTAAAATAAAAAAAATAGAAACAAAGGGGGGCTGGGGGGGGAACCCCCCCCATTTTGAAAAAAAAACGTCAAAAAAAATTAGATATTTTTTTTTTTCGGCCTTTTTTTCCGAGATTTTTTTTTTGAGATTTAGAACTTCGGTATTATGACTATAAACCATCCCCGCCATCACCAGATGGTACTCGGTCAGAGGAGGGCAGGAGAAAAGACTGACTATTATATGACGCCCGCCGTGCCACATCTCACAATGCAGTGGTATGCCAGAATGTTTCACAATGTCTCACTCGTTGCCCCCTGCTGCAGGTGGCAGGTCACGACTCGGCAACGAGAAACAGCAAATTGGTAGACAATAACTTGCTCTTCCTGCTGCCATGCATTTACGGTCAGAGAGGAGCGTCCAGAATGAGCCCAGAGAGAAACCTAACAAAGTGTCCTCGACGTGGGAATGTCTACGCATGTAGAAGAGGAAAAGGCATGTCACAACAAGAAGCAAGAGGGAGGACGCAAACTAACAAGTATTATTTTGTGGTGCGAACAACCAGTTGGAAAACGCTGCATTTCAAGCATGGAGTCCGCAGTAAAAAAAAATCGTGAGCAGGGCTCAACCAATGAAAAGGATTCATTGTGAGCAGTGGGCAAGTGGGAAACACAGAAAACTGCATTGTGAGATTCTATTGCGCGCGACAATGGCTTTCATTAGACCTGTATTCATAAAAGGCCAATATATGCGTGAAGCGCAAGCATTAAAGCTGCATCATTTACAGCAAATGAGAATACAATTAAGGTTATGATAGGCGGCTGTATAAAACGCAACTTTCGCCATTTACATAGCTTTTTGTCTGTGTCTTTGAGGACGAGGTTCACATTCATAGCTGTGGAAGCACACAATAAATCTGTACTGTGAGCAGCTGTGGACAAGCATGAAAAGAGTTTGAGTAAATATGCAATAGGGACAACAGATGGAATATGAAAAGTAGTTAAATATATAAACAAGCATTGGAAATGCCAACAGTTTAGGCGTTTGAGTAGGCATGGGAAGGGCACTTGCTAGGCACTGCTGGTGATATTAACTGCCCATTGATGGAGGCAGATCAAAAGGGTGCAATTACCTGGGCATCTAATAGCAGTGGCCTGGCAAATGCTGAATACTTATTGAGACCAAAACCGTTGGCTTTGACAATGCTCGTTTTGAACAGGACTTTAGTGAAGAACACGTTAATACTTATAAATGGAATGGCTGAAGACAGACGTGCTTTAGGCATTTTTATTATGCCAGTAGCGCATTTACTGCTCCAATTAAGTAATTAACTCTCAGACAACTGATTTAAACAAACACTGGCAGGCACTGCAAGTGTAAAGTTTGATGGTAAGGCTTGATTAAAGTTAGCTCAAAGCGTTCCCATGAAGAGCCGGTTTGGGTGGGGAGGGACAGGAACTGGGTGGAAACGGCTATAGGGGTTAGCATGACCACGGGCAGTGAATTGGTGGGCAAATGACCAAACACCCAGAAGCTTTCTGTCCCTCCTCATGTGCCATTTCTCCCCATCTGTACTCTAATGCAATCGTTTCGTTTTATAGGTAGCCACCTAATGGCCCAAACTAAAAAGATGCATTATGAACAGTTCAGGGTAAAGTGGTATTGTGTAGCACACAATTTGGCATGTTGGCAGTCACTTGATGCGAAGTCCTATTGTGTGCAAGTATATTTCTAGGTGGGTTATGGGGAGGTTCTGGATATATGTATATCCATAAGAGTGCCACCTGTGTCGGCATCCTGCTCAGTTTGCTACTAACATGGTCTGGCCTGACAGCAAAGATGGTTCATGTTTCTGGAGGGCTAAGTTTCACAAGCTGGTGGAGAGTTGCAGAGTTCAGATGGTATATATGAGATACATTACTCACGGTAATCGTATTTCTGATGCTTGTATCTGCTTAAATTCACATGCTGTGCATAGGCCGACATCTAGTGGAAGCTGCGGAGTATTACAGTTTGTTTTTCGAAACTCGAAAATGGGCGTCGACACAGGGCGTGCCAGTAATACTATCCCTAGTGTGACGTCCACTGTACCCATGATCCCTCACGCGTCTAGGACCCTCAGATTGAATTTTTTCTGACATGAGGTAGCATGAGGAGTAGCGCGAGTACAGATAATCCAAGCAGATAGATAGATTAGACTACAAGCATCCATGCGCCTTCTCTCAGAGGGGAGGAAGGGTGGGTTGCATGTGAATCTAAGCAGATACAAGCATCAGAAATATGATTACAGTGAGTAATGTATCTCTTCTGAGGCTTGTTGAATCTGCTTAGATCACATGCTGTGCATTGATTAGCAAGCAGTGTTAGAAGAAGGAGGTGGGATGTGAGACGGGTCATGAGCAAATAAATGTCTTAAAACTGCTTGTCCCACTTAAGTATCTGTCTTGGAATGGGTGTCAATACAGTAGTGCTGAGTAAAAGTGTGAATAGAGCTCCAAGTAGCTGCTTTGCAAATGGTGTCAAGGGGTACATTTGCAATGAAAGCCAGCGTGGCCCCAATGCCTCTAGTAGAGTGGGCTCTTGGCGTGAAAGGCAGAGTTTTTTCAGAAAGTATAACACAGCTGGATACAGTTAACAATCCACTTAGAGATGGCACCTTTAGAGACGCAATCTCCCTCTTAGCCTGTAGCTACGGAGACAAACAGCTGATCTGTTTTCCTTAGCAGTCTAGTCGTGTTTACATAGTAAAGGCCTCCCTACGCCTGAGCTTTGTGGGTCTTGGAAGAAAGCCGGAAGCTCTATGGACTGGTTCATGTGGAATTTAGAAATAAACTTAGGTGAGAACCTAGGGTGTGTACGTAAAACCAGTTTATCTTTATGAACTGTAAAGAATGGATCCTGCACTGACAGAGCCTGAATTTCACTGACCCTTCTTATAGATGTTAGTGCTACTAAGAAGGCCATCTTATAAGTCAGGTGTTTGAGACTGCTTTTATGCATGAGTTCGAATGGGGGGCCCATGAGTTTAGATAGCACCAAGTTAAGGTCCCATCCTGGTGGTGGGTTTGAAATAGGAGTGTGAAGTCTCTTTACTTCTTCCATGAAAGCTTTAACCACTGGTATCTTCCACTACGAAAACCTTGTTATGGGATGTGGTGTATGCTGACAGCGCTGCCAGGTGTACCTTCAGTGAGTTAAATACCAGTCCTGCATCCAGCAGGTGGAGCATGTATGTGACAATTGTGGAAGGAGTGCCATCAACTGGGTTGACTTATTCTGGCACCAGATAACGAATCGTTTCCATTTGTCAAAGTAGCAGTGCCTCGTGTTTGGCTTCCTAGATTCCTTTAGGATGTCCATACACCTCTGAGATAATCTGAGATGTCCGAACTCTATGACCTCAGGAGCCATGCTGCTAGGTTCACTGAGTTGGGTTGACGATGCACTGTTTGACCTTGGTCCTGGGACAGTAGGTTGTACCAGCCCGGGAGTTTGATGGGCTCGCACACCGCTAGCCTGCGTAGGTGTGGGAACCACGGTTGTCTCGCCAACATGGGAGCAACTAGGACGAGCGTCATTGACTCTGTTCATCTTGTTGACCACCTTCCTGATGAGGTTTGTTTGTTTATTATTTGTAATGCGCCGGAATACCCTAGGGTAACAGGGCGCAACAGATACAGGAATATGCAAAGCTTAGTTGCAGACAATAAAATATATGCAAGGCATAAGCACAATAATAATGAAAGTAAGCAGGAATATATACATATATACAGTTAACAGTTCTGTGTCCAGTATGTCCAAGTGACAAGAGGGGGAGGCGGAACCTGGCTCAGTATGTTTAGACCATGGCTGTCTTCAGCCAAGACATCATCTTGGAACGGAAGTTTTGGTAGGGTAAGTCCATTCTGAGGGTGGGTGATAGGGAGTTCCACAGTTTAGCCGCTTTCACTGGGATGCCGTTACCTCCTATGGTAGAGCGTTTGTAATTAGGGACGGAGAGGCAGTCTTTATATGCTGTCCTTGTCGGTCTCAAGGATGTCAGTCTGTTGACCAGGTAGATGGGGGCCGCGTTATTGAGTGACTTGTGGGTGAGTGAGGCAGTTTTTAGGGAGATTTTGTCTATGATCGGGGTCCAGTTGTTCTGCTGGCTGTGTGCTCTGTTGTGGTCTTTCTTGAGATGTTCATGGCCGCTCTGAGTGCATTGTTCTGGAGGGTTTGTAACTTGCTAGTAGTGGCTTTGGAGGACCCAAGATAAAGGGCGTTACAGTAGTCTAAACGGGATAGTACGAGGGCTCTGGCCAGGGTCAGGCAACTGGTGTCGGATAGAAAAGGTTTGGCTGTACGGATCAATTTGCATGTGTAAGCCGTGCAGGAGGCCAGTGAGTTCACCTGTCTGTTAAAGGTGAAATTGGAGTCCAGGTAGAAGCCCAATGTTTTGACTTTGTGTCCCACTCTGATCGTATTGCCATCAATTATGAAGGAGTAAGTAAGCTGGGCTTATTTCTTTAGGCTGGCAGTGGTACCCAAAGTGATGAGTTCAGTTTTATCATAATTCAGGCATAGACCGTGAGTGGCCATCCATGCCTGGATGATGATGTAAACTCTATTCACCAAGGCCAAATCCTTTCCATAATCTCCAGAAAGCGGAAGGAGGATCTGGGTATCATCTGCATAGTTAGTGAAGGCGATACCGAGATGATCCAGATCATCGAAAAGGGGCTTGGTAAATATGTTATGCAGTGTGGGGGAGACCCAGGAGCCTTGGGGTACGCCACAGGTGATGGGTATGGGGTCTGCAGCATCTGTAGGCGAAAAAACCCTCATGGTTCTGCCATCGAGGAAAGATCTAATCCATGTAATGGCCTCGGGGGAGAAGTGGGCGGCCGTGTGTAGGTGAGAGCAGAGGACCGGGTGGTATTGGTGGAAAAGCGTATGCAAACATCCCTGACCAGGTCATCCACAGGGCGTTCCCCTGGGAGTCTGGCTGGGGGAACCTGGATGCAAATCCTGGGCACTGTCTGTTTTCGCTTGTGGCGAATAGGTCTATAGTGGGGAAACCCCACTGAGAGAAGATCTCTTCTACGATTTCTCTGCGTAGACACCATTCGTGTGCCTCTGGGAGGGGATCTCTGCTCAAAGCATCCGCCAGAGAATTGAAATCCCCTGGAACATGTTGAGATGATAGGAAGATCTTCCATCTGAGTGCCCATATCCAAATTTTCTGGGCAAGCTTGGACAGATTTGGCGAACAAGTCCCTCCCTGCTTGTTTAGGTAAAACATGGCTGTAGTGCTGTCCGTCCGGATCTGCACTGACAGATTCAGCAGGTAGGGCTTGAACGCTTGAAGCACTCTGAATACTGCCAGAAGCTCTAGCAGGTTGATGTGATTCTTGGCCACTGAGTGAGATCAGAGACCCCGAGCTGTGTGGTGGAGGAGGTGAGCTCCCCACCCTGTCAGGCATGCATCGGTTGTGACTACCGCCTGTATCTCGGGATCGTAAAAGGGTTTCCCCGTGGACAGATTTTCTCTTGTCCACCAGTGAAGGCTTTGTACCAGTGTTGGCGAAACGACCACTAGATCGTCCCACTGACCACTTGCCTGAGACCACTGTTTCACCAACCATTCCTGCATGGGACGCAGGCGCGCGTGGGGGAGCAGGTAAATACATGACGCCATCATACCTAGCAAACGCATTGCTTTGCGTACCGTTATCTGGCGAGCGGCCTGATATTGCGGAATTTGCAGCAGTATATTCCGAATTCTTTCCTCTGATGGAAAGGTCAACCCCTCTTGCGTGTCTAGGATAGCTCCTAGGAACTGTTTGGAGGTGCTTGGCACCAGACTTGACTTCTTCTCGTTTATTGAGAAGCCTAATTCGAAGAGGAGGTCGATCGTCCTTTGAATGTTTGTTCTCCAAATTACTGGGGTCTCCCCCGTGATGAGCCAGTCGTTCAGAGAAGGGTACCCTGGGATTGCCTCCCTGCGTAGGTGTGCAGCCGCCACCGTCAGTACCTTGGTGAATACCCTTGGTGCTGAAGCTATCCCGAAGGGCAGTACCTTGAATTGGTAGTGTCGACTGTCCACCTTGAAGCGCAAATACTTTCTTTGCGGTGGGAACATGGAAATATGAAAATAAGCATCTTTCATATCCAAGGTTGCCATGTAATCCCCCTTTTTTAGGAGGGGGATTACCTCTTGTAGCGTGGTCATACGAAATTTTTGGGGCTTGACATACTTGTTGGCAGGCCGTAAGTCCAATACTGGGCGCATTGTCAAATCTTTCTTTGGCACAAGGAAGTAAGTTGAATAAATACCCTTGTTTACCTGGTGTCCCGGGACGAGTTCTATCGCGTCCTTTTCTAGCAGAATGGCGATCTCCTCGAGGAGAATCTTCTGATGTTCTAAAGAGTGTACTCTTAGTCGTGGAGGATGGTTCCGGGGACGCTGCAATAGTTCTATACAATATCCTGTGGATACTGTTGACAGCACCCATCTGTCTGATGTGATCCTTTCCCAAGCCTGGGTGAAGTTGGAAATGCGTCCCCCTACTGGGGTTGCGTGAGAAGGGACCCTGAACTGAGCGTCACTGCTTTGGTGGAGGCATGCCGCCTCCCTTGTTGGGGCTGCCTCTGCCTTTACCACGACCTCTTCTATTACCCCTGCCGTAACCCTGGGTAGACTGTTGGTTGTTGTTCCACTGTGTACCCTGCCCCTGGGAATAGATAGATCCTCTCTGGGAATTTTGGCCGCGTGGGCGACGAAAATTACTATTCCCTCTCTGGTTAGGGGGTTTGTTGGTTAACTGGCCAAGGGATTTGAGTGTTTCGTATTCTTCCTTGGCATTCTTCAGTGCGTCTTCGACCGCCTTACCAAACAACAGATTGGTCTCCACCGGTTTGTCCAACAATGATGCCTGTGTTTCTGCCTTAAAACCAGACTGCCGTAACCACGCATGTCTTTTGATAACAGTGCCTTCCGCTATCAATCTGCCCTCGTTGTCCGCGGCGGCGAAGGTTGCTTTCAAAATGCAACCAGACACGGCTCTACCCTCTGCGGAAATCCGAGCTAACTGGCCCTTTAAAGGTTCAGGAGCAGAGGCTATGAGTGCCGCAACTTCTTCCCACTGATGGCAGTTGTAGCTGGCCAACAGGGTGGTGGAGTTTGCAATCCTTGCTTGATAGGCGGACGTTGAGGCTACTTTCCTGCCGAAACCGTATAGTTTTTTGCTCTCCTTGTCGGGAGGAGCTTCGGACGATGACAAGGGTGTTCCAGCCCTTTTACGAGTGTTGGTGACAACTAGGGAGTCTGGCTTCAGCTGTCCTCTTATATAGAGAGGATCAGACTGGGCCGCCCTGAAAAGTTTTTCAACCCTGGGATTGACTGCTCTGGTGAGGTTCGGGGTCACCAGGGACGGATCTATTCTCCGCTGAATGGACTTAAGGATAGGGATGGTCTGGGCAACAGGCCTCCTTTCTCCCACTAACTCTTCTGCGAAGTCCCTTTCCTCCTGGACACCGTGGGTGTCAATGTGGAAATGTTCTGCTGCGCATGCGAGAACCTCGTTTAGGAGGGGTTGGTTATCGACCGGGGAGTCGGTAACCGGGGCTTCGCTCTCTACCGGGGAATCTACTCTGTATGTTTCTGGGTCCTCCTCTTCTTCTTCTTCTTGGTCCTCATCATCCCCATAGTAGCCCGTCCCGGTTTGCTCTTCTATCATACCAAATTCTTGGTCCTCACAAAAGGAAGCCTCTCCTTGATACAGTGAGTATGGTCTTGCGTAAGGTTGCACCTCGAAGGGTTCTGACCTCATCGGAGTTTCAAACCGGGGCTTCTTACTCGGGGGGATAGGATCGGTAGAGCCTGAGGGTGTCGCCCCCTGTGGATCATACGAGAGGAAATGTTCTGGATTTTTATCATAAAAATCTGCCAAAGAAGACATTCTTGACATGACCCTATCTATGTCTTCACTGGACCACTTTTTGGAACTGGGGATGACCCTCTCAGCAAGTCTATGGGATTTTTCTTGAGTAGCTTTGCTGGTTTTAGACTTATCAGCAGACCTGGTTTTGTCTGTCTGTTTAGGGGGAGAGGTGTGTTTCACAGGTGTGGAAGAGTGCAAAGGTTGTTTCTTCTGCTGTTTTCCCTCCTCCCCGTGAGTGGAAAAATGTTTTCCCTGTCCTTTAGTGGCTCCGGAGGTTTTTGACGCCTGGCGTCGAGGATCGGGGGTGGTGTCCCTATCCTTCGAGCGTGGGGCCTCGCTGGTTTTAACTGCGGGCTCCGACTCCTGGAGCGCGGCCTGGGGGTGGAAGTCGTCTTCGTCTCCCGACGATCGAACGTCTGTTAGCCTAGGGAGCGAGGCACTCTTGGCAAAAGTGGATGATTACCTGGAGTCATGCAGCGATCTTGATCGAGAGGGCCCAGAGGACACCGAATCGGACCGTTCTGTTTGTGCCTCTTTCCGAGAACTCGACGTTGTCGAGTCTCGGTTGGACTTAGTGTGTTTAGTGTGTGTAGTATGTGAAGCGCTTGTGTCGCCGGGGGTCTTCCCCATAGCCACCCTGCCGGACGACCTTCCGAGGTCGGGGACCTGCGCTCTGCTGTCTTTCGACGCCGTAATGCCCTCGCCGTCCGAAAGTACGGCGTTGCTGCCGTCGCTGAAGACGGCCTCCGCTGCCATGGCCGCCTGCCTGGCGTGGTGGGCCCAACGCTTCGTCGAACGGTCCTTAAGTGTTTTAGGTTTAAACCTACTACACGCTCTGCAGTTCGCTTCGGGGTGGTCCCTCGGCAAGCAGAGATTGCACGTGGCGTGCCTGTCGACCCAAGGGTATTTGCGATTGCACTTGGGGCAGAATTGAAAAGGGGTACCCTCCATACGCACCTTGAGGCAGCGGGCTGTTAAGTGTAGGAAATGTATAAGGTGTACCTATATACCAAGAGTGTAGAGTATTTACCACCCCCCACTCTCCCTACTTGCAGGGCCGAGGCCAGGGGCCTTCCAAGGCCCGGGCCGAGGCCAGCGGCCTTCCGAGGCCCAAATCCGTCGTGCAGCAGCCGACGGTCGATTTCTTCTCCAGCCGGCGTCGAGTGTCGAAGTTCGACGTTGGGGTGGGGAAGGATGACAATAGATTATAATTTTAAAATTTTAGCAAAAGTATGGCTAAGGCCAGGGGACTCCGCAAAATGCTTCCGACCAGTATGGCAGAAAAAAACAATCCGAGGATCCTAGACGCGTGAGGGATCTTGGGTACAGTGGACGTCACACTAGGGATAGTATTACTGGCACGCCCTGTGTCGATGCCCATTTTCAGGTTTCGAAAAACAAACTGTAATACTCCGCAGCTTCCACTAGATGTCGGCCTATGCACAGCATGTGATCTAAGCAGATTCCACAAGCCTTAGAAATATGACAATGCATTACTTACCGTAAAAGCATTTCTGATGGTTGTATCTGCTTAGATTCACATGCTGTGCATAGGTCCGACATCCAGTGGTCACTGCGGAGTATTGCATTTTGTTTTTCGTAGTCGAAAAAGGGGACGTCGACAAGGCGTGTCTGTAACACTATCCCTATAGTGACGTGCGTTGTACCCACAATCCCTCACACGTCGAGGTCCCTCCGTTTATATTTTTCTGCCCTGAGGGAGCCTTCTAGACGTGAGTGAGTACAGAAGAGAGATATAAAAGGAAGTCTATGTTCCTTCCATCCGAGCAGGGAGGAAGGGTGGGCGCATGTGAATCTAAGCAGATACAACCATCAGAAATGCTTTTACGGTAAGTAATGCATTGTCTTCGGATGTTTGTTAATCTGCTTAGAATCACATGCTGTGCATAGACTAGTGAGCAGTACCCAGAGTTGGCGGTGGGTTATGAGAAGGAACAGTAGAGAAAAGATGTCTTAATACTGCCTGTCCCACCTGGGAGTCAGATCTTGAGTGTGCATCTAGACAGTAGTGTTTTGTAAAGGTGTGCACAGAACTCCAGGTAGCCGCTTTGCAGATGGACTCAAGAGGAACATTTGCAATGAATGCTATGGATGCCCCAGTGCCTCGAGTGGAATGTGCTCTTGGCTTGAAGGGTAGTTCTCTCTTAGCAAGAGAGAAACAGAGAGTGATGCATTGTACAATCCATCTAGATATAGTGGACTTAGAGACTGCATCTCCTTCTCTTCCTGCTGCCACCGAGACAAAGAACTGATTAGTCTTTCTCAGTGATCTGGTTCTTTCCATGTAGAACATGACAGCTCTGCGTACATCTAGTGTATGCAGACTGTTTTCTCCCAAGTTGGAAGGGTTTTGAAAGAACGTTGGTAGTTCTATAGATTGGTTTACATGAAATTTAGAGATTAATTTTGGTGCAAACCTTGGGTGTGTGCGAAGAACCACCTTATCCTTGTGAACTGATACGAAGGGGTCTAATACAGAAAGAGCCTGTAGTTCACTTACTCTCCTAATGGAGGTGATAGCTATTAGGAAAGCAGTCTTAAGAGTGAGGTATTTAAGAGTTGTCTTGTGCATGGGTTCGAAAGGAGTGCCCATGAGTCTAGAAAGTACCACGTTTAAGTCCCATCCGGGAGCTGGGCTAGCTATCGGGGGGTGTATTCTCTTTACCCCTTCCATGAAGGCCTTTATAACTGGTATCTTCCACCACGACACTTTAAGTTGGGAAGTGGTGTATGCAGAAAGTGCCGCTAGGTGGACTTTAATGGAATTAAACACTAGACCTGAATCCAGTAAACGGGTCAAGTACAGAATAATGTTAGTGGCAGAGCAGTCAACCGGGTTGATGTTCTTACTTCTACACCAGATGACAAATCTTTTCCACTTGCTAGAATAGCAGTGGCGAGTATTAGGTTTTCTGGCTTCCCTGAGGATGTCCATACATCTCTGAGGGAGATGTAAATGTCCAAATTCTATGATCTCAGGAGCCAGGCTGCTAAGTTCATGGTCTGAGGGCATGGATGCAGTGTCCTGCCCTTGTCTTGTGACAGCATGTTGTACGGGCAAGGAAGTTTCATTGGGGGAGATAGAGACATCTCCATCAAGTGAGCGAACCATGGCTGCCGGGCCCACATTGGGGCCACTAGTATCATGGTCACCTGCTCTTGGTGCATCTTGTGCACCACCTTGTTGAGGAGGGGAGTCGGGGGAAAGGCGTAAACAAATTTCCCTGACCATTGAATCAACAGACCGTTCCCCTTGGACTGGTTCTGGGGTACCTGGAGGCGTAACTTTGGCATTGTGAGTTCTCCAGGGTTGCGAACAGGTCTATTTCCGGGAAACCCCATTGCGTGAAGACGTTTAAGACGATGTCTTCTTGCAATTGCCATTCGTACTCTTTGGGTAGGGGGAAGTCTCTGCTGAGTTTGTCTGCTAGCAGATTGAGTTCCCCTGGTACATGTTGTGATAGTAGGAACATGTTGTGTTTGAGAGCCCACTTCCATATATTCTGGGACAGCTTGGATAGTCCTGGAGAGTGAGTGCCCCCTTGCTTGTTGAGATAGTACATGGCTGTGGTGCTGTCTGTGAGGACCATCACTGTCTTTCCTTGTAAGTGTTCCTGAAAGGCTTTCAGTGCTTTGAACACTGCTAATAGTTCCAGCAGGTTTATATGTTTGGATGCTAAGCTCGGAGTCCACACTCCGTGAGCAGTCGGATGGGATAGGTGAGCCCCCCATCCTGTAAGGGATGCGTCTGTGGTTAGAGTGGCTTCCACTGCGGGTGTGGCAAAAGTTTTCCCTAATAACAGGTTTTCCTTTGTCCACCACCGTAACGAGAGAACCAAGGCCTGCGAGACCACCACTAGATCGTCCCATTGTCCGCTGGCCTGACACCACTGGCTGTAGAGCCACTCTTGCATTGGGCGCAGGCGCGCGTGAGGTACCAAATAAATACATGACGCCATCATCCCTAGCATACGCATTGCTTTGCGTACCGTAACCTCTCAACCTGCCACATAATGGGGGGATCTGAAACAGCATGTTTTGGACCCTCTCGTTGGAGGGGAAGACAAGGCCGTCCTTTGTTCGAATTAGAGCCCCTAGGAATTGTTTGATTTGGCTGGGGTCTAAGCTGGACTTCTTTTCGTTGATGGAGAAGCCCAGTTGGGACAAAAGGTCTACGGTCCTTTGGGTATTGGAGAAGCATGTTTCGTAAGAATCCCCTGTTATGAGCCAGTCGTCGAGGTACGGGTAAACCGGGATGGATAATCTGCGCAGGTGGGCCGCTGCCACTGCCAGTACTTTCGTGAATACCCTTGGTGCAGATGCTATCCCGAAGGGTAGTACTCTGAACTGGTAGTGTTTGTTCTCTATCTTGAACCTGAGGTATTTTCTGTGCGCTGGCAACATTAAAATATGAAAGTATGCATCTTTCATGTTTAGTGTTGTCATGTAATCCCCCTGTGATAACAGTGGGATTACATCCTGCAAGGTTACCATACAAAACTTTTGGGGTTTGACAAAATTGTTCGCTGGACGCAGATCTAATACAGGGCGCATGGTTAAATCCTTTTTGGGTACAAGGAAGTACACTGAATAAATACCTTCTGTTACCTGCGATAGGGGGACAGCCTCTATAGCTTCTTTTTTCAGTAACTCTTCTACTTCTTGAAGAAGAATAGTGAGGTGTTCCGGTGTCTTGCGCCTGTTCCGTGGGGGTCTGTATTTTGGGGAACCGTTGAATTCGATGCAGTATCCGTGGGCTATGGTGGATAATACCCAGCGGTCTGACGTTATTCCCTCCCATGCTGAAAGGAACGATGTTAGCCGGCCCCGACCGGTGATGCATGGGAGGGGACCCTAATCTTTGGGTCATTTGTTGGTATTGGGTGTGGGGCCTTTTGGACTGGAGCCGCGCCCTCTTCCTTTGCCACGACGTTGGCCTCTCTGACTGAACTGGGTGCTTTGGTTAGAGGGCCAGTTGGTAGCAGAGTAAAATTGTTGTTGGCTTTGCTGCTGGCGTTGGCCACGAAATGAGCGTCTATTGCCATAGCTGCGTCTGTTAGGTGGCCTAGAAATTTGGTCAAGAGTCTTGATGGTATCAAACTCCTTCTTCGCATGTTCTAGGGCCTCATCAACTGCTTTTCCAAACAGATGTGTTTGCTCTATGGGCTTATTTATTAGGGAAGCCTGGGTTTCTGGCTTAAATCCCGAATTGCGCAGCCAGACATGGCGTTTGAGAAGTATTCCCTGAACCAGGGAACGTCCAGCTGTCTCTGCGGCATCCAAGGAGTTCTTTACGATGCCCTGGTTTACAAGAGTTCCCTCTGATATAGTAGCCAACAGGCGTGAACGCAGGGGTTCAGGTGCATCCTCTGCTTCGCTGCGCAGCTTGCTCCACTGTGCATCTGCGTAGCTAGCTAATAGGGAATTGTTATTCGCAATCCTAGTTGAGAAGGCGGCGGAGGTCGTGATTCTCTTCCCAAGTGCATAGAGCTTCTTGCCCTCTTTGTCAGGTGGTGCCTCACTAGTAGATAGTGGTACCCCCGCTCTCTTTCTTGCGTTAGTAACTACCAGAGAGTCCGGAATAGAATGTCCCCTGATGTACAGAGGGTCCGAAGGCGAAGGGCTGAAGAGCTTTTCTATCCGAGGGTTGACCCCTCTGACTAAGGCCGGATTGGAAAGGGAAGGAGTTATTCTTCTCCTTATAGAAGCCAGGAGTGGAATGGACTGACTGACCGGGGCTTTTTCTTTGATAACTTTTTCTACAAAGTCTATGTCCGGAAGAGTTTCCCCTGTGTCTATTTCAAAATGCGCTGCTGCCTTGCGCAATAGTGCATTAAGTGAAGGCTGGTCATCTATGGGGGAGGTGTTCCCAATAGGTGAGTCCTTGGGAGGAGAAGGGTGAAAGACATCAGGGTCTGAGTGCACTGATGGGGATTGCCAAGGCTGCACTGATGGGGAGTGCCAGGGCTGTGAGGTAGCTGTATCTTCCTCAAAAGCTCCTGCGCTAGTGTAAGGGTCTTCCTCAAACCTCTCCTCCTCATGTTCTTCCTCTCCACCTAAACACTCCTCATCTTCCTGGAGGTATTGCTCCTCTTCAGTGAGGTCATATGCATCTGTAGAAGGGGGAAACAGCCTAGGAATCTTGACCCTAGGGTCATCCTGGGTCCATTCCCTTGGTCTTTTGGGTGTGGGTGGGTTTTGGCTACCCAAAAACCTCTCCATCTTTTCCATACAAGAATGGAGTCTTTCCATGGTCTCATGGGGAACCCCTGAATAGTCTAGAGGGGGGAAATCAGTGTTATCACCTTCAAAACGCTTCGAACGCTCCCACAACGTCGACGAAAGGTTTCCGTCGCCCTCAGAAAAGCCCTCCGGTAGTTCAGAAGTGCCTTTAGATGAATGGGGCAGTTCCTGTCTACTTTGTGCTTTTTCGACGTTTCTATTTCCTTGGGTGCAGTATTCGACATCTGTTTCGTCGTCCGCTTACGTTTATCCTCGGAAACAATTCTCGCCAGACTCTCGACGACGAGTTCGTCAGTCGAGGGTTCTGGAGTCGGCGTTGCCTGCGCTGCGCGTTGTTTTTCGACGGCCGCTCTATGGAGCGTTACGTCGGATGTTTTTGAGGTAGCGCCCGTGTTAGATGAAAGCCCAATCGCTGGTCGCGGCTGCGTTTGCGGGTGGGGCTTGAGACCCTTGCGGTCTGAGGTCGACGCCGGAGTGCCCTGCGTCCCCTTCGGCGCTGGTGGATCCTTCGTCCTCGACGAAGAAGAGCTGTGGGTTGTGTGCTTAGGCCTATGGGGTCTGTGTGCGTCCTTGTCGCCGGGGTGTTCATCCCCATAAGCAGGGCGTGAGCCGAGCCCGTCGGGGCCGGGGACGGACGTCGAGGAGCGCGAGCGCTCCTTCTGGGGGTTAATGACTTCCGTAACGGACGTCGAGTTATCACCCTCCTCGTCACTTTCTGTAACAGCGGCAGCGGGTGAGGAAACGGACTTCGACATAGCGTAGTCCGCCCACCTTTTAACTTTCCGTTCTTTAAGTGTTCTTGGTTTCAAGAGCTTACAGGCCGCACAGCTGTCCTCTTTATGATCGAGGGGCAAGCAACGATTACAGAGCTTGTGTTTGTCCTTCCAAGTGTATTTGCCCCTACAGCGTGGGCAAAACTTAAAAGGTGTCCTCTCCATAGCTGAGGCAATAAAAACTGGTGATAACAACCCCAAGGGAAAGATAGGGGAGAAAGAAAGACATTCTCGACGAGAAGAAAAAAGTTCGAACCCCCACTCTCCCTACTGTATGTTGGCCGGCGAGGCCTGGCCACGTGTTCGGCAGCGCCGAGGGATCTCCTCCGTCTCTTCCCCTCCGTCGAAAACTTGCACGGCGGAGAAACAGCTTCACAGCTAACGTCGAGGGGAGGGATCTTTACAATAAGTATATATTAAGGACCGAGGTCCGTAGTAATTGTTTTGCAATGTCTCTCTAGGAGCTCCGCGTAAGGCGACCATAAGCTGGGCGGAAAAAAACAATCTGAGGGACCTCGACGCGTGAGGGATTGTGGGTACAACGCACGTCACTATAGGGATAGTGTTACAGACACGCCTTGTCGACGTCCCCTTTTTCGACTACGAAAAACAAAATGCAATACTCCGCAGTGACCACTGGATGTCGGACCTATGCACAGCATGTGATTCTAAGCAGATTAACAAACATCAGAAATATATATATATATATATATATATTATACACACACACACACACACACACACACACACACACACAGGAGGGGGTAATAGAAAATGTTCCTGTGCAGCATGGGAGAGCTAGTGTAAGGTGTAAAGTAGAATGGTGAGCAGGTTAGTGATCGGTGCAAACAATCAAGGTACACATATGAAAGTACAGTCAATCAAGGAGTGATGCACATGCAGCAGCAATCAAGGAGTAGTAAAGAAGAAACAGTCACAGAGCAATAAATATGGAGAGGGTAGGCTCAAAACGAGTGAGGCGATGGTGAGGAGATTGATGCAGGAAGGTAAGGGAGCAGTCTAAGTGAACAAGCAACGTGTTATTAAGATACATTGCTCTACAAGGTAAGGACTATAACACATCTACAGTCGTTCACCGATCTACTCTGTTACATCCTTGTAACTCTCCTGGTGACTGAACCCTTCTGTTTATCTGGGTTTTACCTGCAATTACCCGCAGCACCTCAAACAAGTAGGGTGTCATGTGTTACTGGGTTCAGAGCGAGTGGCTGACCTAGGGGTGGCGACCCTGGAGGAAGGAGGGCAATGATCAGGTAACCTGTGGCGCAAATTTGACACACAGTACGTTGCCCGTTTGTCCACCAGCTCAACCTGCACTGCCTCCTTGGACTGCTTGCTCGACCTTGGCATGTATAGACTGCGACTGCACTCAAACCAATTTGAATCCAGCACATCTACTCCCTGACCTTTGCACCTACTTGTAGACGAATCACGTCCCTCGATTTACTTCACCCCACCGACTTAACCATGTTTATTCCACCATATATGCAGACTGCCTGCATTCGAACTGTGCTATTGCACTCCGATGTATTGCTGCACACACACTGCTCTTTAATTACTGCACCTCATTGATTGGATTAAAGTTTCACAAATGACCTTTGCAGCCACAGACTGTTGTCGCGCTCGTGTATCACATACCAATCCTTGATTGAAGCACTTCATAGCTTCATAGCACTCTTAAACTGACTGCCATCACATTCAGTGCGTTTCTGCTTCCATGTAAGTTTCTTGCACGCTTAGATGTATTCCTGCGTCTGATACACGGATCCCTGATTGCACTTGCAGACGGAGTTTGCTATTGCCCTTGTAGATTGTCCATAGGATGTACCGGGAAACGCATGCACAGACTGCACTCCGATGGAGTTTGTGGCCGAACTCGCATCATTTGGCTTCTATAGACTTACTGCATTCATACACAGCTTTTGCCAAAGATTGTTGTTTTACATGTAGTTGCACTCCGACTGATTTTACTACTGCACTCATCATTTTGCTCCATCAACTGAGTTGTACCCATGCACTTACTGCATACATTCATTATTCATTCTATAGACTGTTACTGCATCCATATACTGACATCTATCACATATACGCCCCTCCCCACAATTCCTGCATACCTTGTCAAAGCTCCTGGACTGTTACATCAGATACCTTGTTGGTGATCGTAGCTGTTCCACCTCATATTCCTCCTAACAGTTGCACACTTAAGACTATTGGTTGTATTCAATATACTGAGCGCTGCTGACTAACGCATTTAAGCATAGACCAACACATTTAAATCACAGCGCTTATGCCCATACCAGGCTGGAATACCACCTATAGCACATGCCGGGTTCTCTAGTTGCTAAGGTGACCTTTCAGAAAACCCATACCCACCTGTGGAACAGTCTCACAAACAGGGTAGAACACATGATAAAGGAACATGAAGACAGCTGGACTTAAGCAGGAGAGAGGCTGAATAAGTGAGAGGAACAGAGACCATATAAGCGGACCATTTATCTCCAAGTGAAACATGCTGAGAAAGCCATGGCTAGCCTCGAGCAGGTACAAAGCCTTTGTCTAAGCAGCCACAGGGAAGGAAGAACCTGAAAAAGTGAATACATGTCTACCTCCGACACTCTTCAAAGCCAAACACTTAGCTTGAGCCGAGAACACAACTAAACCCTAGCAGACCAGCACTACACAAACCAAAGGTGTCAGCTACATGCCTACTGAATTACTACAAATCATTTCCGATCTCACCAGAGGCGTTGCTGGGTGATGCTGGGGGGCGGGGTTGGGGGGGTGGGAGGGGTCTATAGCCCTGGGTATTTTGGTTGTAGCCCTGGATAAAAGCTCAGGGATTACAACCAAAAGGGTAGCTAGCCGCAAGTCCAGACATTAGCTTAGCCCCAGATCTTTTCCAGACCTTGCAACACTCCTGGATCTCACCATTCATGACAAATGATGCCAGCATATATACCAACACTGTCTTCCTGGCATCAATCTCAATCCTAAAAGAAACCTTCTTAGCCTCCTAGAGGACTAATGCAACACTCGAGGCAATTATCAGCACTACCCCCTATATAAATTATATCTCGAAAGAAGCCGCCCCTGACCCGAGAGGAAAGAGCAAGGACAGAACCAACAGTCTCCTAATCAAAACCTGCACCATATTCAAACACCACAGATATTAACATCTGCTCATCAATGGAAAAACAGACTATCATTAAAATGAGGCTAACAGACTATCACTCTGCTATATTTCACAAGGCTAAAGGCTATCTTGTTGGACTATAAAATCAGATTTGTTAATCAAAACCTGCAAGAGAGGAGGATGCGTTTCATAAGGGAGGGAATTGGAATTAATTGAGCTGGCAGAAGCTCTTGGGTGTCAGGATTCACCTCTGACCAGGAGTCACTCCTTGTGGCACAGGAGCTATCTAAGTCCAGTCTCATGAATGTAGTTCTCCAAACCGTGGAATGCACATGCCTTGAGCACCCCTTTCTATTGCTGTGTTATTCTCCACTGCTGACTGTTCGTTAAATCCTGTCTCTTACCATAGTTCTTTACATCTATTCACTTTTTACTTTCCCTTTTATTTCTTTTGCGTCAGTTCATCAGTCTTGCTGCTCTCTCATGTGGTCTTTACCTATCTTTGCTGCTATTGTCATAACTCTACCACTGCATTAATCTTGGTTACAGCCTTTCTTTTTCTATGATGCATAATTGATCACTCTTCCTCTGCTGCTACAATACCAGGAGAACATATGTAGCATGCAACAAATCTAAATTCCAAAGTGTTGCAACTATAAAGCTTTGAGTACAATATATATGGCTATTCATTCTTTACATGTTTTATAGGAGGTTTACTAAGGAACTTTTATAATAATAATGGTAATCATTTAGCATTTATTTAGCGCTACAAACCCTCAGGTTTCTGAGCGCTTATTACCCACGATGTGTGGTGCTCATTTATCGACCTCGCAAGGATGAAAGGCTGAGTTTGGCCCTGCCGGGATTCGTACCTGCGTCAGCAGGCTCTGCACAGATGTCAAAGCGAGAGCTCTACTCGCTGTGCTATCGAACCGGCTAGCTTTCATGTACATTTCGAGACACCAAGTTAATATGTATGTGGCACCATTTGGCTTGAGGAGCCAAAAGGAGCTCCTGGTAACTGTTGATTTGATTTATAAAGCGCAAAAAACCAGGCCCAGGGGCAACCGGGCGCATACTCTTAAACATGTTACAAAAAGCAGTAGTTACAGAAGTTACAAAAATATACAGCATATATACATGTACATACTCTTAAACATGTTACAAAAAGCAGTAGTCAAGCTACAGATGTCAAGCTAACCAGGCTCTTCTAGGCCCTGCTCTTCAGGACCTAAATACCTCCCAGCAATTTTCAATCCCTAATACACGGACTCAATAGGAGCAAATGTATCACCCTAGACACCGCCCCAAACTGTGAATCCATGTCCCTAGGTCACAAACAGGTTATATTATGTTGATTTATATTGTGCACCGCTGCCATTTGATTGGTCTCTAGGAGCTCATGTGGCTAAAAGCCAGAAAGGATAAAAGGGCTATAAACAGCAGGAAAAAAAAAAACTGGCGAGTTGGGAGCATGTTTGGGAATGTGGCAGGTACAAGGAAGTGAGCGTTGTGACATGGCAATGTAAAAGAGCACGCGAGTATGCGAATGACTGGCAGAGTGAGAGGTGTCAGAGGGCAAGTTGTGACAGAATTGATGAGTGTGAGGGGTGCTGGTGAGTGGGGTGTGTGGGATTCGAGAACATGAATATTTTCACCATTACAACTGATAATGATCAATGAAGTTATTAAATAGGCATGCCCATTCAACCAAATAAGAGAGCACAATAAAACACTTATGTCAAACTAGGGGCATCTGGGACTCTTACTATTCAATTGATACAAAAGGTGTAATTAATAACAACCTGGCTCTCTTGTAGTCTGACACACTGCCTCTTTCTTGCAGCCTACCAATCTTACACTCTCCAGTCAATATAAAATGGACCACAAAAATACAGCAATAAATACAAAGTTGTGCTGCACAATTAGCTTTTTTTTATGCTGTAAAATGTACAATTTAATGCTTCAATATCCTGGAGGGTCTGCGTTTTGCACTACTCTTTTGGGAGTTCTTGGATTGCTGTCGCCCTTGAGTGACTTCCAGGTACTAAACAAATAAGGAAGCATTCCCATCTGCTCCTATATACGTATCATTATAAGGCGTGCAGTGAACAGCCCGTCCAGATTTAGAATTCCAGTGAGTAGAACATACGTATATCTTTGTGATTAATGGTAATGCCAACCATCCAACATTCATTCTACTTGGTTATGCAGTGAAGCATGGTCAACCTCCCATCTCACTTTCACCATTTATAAGTTAAGATTGGCTCATTCTTCTCATCACACTTATCTAAGACTTACTCCAGCTATACTTGTGTTATTTGTGAAAAGGCCTATACCCAGACAATGAAACCTGCCTACTCGGGCCCTGGGGCCATTGCCATGAGCTACAAGGGGGTGATCATGGTTGGGATCCCCAGAGTTTCCCTCTCCATATTACAGAGTACCTCTCCCCAAAGCTCAAACCAGCTTCTCTCGTACTAATGCTGCTCCTACCCCTGATCCACTGTAATTATTATATGGCGATCATGAGGTCAGGCCCGGGAAACCCATGCAGAGTTTAAGTGGGTGCCAGGATGGACCGTGGATAGTGGGCAGAACTAGTTAATACCACTGGGAACCCTTTTTGTCTGGACATGTACTTGCACACAGCAGACACTGAGCGGAGTAGAAGGTGAGCACTCACTGCTGTGGCCCAGCACGCGTTCGCTGCTGTGGGTCAAGGTACCAGCAAGGGTAGTATTACAGAGCAGCAAACCCCTAACCACAGGCTAACAGAGATGCGTATTGGATGCAGGACTGCCACACGACTTCAAGATGGCTGCACAGCCATTTGAAGCCTTGAAGTCACATGTAGCCTACTTGGAGATCAAGGCCAACCAGAGGAACTGAAAGACTGCTTCACATGGCAGAGCCAATGCAAAACATTGTTGGATGACTAGGATTTAACAGATGTACAAAGGTCTGGTGCAAACCAGACCCTGTGAAAGGGCATCATTGGTTCCCAGAGATCAGAGCAGTGCAACCAAGCTGAGAAGTCACAGAAACAGAGGGAGCAAAGCAAGGTGGGAAACCAGAGAGAGCTAGGACAGTGGCGAAGCCCAGGAGAGATGACCAAGCTGACCGATCCAAGAGTGAAGACAGCCAAGATTAGCATGACAGTTAACCAAGTGGAGGTCCCAGAAGGTTGTGGGACCTGGGAGAAAGATTGAAGAGCTGAAAGGCTCAAGAGGCCCAAGAGAGTGATTAGGCCTGGTAGAGGTGTAAGGGAGGTACTACGAAATAAGCAATGGTTGGATCTGCCTGTAATTACTTGTCTGCTCAAGGATAGCTAGATTAGGAGGTAAAACTAGAAGCAAATGAAGGTAATATAAAAATAGAATACGGTGGTTTTGCCATAAATAGTCTTTTCATGGAAAATATTGCTCACAGTGTTTTTGCCATAACCTCGTGTGATGCATGTACTTTGGGTGTTCAGATTAAACAAAAGCCTCTGTTAAACTGAGGGTGAGGGGGCGTCAGGTGATGGAATTACAGCGTCTACAGTTGCAAGATGGCCATTAGCTGGCACCACGGGAGGAGTTATCTTTAATGTTCCCATTTCCACTGACAGAACCTTGACGTCCCGCTGCTGTGCATAGCCATCAGTTATGTTGTTGCAGAAAATTGGGGGGGGGAGCAGAGGGGATGGCAAAACACATTGCGAACATTGGCTGAGAATGGAAAGTGCGGCATTGTATATGGCGGGATAGGGAATGTGTGCATTCAGGTGCAGGGGCAAAACAAAACAATGAAAAATAATCATTATAATCAACAGATAGGCACTGAAAATCTGCCTTTTTCAGTGCCAGCTTACTGCTTAGAGTGCATTATGAGCAATGGGTAGGCATGGACAAGTAGGAGAGAGCATGAGCAAAATGGTGCCTCGGGAGCAGTGGCACTGTTAAAAGCTGCATTATGAGCCGTGGACAAGCATGAAAACGATTACCTTATAAAGCCGGGCTATAGTGGAAATCGCTCTACAAAGAACAAAGGATGAAAGAAATCTGCATTAGGAGTTGCATAAGAACATGGAAAAAGGCTACATTATAAGCAGGGTCGGACAACAGAAAAGGCTGCATTTTCTGAAATGGGCAGATAACGATACAGGCTGCATTAAAAGCAGTGTGAAGTTTGGAAAGTCTGTTACATGGAAAGTTTGCAAGGACGGTAAAAAGACCAGCATTATCAGCAGCTGGCACACTCCGAAAATAACAGCATTGTGGGCACCTGGGAAACAGCAAAAAGATGCACTGAGCAACGGCCAAGCCTACAAAAAAGCTGCTTTATTAACACACGGCAAGCAATGATGAAAGCCGCCTTATAAGCAATGGCTAAGCATAGGAATAAGCAATTATGAGAAGCAGAGAAAGAGGAGGGCAAGCAGCGTTATGAGCAGAGGTCAAGCAGTGAAAAAGATTGCACTAAGAGTAGGAAGCACTGACGACAGCTACTTTGAGGTACATGGTATATGCATATTGAAAATAACTGCCTTATAAGCCGCAGGAGAGCATGGGCAAAAGTCGCATCGTCACCAAAAAGGTCAACACGTCATGCAGAAAAAGCCCATAGGATATAAAAGAAACCTTAAATAAAAAGCTTAATCTGTGTATCAGTGTTTAAACATTAAATTAACATCATCAGAAGTCTTGTTAAACATTTGTTGTTTCCAATGAACGCCAACTGTGCGCATAGATTCTTTCCCAGCAGACTCTCCCATCTTGGATCCTAAAATGTCAGACTGAAAACAGTCTGAATGCTTTCTGTAGGTAACGGGCACACAGCAGAAGTGAGGAGATGGGCTTGGGGCACTTACCCGTGAGCCGGATCCAGGGCTATGGCCCGAGGTTGATCCAGGTCCTGCCAGAAAAGGACCTTCCTGGCGGTCCCGTCCAGATTTGCCACCTCGATCCGGTTAGTTTCCGAATCGGTCCAGTAGAGTTTCTTGCCGATCCAGTCGCACGCCAGGCCATCCGGTGACACGAGGCCGGAGATGAGAACATCCTGGGTGCTCTTGCTCTCGTTAAAGTGGGTCTGCTTAATGGCCTCTTCACTCACATCGGTCCAATAAATAATGCTCTGCGAGAACTGAAAGTCTACAGCCGCCGCATCCTCAAGGCCGCTGACCACAATGATGGAATCTGGCTTCGTGGCACCTGCATCCACCAGCCGCACGTCCCTGCGGTTTGCAAACAGCAAGAGGGGAGATGCTGCAAAGGCAAAGGACCAAAACATTAGCTAAGATTACAATCACGGTAACATTTAGAAATCAAGTTGTCATGGTGGTTATGTAGTGTAAAAATATTCTATATTAGGGCACAGAATTTGCACTAGCCAGCGGCTAGTCATACTTTTGCCAATGAAGAAATGGTGTACAGTGTGTAGGTGTAGAATGGCGGTAACGAGGGACTTTCTATGGCTGGCTAGCAGCTCTTACATTTTTCACCCCCTGCTAGATTATGGACGGCAACTGAAAGAGTAGAGACTTTGCTCGCCTACTCGTGTCAAATGAGAACCATCACAGTGCACAGATGACAGCTCATTCCTCAGTCGTGTGCTTTATTTGTGTTGGTTTACAAAAAAAAGAAGAAAAAAAATACAAAAACTACAAAAATAGCCAAATTTGACACAATTAAAAAAGTAGTTTCCTTCAAAGTAAAACTTCCTTAAATTTCATAAAACAGCAAAGTATCTACAGGACCCAACAGTTTAAAATACAGACTGTTCACTTAACCAGGCAGTATGTTATTTCAATTTCATTTCTATAACACAATTCGTATCTTAATATAAAACATTTAAAATCTTTAGAATAGTTGCATAATTTAAAAACTTTCTTTAGAAACCTTAACACCGTTAATTTCAAATCATACTGATTTACCATGCATAATAATCAATAAGTTATCCAACAAAACCCAACTTGGACTGCCTTCAAAGTTGGTAAAAGGTTAGATCCTCTGACTCCGCAGGCAGTACAGTGCAGTGTTAGATGTGTAACATTTCTTTCTCCTGGTGATCCTTACACAACCTACAGAAGGCCAGCTCAACCTGCATTCCATTCCTTACACAAATAATTTTGTTGGTTGACAGCACGTTGAGTCTAATGCGCATAAAGCCATTTCTCGCTCTCCTGTCCGGAAAGCGAGTCAAATACAGTTCCGGCGTACCCAATTCTTTATGGTCCGATATAAATCGGACCATAAAAACGAGTTCATGTAGTTCGGGTTGTTAATCAAGGCATCCAAATGTAAACCTAATTTATCTCAAATATGCACTCAATAAGTATGATACACTGGAATATATCCTTCCTTTAAACCGCTGTCCCTTCCCCCTAGACAATATTTAAATTCTGTTTTCGATTATCAAAGTTTACAGAGAAGGGCCAGCTGTATCCACTCCAGACATGTAAGAGATTGCAGGCCCAATTCGTAGCAAATGACCGCAAATATAACACTTGGGTAGAAGGTAAAGTAAACTCCTACAAATCATGGTCTTATAAGTTCTTAACTCAGAAACCACCCAGTCTGGGAAAAATTCCAAGCCATAGTTCAGTCTCAGGATGACTTTGGCAATTTAAAATTTTATTACTGGTAGAGCAGAACATTTTCCTTATTTCCTGTCCACCTTTAGTATTTGAGACGCTAACGTGGATGATTTATCCCTCAAGTAGTTTCTGTAAAAGCTCTTTATAGGACAAGAGATGATCCGGCATCCCAGATAAAATCGTACTCTCGGACATGGAGCTTAGTTTGGGTAATAAACCAAACAAAATTTAATTTCTTTCTTGTTTTACTCATTCTTTTAAATCACTGGGATTAAATGCATAAATGATTTGTCAAGATATACTGATTAAAAGCTTTCATTAATCTTTGTAGGCCGACTGATTTGATCAAATAGAATAAAATCGGCATATGCCACCCAGGAGATTTTTACATTTCCAATTTTTAGGGGTACAAACAACTTGAGAGGGTTTCTCCCACATCAGAACCATAAATATTAAATGGACAAGGAGCCAATATGCATCCCTGTCTGAGCCTGTTCCGAACTGAGATTGAATGGGGCATTAAACCATCATTATTACTTACTTGGATTGAGGAGTCCTCATATGCTTAAAAGACTTGAAGTTTTTAAATTGTGCCCATAGAATTGACCGATTCACCAAGTCAAATGCCATTGACTAGTCCACGGATGCCACATAAATCGATGTCGATCTATCACTTCAGCAGTTGCTTCTAGACTTCTCAATAGCAGACCTCCACAGTCAGTGCCCATAGATTTCCTAAAGCCCAACTGAAGCAAGTGAAGGACACTGTTGGCTACACACCATTCTTCAATGTGCCCTAACAAAGAAGCACACATTTTTTAATCAGCGTCCATTATAGCTATTGGTCGATAGTTTAGGGGAGACATCTTGCCCTCCTTCTTATAAATAGGGATCACACAGGAGATTTGCCAAGAGCTGGTGGTGCTCATAGTGGTAACAATGTCTGTAAAAGGTACAAACAATATTCTAGACCATAACATGGCATTCCATTTAAATATCTTATTGGTTAATAGGTTAGGTACGCCAGCTTTAGATGTCCTAGCCACAATGATCCTCTTTTCAATATATTTAACAGTAAACCTTATTGACCATTGAGTTACCAGTTTTTACATCTTAAACCCAAACCCGAATCATACAACTCTTTAAAGTGACAAAACCACAAATGTTTGGGTACAGGGTTAGTTTGATGATTTGTTGTATCGTTTCAAGACCATTAATTAGACCAAACAGTTATAGAACTCCCCTCCTTCAAGGAAGTCAATAGGGCCTCAACATCCTTTTAAAACAGATGTCGGTAATGTTTTATCCACATTTTCAATTTTTTTTCAACTTTTGGATACAGTTCAATTTATCTTCTCCACCAAGTAGGGCTCTTTTTGCCCGTCTTATCTGTTTTCGTATAAGCCTTTTCATATTTTGTACTACATCAAATTTATGTAAATGAAATTTGATGTTCGCCTCTTCCTGACTTTGCCCAAAATTGCCATTACAGGCAAAAGGTCATTTTTAAAAGGAGGTCGATGTATGTGTCTTCAACTTGGTCTCAAGAGGGGAGCCCTCAAAATCCTTAAGCATCAGCATATTCAATTTCGGAACATTTCCTGCGTTCCATCTTATTCGATTACATTTCTCATTTGTCGTTACCATTGTATATATTACGACAGTATGTTCAGTCTTTTTCCAACCAAGAGTCATTAGTAACATCCCATGATTGCTATATCCATTACGAAGAATTTCGAATTTTAAGTTGAGATCAAACAAATCTTTTGATACAAATATGAAGTGTTCCTTCCAAACCAGGTGGCTGCAGCATTAGATTGTCCCTCCGTAGTTAAACTTAACATGTTCAATCCCCAACTCTCCATGATAGTGTGCCATATCGGACCATAAACAAATTTATGCCCAACACTGCCGAGCATCTGATCTAAATTGTAGCCCATCTCCTTATTTAATGATTCAACGTCTTCTATCGGAGAGCCCCTTAATTGATGATCGCAGTCACAGGCTTGAGGTTCAGTGCAATCCGAATTAAAGACCCTTGCAATAATCACCTGCCCCACAGGACATGTTCTGAGCCATTCATCTATATTTTCAGACTCTAAATCATGAGCTCCAAATTACCACTAGGGTTCCAGTAAATATTTATCAATAAGATTTGATGAAAATAGTCCCACTTATCAATTTGTATTACCGCAGCTAACCCCCCCCCATTGAAAAGGATAGAATGTTTCACAATACTAAGACCCAATCCATTATGAATTGCTAGAAGCAGTCCCCCAGCCAGACGACCCTTTAGTCCCTGCATAGCAGGTTCAAGAATGATCTTGTATCCATCAAACACCAGGGGGTCGATCACCCTTGTAAAAATGTAATGGAGAAGGATCGGGAAAAGAACACAGGTGCTAAAGATAACGTTTCAACTCTTTCAATTCGGGATGGCCGCTTTAAGGGATTATGCCGCTTTAAGGGATTATGCTAACCAACGCCAATTCAGCTCCTCCAGCCTCAAGCCACTGTTCCCCCTTTTGGAGTCACCCTGCATACTTTTCTTCATTCCTACTGTGTGGGCCAATCCCCCTCGGTACCCCGCCTTCCCAATTCTTCTTGCTGACATTTGTCGAAGGGATGTGCTTTATTTATTAAGGCCTCAGACACCATGCCAGGTGCAATAACCAACATGCTCATATCTGGATGAATCAATGAAGTCCACGGGGGTGTGGCCTGAGCCCATGTGGTGAAGTTGTGCGTTCACCCAGCTCTCATCGAGATCCTGCGTTTCGGCGGCTGTAATGATTTGCTGTAACATTTAAGAGCACCACTTTGCAGGGGATACCAGCACCCTGCAGTATAGCTTTACCCCAGCGCAAATCTAAGCGTATTTACTGGTGGAAAATCAAAGTGAAGCCGGCCCTGCCTGAGCAAAGATGGCCGCCATGACCGAGACGCTGTGAGGAGGAGGAGGGGGGGAGGAGGAGGAAATAGCGCTGCGCATTCCAAGTGCAGCCCTTTGCTGCCTGCTTTGGGACTTGCATCGGTTGACGGTCTACACTGTGGGATATTACAGCTGCAAGCACATTGCTCGAGTGAGATCTCTTTGGCCTGCTGTGACATTGCTGTGCTTGCCCCTGCCCGCAGAGGGATTGCTGGTCTGAGGTGGTGCAGTGTCTGAAGGGGGCAGTGCCTGCAACAGGAGCACGATCACGCAACACACACATCAGCTCATGTTGCTGCTGGCTCACGTGATGTTGGCACGAGGGACTGCAGCATTGGCTTCCAACCCAAGGGCTAGCCACGTTGCATATTCATCAGCCCAGGGATCTGACTGACTAGTGGTTGGTCCGGTCTGACATGGAGGGGCCCGCTCCGTCAAGTCACTGCGGGTCTGTAACACCTTTCTCTACACTGCTGAACAAAGAACCATCTAGTCTGCAACCAGGGCCTCTGCAGATAAGCGGCTTTCCGGTTCTGACCTGCCCTAGAAGCAAACCTAATTCGCTTGCAGGCCACAGATGTTTGAGGATCCTTGGCACACACAGCAGTGTTGTCGCGGTGTGCGCATAACAGGTGTATCCACCTGCAAGATACATAGAAGTTAAGTGCAGAGACCGGACGCATCTGCTACCCCCCCGCCTTGCCCCCAACGGGAGAATGTCTCAGCAGCTAGAGGTCCCAAACGTGCCCTTAACCACACGGGCTGGGGTAGCGTGCCCTGGGATGGGCCTTGGTCCCTTGCGCTGCTTTTGGTTAACACTTGCCTGCAATTAACCCCACTGACCTGGCATAACAGGTTGCAAGTTCCCAGTGGACCACTACAACAACGCAGAGGGGTGAATGCCCCGTCTGCCCATACTTTGCGCTACTTGGGTGGCCAGCTCGCCTTGCTTTATTAGCTGCGGTACAGCACACCCGCGGGGCTTGGCTCTCCCTACCGCTTCTGTTTTGACTGTTGGGCACAGAGCATACATATCTGATCTCACAGGGGCCTGATAATACGCCAAGTGCCACCAAAAGCCTTTCTACCACCGCTCTGACTGGGGGGCATGCACCAACAAGCAACATCTGCATATGGGGTTGCTTGCTTGGGGCAGCGTCTATGTTGCTGCACTTTGTTCCTCGTGGGAGGCCTCAAATGTCATAACTGGCTCACACACTTGGTTAGCGACGACTGGCTGGATATTGGCCCTTCCTTCCTGCTCTTGCTGCTGGATGGTCCTCTCTTGTATGACCGTGCTGGGTGGTGACTGCCTGGTGGTGGGGTGCAGAGCTTGGTTAAAGCTCATTCTTGTATGCAAGAGCACACAAAGGTGCGGGTTGCACTGTGCCACCCAAGGATGTCGGATTAACCCTTACTGCCCCCTTCTACTCTGACGCAAACTGAAACATAAGACGCCATCCGTTCTAATTCCTATTTTGGGATAATGTCTCTGACCAAAGGCAAACCAACAATCATGGACTCCTTTGCTACCCAGGGCAAGCCTCGTGAGCCGCCACTGCGTTCAACTGCAGCACAAGCAGAACTGGACGCCCTGGAATAAAGCCCACAGGAAGACCTAGTCCTGGCTGCGATAGCTGCCCAGAGATCCTCGCTGGAAATGAAAATAGATGAGGTTGAAATGGATGTCCAACTGCTTAGACAAGATATCAGACAGCTGAGAGGGTCACAAAGGTCAAACTGAAGCTGAAAGAAAGAACGTACTCCAATGCCTTGGAGAGATGGAACACTGCTTTGGAACTACAAGCAGAAGACGCAGAAGGGAGGGCCCGAAGGAACAATATAAGGTTACTGGGACTCCCGGAGGGCAAAAAAGGGTCGGACCACACTCTATATGTTGAAAATGTACTATGTCAAGAGATTGGGCTGGGTAACCTGTCCCACCCTAGACCTGTCATTGCAAAGATTTTGAACTACCGAGACAGGGAGGTGATACTGAAACACTCCAGAGACGGTGGCAAAATACAGAGAGACAACTCCAAAATTGCCATCTATCCAGACTACACACCGGCAGTTCAGAGGGCCAGGAACCAGTTTGCCAGTTAAGGTGAGACTCAGACACTTGAATGTCAAATATATGCTCATGTACCCAGCCAGACTAAAGATCGTTTACAAAGGGAGAGCAGACTTCCTCGACATACCAGCAGCGGCAAACATGTGGCTGAACAATGTGGCCAGCGAGAAAGAAGCCAACACTTGAACCAGTGAGCACCATTGTTGAGCCGGGCTACACGATTCATGCGCTTACGATAACTTTGCACCGTGCATATAGTTGCTGGGGTCTTAGCGTATGTTGGGGGCACCTGGGTGCTGAGACCGCGTGTGTATCCTTGTGTTATACTCGCTGAAAGGGTGCTTCTGGAATATATAGCTGTGTGTTTTAAGTAGTGTTGCAACTTGAAAAAAAACTATACCCGCCTGACAATTTGATTTTGCATAGAATGGGAGCAACGTCTAGTCACCTCTCACTGGACTTGCCTGCCTGCTCCAAAGTTTATGCTGGTTGCCGGCCTCCATCACCCGACACACAATGGACTGGATAGGCTCTTGTGGTATGGGGTGCCTGAGCACAGTATAGTTGCTGGGCAATTTCACACAGTTTGGTTTTATTTGTTATTGGTTTTGTGTTCTCCATGCATCTTGGCTCGCTTATTGCTTCTGTTGTTTAAATGGTCAAGTAGGAATCAGGTGCCTGGGCATCTGCAAATGTATAAACAGGGTGGGTGGCCAGGAGGTGTACCGGTTGGGGTGCACGGGGGGGGGGGCACAGGCCAGATATGGTGAGATGGGGGGGAAAGAGAGATTGCTGGTCCAAAGCATAGACTGCTCTGCGGACACTAACTGTGTCCACCATTAAAATATTGACCTGGAACATGCAAGGTTTGGGCACGTACCGCTGTCGGAATAGGGTGAAATCTTACTTGCAACATAGGATGATATCTATAGCCCTACTACAAGAGACTCGCCTAACCACTGAAGAACTGGATGGGCTTCTGGGACGCTGGGGTGGGTCAGGTTATGGAGCAACCTACTCTAAGTATGCAAGAGGGGTGCTTGCATGGATAGACAGTGCTCTGCCATTCCAGCTACTGGAGGTGGACGCGGATAGGGATGGGAGGTACCTTATCCCCAGAGGTTACATAGACCACATCGAAGTGTGCATAGTTAACTATTTTCCAAATCATAGTATTCCATCCCATGTCCGCACACTTTGCGCTCGGGTTACACACCACCGTAAGTGCATCGTCCTTTTGGGGGGCAGGGCGGCTTTGCACACCAGGATTGATTATAACTTTGTTGGGTGTCGCCAAATGGCTGGCATACGCAGCATTGAATACTTGGGCCATTCACTATAAGACCCCTCCACTTTGATGGTCACTTGAAGTCTTGGGAGCCCTCAACTCCCAATTCCGATGTGGCGTATGCCTGTGGATGCTCTGACCGACCAGATTTTTAAAGACAAGTTACAGACAACATTGTCTGAATTCTTAGAACATAACATAGGTAGCGTAAAGGAGTGGGGCAACATATGGGAAGCCATGAAGGTGGGGACCAGGGGTGAAATTATAGCCAGTGCTGGGGGTATCCGCAGAACACTGTGGTTGAAGCTGGAAACTAGGGATTAACAAACCCGCAATCAGGAGGCCCGATCCCCGGGTCAACAGCCGAATGAAGAGACGTTAGCGAAGACCCGGTACCGCTGCCTTGAGGCGTGGGAAAGGTTATCCAAATTAGACTATGTTACAAACACCATCAGGGCGCATGCAAACGGGAGCACCCCAGACACCAGACTACCATGCTAAGTGACGAAAGTGGAACATGTAGAATCCAACCTGGGATCAACAATATTTTTGCAACCTACTACTCCCAAATGAATAGCCATGAGGAGCCGGTTCAACCCTGAGGAGGTGACGGAAGCCCCCTCACTTATAGCACTTCCGAGGCTTGCGGCTACTCAGTAATCTAGTCTGAATCAGTCTATTACTGTGGAGGAGTTAAGCAATGCGATTGCCACTCTCCACAAGCAAAACACCGGGAAGTGACGGACTCTCCCCCCCCCCCTGAATTTGATAAAACGTACATTGCAACGCTGCCTCCAGTGTTGCTTAAGGTTTTTGAGGAAGCCTACGCTAAGGGTGTACTCCCGGCTAGCATGAGGGGAAACCCTGGTAATACTGATACCTAAACTGGGGAAGCCTACGGATAGATGCAAATCCTATTTGCCCCCCCCCCTCACCCCCCTAGCCGTGCTAAATTATGACATGAAAATACGGACCACGGTATTGGCAGGGCAGTTTAGAGTGATTACGGACTTGATACACATTGATCAAAACTGGGTTTATCCCAGGTCGCAGCATCACTCTGAATCTCCGTCGGCTACAACATATTATTGCACAGACTAGCGACCATCGGGAACAGTGAGTGGTCGCATTACTGGATGCTATTAAATCTTGTGACTCGCTTTACTAGGAATGGTTGTTTGCAGTACTGCAGGGTTTTGGGTTCGGCGAGAATTTCATCAATTGAGTTAGGCTGCTGTACTCCACACAGACTGCCAGGGTCAAATCTGGCAGTTATCTGCAGTGTGGAACATCCAGAGGGGGACATGCCAGGGATGCCCGCTGTCACCCATGTTGTATATATTGGCACTGGAGCCCCTAGCAGTGTTCTTACGCATATCATTCTTTGAGGCGGGCATCCGGTACTAGACACCCAATATCATTGTACGCAGACTATGTTCTGCTCTATATGGGTGAGCCGAAATACAACCTCCCAATGGTTCTGAAGTGCTGGACAATATTGCTAAACTATCGGGGAAATCCTTCAACAGAGAGAAGTCTTGCCTCTTCCCTCTGGCGGGGCTCCGTGGTGTGGGGGGAAACTGCTCTGCCGGGATTGGGGCTTCCCTGGGAAGCGAGTTCCTTTAGATACCTGGGAGTGCACATCATGCACATGCCCAAATCTATGCACATGCGTTACACATTCGGGTGGTAAAGGGCCTTAGAAGTTTGTCCTTTTGGTCCAAGCTTCTGCTCTCATTGATGGGTAAAATAACTTATACAAATGATTGTCCTTCCCAGAATGTTGTACTATTTTACCAATGTTCATCATTATATTAATGCCCCCTTCTTTCGCTTACTAGATACACTATGTAGGGGATTCCTGTGGGGCCCATCCTGACACAAGATCGCCCTTACAACATTGTACTTGCCTTACAAGGAGGGGGGTGTGCAGCTTCCGATTTTTGAATTATATTACTGGGCTTTGTAACAAAATGCCTATCGGACAACATTACATTGAGTTGCAGCTACTCCAGCAGTTGGTGGCTTCTGCCTACCTTCAAGACATGTTATGCCTACCGCCTAACTGACAGAACTCTACGCCCTTCCTTGTTGCATTGGGCAGGAAGGTATAGCTCAGAACGTTGAGATTGTTGCAAACTGAGTGCCCTTAGTTGCCTAATGTCCCAATAGTGGCAGATGTATGCAAGAATAGAGACGATCCTGAGGTAGCGAGACGCTGGGAAGACTGGTCTCTCTACCTGGGGTGGTATGTTTGAAAATTGTAAATTTAGAGATATGGAAACCATAGTCGAGCAGACCGAACTGCGCAAGAGGCAATTTCTGCGGTACATGAGAATAGTGGGGGTGGCTAAACGTAAACGGTCTGGGTTGCCCGCAGAACCTGAGGTGACTGAATTGTAAGCATTAATGTACTCCTTGGAAGACGGCTGGCGACCTGTGTCCAGTTTGTATGGCTGACTGTCGAACAGGCCCAACCCCCAGAGCTCTAAATTGAAATTGTGCTGGGAATCTGACTTGGGAACTACTATTAACGAGTGGGAACAGATACTTGGGTTCCCTAGAAATGTGTCCCAGAACACTTGCTTCAAACTGATTCAAATGAATGTGCTCCATCACACCTAAATGACACCCAGTAAAGTGGCAAAATTCAATGAAAGCAAACACCCGACCTGCCCTTGGTGTCGATGTGACGGCACAGACCTGGTCCACATGTTTTGGTGATGCATAGAGCAAGCGTGCAGAAAAGATGGTGTTACTAGGTATGCCTGGAGCCCATTGGAATGTCTTCTGGGTGCATACCCAAGAAAATAGCAAGCACAAACACATTATTAAATTCATGGATCTAGCTTGTATTCTTGCTAAACGGTGCATTGCCATGGCCTGGTAGTCAGCCTAGGGCCCACAGTACCTACTTTGGTACAGAGACCTTGAAGCCTGGACAGAAGCAGAGACTAGAGTGTGGGCCAGTACAATACACTGCTTAGATGAAACCCCTGGTGGGGCCCATGACTCCTAGAAGCAGCTAGTCTGGGATATGTTCCACCCCTCAGATAAGCCCCCATGAGCGCCACGACACTTGCTGGTGTGCTACTACGTGGGCACAAATCCCTGTCGCTGATGCCCCCCGCCCCACTTCCCATTACTCTTTAACTGGTCTCCGCAGGGTGTCCAATTCCAACTGTCTTTCCTGTTTAGAGCACTTGGGAATGGTGTCCTGTTGCAAGTTAAGTCAGCTAACGCACCAGGAACCCTCCCTAAGCTGTTATCACCTGGAGCACAGCGAGCACAGTGATCCCTGTTGATTACGGGCACCCTGTGCCTTCCCTTGCTCACACACTACTTTCTGATTTTCCTGGCAAATTATAGACTTTATTAGGTCTCTGATAGCTGGCTCATTCAATATGGCCAGTCCAGAGAGGTTATTCCTATTTTTTTTTATGATCATTCTCAACCCATGGGGGGAGCGAATATCCGCCTGTGAGGGCCCTGGGTCCAACTCGTCTCTACCTCCCATTACTTTACTACTACTCTGTTCCAAATGTTACGCAGCACAATGCTGCATTGTTTTCACTTTACTACTAGGACGAGGTACTGGGATACGCTTCAATAGATCATTTGTGCCACTTCTGCTTGGGTTGTGTTGTTGTTCCCACCAACTGGCCCCTTAACCCGCCCCTTTTGTTTCAAAGCATCCGCTAACCTAAGTTCCTGAGGGTACGTATATCCATTCTTGCACCGTTACACCTGCACCACCTCACCATTTAAACCTGCTTCATAGTCCAACGCACTCCTAGTTGGACTATTTCCTAAGAGGTTGACAATGCCATCTGTGTCCTGGGATATCTCCTCAAACCAAGAGTCCATAAACTCCCCTTTATGCTGTTCCATAGCCTCATGCTACACAATTTTGCGGAGATATTCACGTGACGATTTTTACGGGCCTTTAATTGTTTTTTGTTCATTCCTTTTTGAATGTAGGGCACTCCTGTTCCTCATACCTTTCCCCCTACTTCTGTTTCCGGCCCCATTGGCTCAGAGAATTCCATACCACTTGTGCCATTCACTTCAGTAAATTTTTTAAATATCTCAATTACAGATAAGTGTCCCGACTACCTCAAGCTGGCAATCCTGGCTCAAGAGGGGGTTCCCTCCCCAATTGGACCATTGATGCCATTTTTTTTTTTTTTTTTTTTTTTTTATATAGATGTTTTAGTTTGGTCTCAAACTTTTCCATCATTTTAATTCGTGGAAGGAAAGAGAAAGATTAAATGGGCATGAAGCTAGAGATAAAAGGCTTCAGTGTCGAGAGGCAGAGGAATTGGAGAGGGCCGCTTAGTTTTAAGATTTCTTTTTCGTGAGGTCAAGGATGTTTTGAAGGTAAAGAGATACTGTATATATATGTTTATTGTTCTTTCCGCTAAGAATTTCCGCCCATCTTTTATCTGTAGTCATTTGTTGGGATCCAATGTCAAAAAGTCCCCGAAATTGTTTTCGTTGGGTGGTAAGAGAGGGACATTCCATCACAAGGTGAAATGTGGTTTCTGGTATCATCTTGAGTTTACAGAACCGGCAGTGATTTTGATCTTTTGGGATTTGTCTTGTTGCAGCTAAATAATCATTAGTTGGTAAGATATTTAGCCGAAGCCGTAGAAAGGTTGCTCTGATCTTTGGGTCAGGAAACTTCAACAGGTATTGTTGTGGATCATGAAGTTTTCTGTTGTCTACGTTGCAATGCAGCGTCCGTTTATAGTTGTTTTTGTGATCAATGGTTTGAATCCAATCATTCTGGAGAAGTTTGATTTTGGCATGTTGCGGCCGGTTGATTAAAAGTTCTTCGGAGATCTCTTCTTTCTCCATTTCATTGTTGATTGATTTTTTCCAGTTTTCTAAGATTGTGTTGTTTAGAGCGTTGCAATTGGTTTTCAAAATTTGAATTGCAGGAGTGATATCGTCCGCTATAATTTTCCGATAGATGTCCATTCTTTTCCATCGTAACATAGATCCGATGGATTGGGTTGCTATCTCATGACGGATTCTGGGCATGGGGTATGATTGAGGAAGCTTTAAGATCTTGCGCCAAAATATTGCCTCAAATTTTACCCAGTTTACATGTTCGGCATTCAACATAGTTTCAGATCCATATGTTATTATGGGAATGTATTTTTGCCTATAGTACATAATGATCGGTTTATATGAGAATTTTCCATATTTTTTGTGCAGGATGCACCCTTGGCGCGCCAATGCTTGGGCTTTCTGTTCTATTTTGTCCAGCCATTCTGCTTCTATTTTTGATTGATTGATTGTAATCCCCAGGTATCTAAATGTTGTGACATTTTCTATTCTTATTCCATTGATATTGAAGTTCGGTTGGTATTTTGATTTTGTTTGTGGTTTCGTCAGCAACAAAGTCTTTGTCTTCGTGATATTGATGATTAAGTCATTTTGTTTCATGTAGTTACTTAGTGCTGTAAGCGAAAGTTGTAATCCAGATGGGGTTCTATCGAGCAAAACGATGTCATCTGCATAGGCCATTATAGGAACCGGTATCGAGTTTATTTTTGGGGGGTTTGTTTGCGTATTTGTCAGATGTTGGTCAATGTCTGACGTGAACAGGTTGTAAAGCGTCGCTGCCAGAGGGCATCCTTGTTTTAGTCCATTCGTTGTCACGATGGAAGCAGATGTCTGTCCTTGTTTTGAGAGTCTGACTTTTATTGAAGTGTCAGAATATAGTAGGATGATGGGTTCTAGGATGTTCGCTGGGCATTTCCATGCATGCAGTTTTGCCCATAGCTTGTGTCGAGGTATAGCATCGAAAGCCATCTTTAAGTCAATGAATGCCGTGTAGATCATGCTCTTGTTGTTTATGGCTTCATGTTTGATTAAGTGCAATAGTAGGAGATTTATGTTAGTCCCCACGTTGCGCGTGAAGCCTGTTTGACGCAGGGAGAACCGTCCGTTTGTGGTGGCCCATGCAGTGAGCTGCCTTAAGAGAGCTGTTGCAAAGATTTTTCCTAAGGGGTCCAATAGAGCGATTGGACGAAAGTTCTCCGGGAGATCGCGCGGTCCTTGTTTATGTATCGGAACTATTATAGCTGTTCTCCAAGTGGTTGGGATTCGGTTAGTTTTGTTTATGATGTCCAGGATCTGTATCATGAGCTGTGCCCAAGCTGTGGGATTTTGTTTAAGGACGGCGTTCGAGAGGCCGTCCGGTCCTGGGGCTCTTGATGAATTGAGACATTTTATCATATGCAGGAAGTCTTCTTGAGAAATATGGATTGTCCATTTTGTACTTCTTTGAATCAGGTTTTCTTCTGGATGATTATGCTGTTGTCCGTACAAGGTCGAGAAATGGGTAATCCATGTCTGTTGTGATACATTAGCTGTGAGCTTATGTTGTTTCAAGTGGTTTTCGTTCAATAGGTTCCAGAGTTCACGTGTGTTGTTGGTTTTTAGAGTCTTCATTATTGATTCTGCATCCGTCTGGAGTAACATCGATTGATGCGATTTCCTCCAATTGTTGTAGGATTGTTTTAATTTTACGATCTTTGTCCGATTTTCTGTTCTTTTGTTTTTGTTAAGTTGTCTTCTCTGTTTAGCCAATTCTTTTTTTTTTTCTGCTATTTCCCGGTTATAGGTATGTGCATGTGGAATTTGAGGGCGTTTTTTTGCTGTTTGTTGAAAAGGAAGAAGAAGCCATCCGTAATTCAGTTTTTCCAATTCTGGTTTTGATGAATCTTTTAGTTTCCTTGGAAGAAGCGATATCGCTTTTTGTGATATACGTAGTCTTGTTGCTGAACTTGCAAGTTCTAGTATTGACGCATCGGATGGTACTGGTTCATTCATCATTAACTGTGAGGTGACGGTTAGCATGTTATGATCACTGTTGTCGGAGATTATCGTTTTAGCTACCTTGACAGATGCTTGCAGCGTTTGAGAAAGAAATATGTAATCAATAATCGCTTCTGATTGTCCTCTGGTCCATGTTGGGACATAAGAATTCAAGTTATCTTTTGCATGATTTAATAGTATCAGGTTTCGTATTGTTATTTCTTTCATCCATGTTGCTGCTTTAGGAGTTAGTTGGTCTAGCGTGCGTGGTGTACCATTTGTTGTCATTAGGTTGATGTTGAGGTCACCGCACAATATTAATTCAATGTGTTGATAACTCTGAAGTAGATTGTCTATAGTCATGAATACGCCGTCCATGAATGCCTCATTTGTGATGGCTGCAGGATTCCAGTAGAGATTCAGAATGGCAATTTTTGTTTCGTGACTACTTTTTTGTTGTTTATGCGATGTAGTTGCTATTATGGTCACTTGAATCCAGGGGTTTATGTTTTCATTTGTCAACACTTTCCATTTCGGAGTTATTTTGATAAGTGTGAGTAGTCCTGATGCGGGTCTGCCTTGATGTTTTTTTAGGGCAGGATTTAAGAATGCGAGAAAACCATCGCAAGCTGGCGTGTCAATGATCCAGGTCTCTTGTAGACAAATGATTAGATGATTCTCGAGATTAGAACAAGGTTGAGTGTATAAATGCAGGTTTCCTCTTGTGTTCCATGAGCAAAGAGACCATGTTATGCTTGTATTGATTGGTTGTTATGAATAGGAGTCACTTGAACTTCTTGAATATATGGTTTCGGACCTTGACGTTTCTATGTCATAAATTCTTTTGATTGGTTGTTCTTGGCTTGTTGTTGCTGCCGCTATTGACGGAGAATTCCAATTTGAAATCTTCGTTACTTGATTGTTATTGCGGGTATAGTTCTGTTTTCTCTCAGCATTATTTCTTAACATTGTGGTAGGCCAGCAGTTGAAGCCAAGTTTAAGAAGGTGTTCACATTTTGATATAATTAAATCCTGGTCTTCTGGATCAGATAATTCTGCGATAATTTTGTCCAAATGTTTATCGTCTTTAAAGGTAATTAAATCAATCTTGTTAGTTGTGATATGTTTTAGTTGTGGTATTGCTCCAAAAAGTCGGAGAATATTTGTTCTATTAAGTATTAAAGGTTTTGCTCTTTTTATTTGGTTTTCGATATGAATTTGATAGATTTGATTTTGTTCTAAAGGATTTATGAAAGATAGTGAAGTGCATTCGCTTGTAGACATGTTTTGTGAATCAAAGGAGTCATCTGTGATTTGGTCATAGAGGTCACTTGATGAAGTGGTGCAACTGGGGCTGTTGAGGGTCGTAGTTGAGACATCTTGTAGCGATTGATTGGCAACGTCTTGATACTGGTGTAAGGATTGCGGTTCACGGTTATTTGAGTACTCGTCAAGTATTATGTAACTTGATGACGTTGTAGGACCTGTGACTGGTGGTGTGTCGTCTGTTTCCTGGTCTTCATGAGTTGAGCAATTTAATAGTTCTTCGTCGTGAGAAGCAGATTGTGCCAGAGGTTGTGATGGTATAGTGCTTGAGGTGGATAGTGCAACTGGAGGTCTTATTTGAATTGCTGATGGTAAAGGGCACTGTCTCATTGTCTTGTCTTTTACATCTTGTGCAAGTTGTCCGTTGTTTTTTATAGTTCTAAGGAAGGCTCTGGATCCCGTTTGTCTTCTCTTAGACGGTTTTATCTGTCCAGCTTTTGGAGTGGTATTTGGTTTTGCTTTTGAGAAAATCTTGAACTGTTCTGGTTGCCTGCAGTGTGTTGTGATCTTGTGCTTCCGAGTAAAGGGAGGATACTGACGTTGACGGTTGTTGTACAGTGTTTTCTATGGAGATTTCTGATTGTGTAGGTAGTTGTTGGACATTTGGACCTTGTGGTAGAGAGGATTGGGTAAACTTCAAAGCTGGTTTTTGATTTAATTGGTGGTGTTGCTGTAATGTGAGCAGGTTCAGTAATTCTTTATTTAGGTTTGTTTTTTCTTGTTGGTTCCATCTAGCCATTTCTGCTAGACGTTGTTGCCAGCGGCTTGATTGCTCTGCTTCTAAGTTGAGACGAGCTTCCGTTGTATTCAAAAAATTTTCAATGTAAATCTGTTTATAATGGATCATTGCTAATAAGGTTCCTTGGTCTTTGATGTTGTCATTCATTGTTTCATGTAGCTTGATGAACGGTATCATGGTTTGCGTTAGTATTGCAATCATCATGTTTTGCAAGTCCAACATGGTAGTGGGAATTCTTGGATTAGTGTTCTCGTGTTGTTCAGGTTTGTTGTCCGTTAAGGCAGGGGATTTCTGTTCTATGAAATTTGACGGCTGCGATGGTGGATCGTTTTTGTTGATGTTATCTGGTGTATAAAAAGAGTCGTCTGTGTCGTAGGTAAAGCGGTTTGGGATGGGATGTCCCAGTTGGTGTATCATAGCGTGTTCTGTCTTGATGATTCTTTTTCCAGGTTCCTGAGATGCACACGGGGTTGATGTCATCCGAGATGGGTGTGGTCCTTTATTTGTACTAAAAATTTCCTTTCGTTTGTCGATGCTTGACATAATAGATTCAATTTCTGTTATGTCCATTGATAATCTTTTTGCTTTTAGTCGTTCTCGGTTGTTTGTGGATTCTGTCGTCTGAGGGAGTTTGAGTGAGTTGTGGGTTTTCAGCCATGCAATTTTGGCTAATCTCGCTTTTTCTTTCTTCGTTTGTTGTTGTGTGTCATATGCTGCATCTTGTGGTATATTAGAGGTTTGTAGCTCATCTACCAATGATTTGATAGGATCATGCATGGTGGATCCTGTTTCTTTGGGGTATAGTTGTTCTTCGTTGTTTGGGTATACTCTAGATGAGCTAGGTTTGTTTAATTTTTCCTTACTCGTATTCTGTAGTACGTCAGTTACTGTCTCGCATTGCAATATAGAGGTTCGTGGTTCTTCAGTCGGTGGTTTAATAGGTTCGTGAGTAATAGATCCTGGATCATTAGAAAGCAGATGTTCTTCATTATAGTGGTATATACTGGTGGAGCTGATGACACTCTCCGTTATATCGTTGTGTTCGATTATTTTTTGTTGGGTTTCACTAAATTTTTGTCGCTCAGGTTGGTTGTGTATTGTCGGGTGACAAGGTTTGATGTCTTCTGTTTGGCCTTGTGTAGTTTCTCCTGGTATTGGTGAGCATTCAATGATTCGTTGGTGCTCATACAGTTGTGGTATTATCAGATTCGCTATTTTCCATTCTTCTGTTAAGGGTAGTTCTGGTTTTCTGGGTGATGTAGGGGAGTCCTGATTTCGGTGGTGCTGAATGTTAGGTGGGAGTTTTCTCAGGGCGATTTGCGATTTTCCGGCTGTCTGTTTTCCTTCGATGGTGTTCGCGCAGACTTTTCCGCTTGTGTGTTCAAATATTTCAGAGTTTTTGTTTAGGTGGATTTGAGTGTTAGATGTGCTTTGAGGAATTAGACAGTCGTTTTCTTGATCTTTAAAATCACTTTCAGGTGCAGAAGAGTTATCAGAGATATGGTGATACTCAGTGTCATTGTCCATTTTTTGTAAGTGTTGATTCAATTGGTTTTTTGGTAGTTGTCTTTGCAAGAATGATTGCTCCAGGGTGAGTTGTGATGAGTCTTGGGTGGTGGGGGCTGCTGTATTGAGTTTTGATCTCAATCTCGTTTTTGGTCGTGCCGTTGTAGGTTGCTTGGTTCTATTTGTTGACATTGTCTCTTAAGGTTTTTTGTCACCTGTCCGGTGTATGTATCTTCCAGTTATAGAGACTGCTGGTGAGATCCAAGGCAGGGTACCTTTCGGTCTCTCACTGATGTACAATGCTTGTCTCTTCTGAGTATAGAAGCTGCTGGTGAGATCCAAGGAAAGGTTCCTTTCGGTCTCTCACAGCTAGATGAGTTTCTATTCAATTTAGGAATCGAGGTGTTAGAGGTAGTTTTAATTGATGTCCGCAGGATCCAAGGGACTAGCCCTTTCGGTCTCCAGTAGGACAGTTAGAGTTATCGAAAATGCCACTTTACCTCAGTTGTTCGATTTTAGTGTTGTGGTCCAAGGGAGAAGCTCTTTCGGTCTCTCAACAGTGAGTGTGAGTCCTTTCGGTCTAGTGGTTTGTCTCCACAATATCCAATAGAATAAACCGTGCGGACTCTTGAAATATAGGTATCTTTCACGCGGTGAAGTTCAGTTAGAGTGGACTGTGTCTCTGACTCGTAAAGTTGTGGTCCAAAGTAGGGTCTGTTGTTAGAGCAGGCGGGCGGACGGTCACTCAGCTTTTAACTCTTTGGGTCGCTTGATATTATCACAATAATCAAGACACAGTAGTTAGAATAGAATAAAGGATAATAGTGGTTAAGATCTCTAAAATCATGTATTAGTTTACAGTTTGTCCATCCACGGGGTAGGGAACGCCCGACAGGTTAAGGAGCTGCCAGCGTCCGTCTCTCCCTCCCTCCCTCCCCTTGTGGCGGTCAAGAAGCTTATGTGGTTAACGTAACAAAACAGTACCTCTGAGCTGGAGTGCACACTGTACACGAACACGGCGAAAACAGCAAAACAGCGTCTCCAGCCCTTACTGCCTCCAGGGCTTAACGCCGCAAGGGTGGATCTGCCGGCAATTAATGCTGGGTGAAAGTCACGTGACCAGTCACGTGTGCGCGGTAGGCCCCGCCTCCTCCAGGAAGCAGGGAAAGCAGCAAGAGGTCGTCTCGCAGTGCTGCTGGGCTCACGCTGCAATAGAAACAGTTCCAAAGGCTTCGTTCGTGAAGCGCAGCCTCCAGTAGTTCAAACACACGCCGCTCGGGCGGATCTGACGGCAATTAATGCTGGGTGAAAGTCACGTGACCAGTCACGTGTGCACGGTAGGCCCCGCCTCCTCCAGGAAGCAGGGAAAGCAGCAAGAGGTCGTCTCGCAGTGCTGCTGGGCTCACGCTGCAATAGAAACAGTTCCAAAGGCTTCGTTCGTGAAGCGCAGCCTCCAGTAGTTCAAACACACGCCGCTCGGGCGGATCTGCCGGCAATTAATGCTGGGTGAAAGTCACGTGACCAGTCACGTGTGCGCGGTAGGCCCCGCCTCCTCCAGGAAGCAGGGAAAGCAGCAAGAGGTCGTCTCGCAGTGCTGCTGGGCTCACGCTGCAATAGAAACAGTTCCAAAGGCTTCGTTCGTGAAGCGCAGCCTCCAGTAGTTCAAACACACCATTGATGCCATTTAGTTAGAAATGTCTTTTAGATAATTTCACTGGGTTTTCATCTCAAAACAGAAGCATTGGCGTAAATTTAGCATAGCTGACACCACCATGTTTGGGTAATCTATTATCGCGAGGGAGCTTTCATATCGCTGTGCAAGTGTTAAACTTTGCTCTTCTACCACCCCATCTTGTAAATGCTCTGACAAAGCCAGGAGGGAAACCTTCCCAGTTGAAAAACAAAATCGGAGGAGTATTTAAAGAAGACCCATTTAGTAAATCCTGGTTATCAATACATGCATTTGGGCCTTTGCCAAATCCTAGGCAAAGACCCCAATACCAGGCAGGCTTAGAAGGGAGGTGAGTTTAGGCTAATCCCTCTATATGCGCCACCAACGCCTCTCCACCTCTTACTTCATTCATTGCAACCCCCCCCACCCCCAACTTTCACAGCCAGTCAAGTGGCACAAATGGCACAGCCAGTAGAGCGCCTGCTAGCGCAGGCTCGAATCCCGGCAGGGCCAAACTCAGCCTTTCATCCTTCTGTGGTCGATAAATGAGCACCACACACCGTGGGTAATAATAAGCAGCACTCAGACACCTGAGAGCTCGTAGCGCTATTTAAATGCGAAATGATTAGTAGTAGTAGTAGTAGCATCCGGTGAGTGGGGCAATGAAAAGACTAAAGCATGTGTCATACGCTCTCTTCGATAATAATGCCTGTGTTAGTAGGGGCTGCCCTCACCCTCATTGTGTTGCTATATTGATCTTCAGCCTCCAATATGACAATGCCACTAATTTGAGCTACTTCTAGTTTAATAACTTGGCTGTTCACCCAAACACTAAAACTGGGCTGCTTGCCTATACAAACATTAACTGCCCTCAGAAGTGTCTCGTATGTATTTATCCTGTCTCCTTGCATGTAAACTTGTTTTCTCTGTGCCCCCACTACAAGTGTAATTGGTTGCAACAACGCCTTGATGCCTTAGTGCTTAGGTGCTTTACTAATGTAAAAATACAATACATTAACAAAGTCCCATGTCAGCCGAACAGCACTCACGGGGCACTCGGGGACGCGCGTGACCCGATCCTTAAGCGTGGTTTCCTTTATTGGGGCAGGAGGGGCAACTGCACTAAGCGTTATGCCCCGTCCCCAAAAAATGCTTATAAGCCTATAATGTATGAAAATAAACTATAACCAAAAGGTCAATGTGTAGATCACGAGCGGATGTCTTGGCAATCTTCAGTTACACTTCCAAAGCAGAATTCTAGCCACACGGGTCTGCTGCTATAACGGAGCAGGTGCCAAACGGCACAGGGAACTCGGGTTCGTGCTTTCTTGCAACTCTCACCCCAAATCCTGCACCACACACATCACAAGAAGGCATTATTGTCTTTCTTTGGTGGATTGTACAACTAGAGAAGCAATAGTCTTCCTACATAGGTTTATAGGATACTCTGTTTTTGGAAAGATTGGTTCCTCATGCCCTCTGTTCAGTTGTATGGGGTCCAAGTGGGTGACGTTCCAATACTATCAAGAATCCCATGCTTTCAAGGTTTTGTAATCTAGCTGTATTTTATCAATATGTTTCGTAGCAGCCAATGCCATGTCCTGTGTAGGCCAGGGTTCTTGAAGGCATACAATGTAAAAGGGGTTACACCAGTCTCCAGCAACCACTTCACCGACTTCCACTCTTTTAGAAAATGACACAGGGGCCCCGAGGTCAACTAGAACATTGAATGGAAATTCAAGAGTAACTGTGGCTTCCGATCAAAACTACTAACAGCCTACCATGCTCCTGGAGATCTCAATGGCTTTCTTCTCAAATGTCCTTAAAAAGGGTGTGGTTCCAGGTCAAAAACTGGTTCCATCAGCAGAGAGGCGTCCGTAAATGGACGCTGGTTTGAAGAGCATTCAATGAGAGTAGCTGTGCAACTTTGGTTATTTAGTAATGTCATGTCATCTTTGTGGGCAACTATTGACTAAATGTTCTTCTCAAAAAGAGAAGTCTTGAAATAGCTACAATGCTGCCTCTCTAGAGATTTCTATTCACCCTAGGAGTACGTTTGTCCGGGAAAAATACATGGATCCTCCCATTAACTAGCCAGGATCCTAATAACATGGGATGCTCGACCTTCTGGGGAACGCTCATCAACAGATGCTGGCTTTCCTACAGGATGACCATGAACACAACTTCTGGGACCAGTCCTGCTTCTCTGGAGTATGCCCCCTCTCAATTTACTCCATAGAGAATGGAATGGCTGGCATGCTCAGCCTTTGGGCCCTGTGTTTCTGGGATTCTCCTTTGGTGCAGGTACTAGAATTTCCAGAAGGGTACATTTGGGTAGAAAAGGGTCCAAAATTGTTTCAAGTTGAGGGTTGGGTCAAAATACTGCACATAATACAAACTACAACATTATAAAATGTTTCTGTGAATCAGGTCTTCAAGTTAATCAAGAAAAGTTGAAGACCAACCCAAATCCGCACTCAGACATTATGTTAAGATGGATGTTACTTTAAAAATTATTTTCTCACAATAGCAATTGTGCATAGCCTGAAACCAGTATTAAGTAATGAACACAAATATTTACTCACATTATATATTGTGTCATATGCAAAAATGTCTTGAGACCATGGAGGGAGGAGTGTGTAGGACCCATTCAAATACACACAAACATTATATTCTTGGAGACCTGATAATCGAGAACATTAAGCATTCTGTAGAAATGGCAGCCTCCACCTGTGTCTCACCTATATGTCAATTGTTTACAGTGGGTTTTCTGCATTTTCCATTTGACCAATTTATTGAGTGACTTATCTTTCCCAAATGTATTTACCATCTTTCACTGCATGTGACTATTTCAATTTTGAATTGTAATTTTGAATCAATCTCGCCCTCTCCCCTTCTTTCCCTCCCGCCTGCATCCAAGGGTCCTCCAAAGCCCCTGGGTGCCATACAAGTGGATGTGCCTTGCTTGTATGCGTGCCATCAATGCCCATGCTTGTGCCGTAGCCCGGTGCAGACAATCATCCATATCCAGTGTGCCTAACTAACTCTGCTGGAAAGAAGTCTACTTCGCTGCCTGTAATAAATCTGTTCCTGATTTTTGCGAAGACTTTGGTGCATTCATTTGGGTGCCCACTTTTTGGAGCAGCCTGCCTGTTATTGCCAGAGGGGGGACCCAGTCCACCTGCGCACCCAACACACCCTCACCGGGTCTGTTAATTCGTCTGGCCCAAAACTGTGGCACTGACTGCGTTCCCCCACCTGGCCTTCCCCCATTGTGGCCTGCTCCCACATCCAGTTCTATTTTTCCTTACATTAGGGATTCTTAGCTGAAGTTTGTGACCAGACATCAAAGTGGTCCGCTGAAGTTCCTAATGGCAGCCCTCTGAGCAGCACAGAATCGGCACACACTTTCCATAAAAGAACCAGCAAGGACAAGCCTTTTCAATAAGGCACACAAAATGTTCACATTTCAGTAAATCGCAATGCAAGACGCACACAAATGGGGCGGGGGGGGGGATTCATGACAACACTAAGTTGGATTTGTTTCCATACAGTTTTTGCTTCAGTAAGTGTCGTAGTGGGCAAAACAAAAAACATACTCAATGGCCTCATTGAGGTTCATGTCAAATGTGCATGATCTCAATTATCATATAAAATAATAATTTGGATAATACATATTTCACATAGTTGCTTTCTTAGGTCTCGAATTGAACCCAAAACATGTTTTACTATTTGTTGGTTAGTCATTTTGTGTTTTCTAATATTTTGAGAGCCTGGTATGATTCACCTTAAATGACCAGTCTCCATCAACCAATGCTATTGGCAGCATGCGATATAGAATACTTCAACAGCCCTTTAAGAGTTTTTCAAAAGGAAAAAAAATAGGTCAGGAGGGCACTACTTGCATATTGCAACCATAAGGCTGATGCAAGCGGTCTCTATGAAACAAAAATTAGCCACCATGAAAAAAAATGTCTGCACTTTTATCTGACCCATCTGTTGGGAAACTGAAAACCTACCCCCTAAATTGACCACACTAACATTGTGTTAGCGAACAATAATAAAAGATGGCACTTTCAGTGAGGAAAGAATGCTTTTTTACAGCTTTGGCTTCTGCCCGTTAATTCATTTTGGTACAGGAATATAGTCTCCTACCATCCGACTGTGAAATAGACAGCGCTCTGTCCAGACAGGGTTCTGAATCATGTGCTCAGATGAGGTTATTAACTTACATTACTTTGGACGTGTAGAGCCCACTGGCACCGTAGTTCCTGGCTCCTAGAACTAAATCATGTAGACACAACAGCACATGCTAGTAAGGGAACTTGTATAAGCTGAGCAGAAACAGATACGTTTTAGCTTCCTTCTAAAGCCTAGGTTGTCCTCAATAGATTTTTTTTATTTATTTTTTCATTTCCAATGGCATTGTATCAGACTCTGGCAGATTACACTGGGAATACACATCCTCCCAATTCCTTCCTCCTTTAGGCATTTCGGAATTTGCAGCAGTCTGGGCGCATGATACCACAGCTGCTGGCTGGGCAGACACATTTTTAAAATTCTCGATCAGGAATTTTGGGCCCAGATTGAAACAGAATGTATGCACCATGCACATGCAGAGACCATTAAAATTATGCAATCTTCCACAGGAGAACAGAGAATAAGGTACTGATGTGATATGCTCATGGTGGAATAGATGAAGCAGTGCCCAGGCTGTTGCATTCCGAAATCAATGCAGAGGAGACCCAGGGATACACTTCGAGAGTCCAGGCATGACTTTACCAAAGTAACACAGCACAGACACACTGTGGGAATGTTAAGAATGGAAATCAATCTCCGAGCATTTCCAAGTAAAAAATATCCTCCCTTTTTGACGGTGCCTGCAACGGAGCAATCGAGGTCCGATTCTAATCATGGGTATCCCAAGGTTTTTACCACCACCTTTACTGCAGGAGGGCATGCCCCCATCCATATCTTTAGGCCGCATGCATGAGGACAAACGAAGGTGTTCAGGTTACATTTTAAATAGGAAGAGCCCATGCAATGATAGTTTCGAGGCGCTTTGTGAAGTTGTGCATGGGGGTTTGGAGGGTGCAGTGGGGAAAAGTAAAAGCCGAGTGTCATCAGCGTAAAAGTAACACGGATTTCCAATGAGTGGGATCAGGCAAATCACAAGGGGGGCAGGGGTTAATGAGATGGTTCGTCCAGTTAGAAAGGTGTACAGCCACTCCAGCTGGCGGACTTGAATAGAGTATCCCGATCTGACTTGTGTCATCAGCATTGAATGTAGGGCGTGATTTGGCAGGTTAGTAGCAGTCGCGAGCCTGTTGCATCAGCTTGGGTTTAGGCACTATTGGAAACGGGACTCAAGCGGGATAGATGTTCGGGGTCTATCCGAGAGCTTTTCTTTAATGAGGGATTAGGATATGCGCTCTTAAATAGGCTAGCGAGTCATTTGTCGATTTGTTTTCAGTTGCTCATGTTTGTCCTGCTCATGTCCTTTTTGGTTAAGCATTGATGAAGCAGTGTGTTAATGTTCCCACACACGTTTTGCCACTGACTAACAAAACCTATTCTTTTACATACGCAATCTGGAACAACCAAGCCCAAAGTGGACTGCACAGAGTTACAGGATCCGTCAAACAGGCGTCTGCAAAAGGTGCACATTTCCAAGCTTCTCGTGAGCTCAGTGGAATAAAATCTCTGAAAAACGGATTCTTCCCCCAGCTGTGCATTTTCCCTTCAGGAATGTGAATGCCCACATTGCTTCCCTCCTGTGGCGGCGGCGGCGGCACGTGAGCAATACACCCACAAAGCCAATGTTGGCCACAGTGCAGCATAAGGACTCATTCAGGGTACAAGTCCAGAGTCTACCTACTTTTTCAAAGTGTGGACAGCATTCCAGCCCCCACCCGCCCCCCCAACCCTCTTCCCGATTCCCCCTTTAGGAAACAAATAAACCATTTGTGGCCAAGAGTCGAAGCCAGGACGTGCAGTCACATGAACAGCGTATCACAGACTCCTAAAATGTCGAATGTTGGCATCCTGCTACACGACATGTTTTGTTAAAGGTTCGTAGATGTAAATTGTAGCTGGTATCTTTTATAATTGGCCGCAATGTACCGAATGGGGTGGAAGAAAGAAAACGCGTACCTGAATTCCCAGAGGGGGACGATGGCAGCCTCCAGTCGTGTGGAGGCTCGGAGCAGGGTTTGCCCTGTTTCGAGCCTCCTCATTGGCTGAGGGGCTGCCATGCCCCACACCGCGAACAAAGGATAGGAATCCCAGCCGAGGGATTCGGCGAGAGCCAATCAGAATGTTTACATTCTGATTGACCATGTCTGGTACTAATTTGGCTTACACGAATTCTAAATTTGAATTATACTGCAACCAAAAGGTCAGTTACCCAAGATGTCTGTTATGTTGTTACATTAGATGCGGACCTTGCACAATACATTTAAAATGACGATGGCAGCGGTCCACGTTTCAATCTCAATAAGAGGTAATGAAGTATCCTCACTGATAAATAGCTTAGGAAAGTCATTTTGGAGGCACTTGATTGGTGAAGTCAGAGGGATCACTTCTAAATGTTTTTTTTATTATCAGAGCCAGTTAGGAATACCTAGGAGGACCCTTTAGAGGCATACGTCCCTGCTTAAAGAAGTGAAGGGATGCAGCTGACTAGCTATATAAAAAGGTCCTGAAGATGACATATCAATTCTACTGTATTAGATGGTTGTTCTGACGAAACTAGTAAAAGGGAAGGTATATAACGCATTGTTGGGGAAACCAATGTGAATGTACAGTGTTGTGCTTTCCCCCACTACTCTCCAGTCGACCAATTTCCAGTAAAGCTGGTCTTATATTAGACTATGATCTGTAGTGTTTGGCCCATTGATGGTTATGTAATGTGATGTGTTAAAATTATAACACGTGCAAAATTTGGCGTATGTGGTGTTTGAGATGCTGTATTTTGCACAAGAACAATGTTTACATAGGGAAAAGGTTAATGATCTTTTCTTATGCACTTTGTCTCTTGTAGTTCATTGTTTAGAGACTACTTTTTAGCAATGCATTTCATGTTTTGTATCAAATAATACATTAATTTGATGCGATTTAATGTGATCCCTCCACTGTGACCTTTTATCTGCTCCACTAGCCTCCTACTAAACGAATGTTTTATCTGTTATGTATTTGATAAAATTATATCAAATAGTTTTTTTTCTGGTGAGACACCACCCTGTTATTTTTGACACCAGGTGTCTACGAAGTACGGGGTATACCCATCCATAGTTTATGACATGCTAATCCCAGTGGCCATTCCCACCCACTTCCTGCCCCTCCTCGCCCAAAACATGTCATCCTGGGATCTCTTTGAGCTAGCTTTATGGAGCACAAAGTTTGATGTTAAGGCTGGAGTGCTCACCATACAAAACAAAACAAAAAAGTGGATAAACAAGGGTAGGGGTCATTAAGGCATTTTACTGGGAGAAGATGACAGGAAATGCAATATAATATATATAAAATCAAAACTTGAATTAATGATAACATAATTAAAAGAAATGTCAACATTCCAATTTAACAATGTAAGGATAAAACGCACACTGTACATAGGCCCAACACGTATGCACAAGGTGCAAAACAATGGCACCCTAAAACAACTCTCAAATGATAGTAGCCCTTAAAACCATACCTAATGACCTAAACACAAAAGTATGCCCTAATCGCACCAACCTAACCCAATATGTTTCAGTCCATTACACTATAAATGAAGGACCTTCCTCAAGGGTACCAGAAGACAAATGCAAAGGGAGTTGGTAAATAATGCGCTCAAAACCCCAACTCCATGAACTCCAATCAATAGGAATGCTTGGGTCTGAAAATCCAGAAAACTCTAGCTTCAGTGAAAAGATCTTGTGCAATTTCAAGCAACCACAGGTCATTCATGCAGGTCTCTGCCGGTATCACACACAAATTATGACGGGCTTCGCCAATTCAATAGGGACTTCATTAGTAGGTCATTCAATATACGTCAGAGACCAATGCAACTCTTAGATCTTTCACATTAGTGGCATCAACATTGTTATGCATTTGTCCAGGACAGCAGGCGCCCTGCCAGTAACAAAACAAGCAAATCTCCTACTTGTTCTAAATGCAATATGCACACAGCGTCTCAACATTACAAATATTTGCGTCATGTTCCCAGTATAAATCCCCCCCGCTCGAGTGCCTGCCAGTGAGTTGTAAATGCACTACTGATGTAATAAGCCAAGTCTGCCTTCAGCCACTCAATTTATAAGCACTATACGGGTTGTTCACAGAGTCCTATTAAAAACAAGCATTGGCAAAGCCAACAATTTTGGCTTGTGTATAAGTATTAAGCATTTGCCAGGCACTGCTATTATATGCCCAGAAACTCGCACCATTTTGATGCTGCTACCATCGATGGCCAGTTAATATCACTCCGGCAGGTCTGGTGAATACCTTTGTTGTGCCTACACAAAAGCCAAAATTGGTGGCATTACCAATGCTCGTTTTTTTAGGACTCGAGCCCTGGACTAGATAACGATTTTAGGCCTTTCATGTTTATAATATTGAGATAGCAGTTTTAATACCCTACAGGCAGTTAACCCTGCGTCACTTCCTTAAAACAAAACAACTGCACACAATCCTAACAGGATGGTCAGTTTGCGATTTAAAAAAATATTTACTGCCAATGACCGATGTGTGCACATACATTCAGCACCCAACCTGCAGCGTCCTTCGGGTCAATATGCGATTTTGTTGTGGTGGGAATTACCTATTGCACGCAAACATTTTCCAATACAATAATGCTTGCTTGGAGCTTAAGCATGTTGAAAATGAAAGCCAAATTCAAAACTTATTTAAATGTTGAGCTCTTGGCCGGTTCGAGTTTCGCTTTCCTTTGCAGTTACAGGGAAAGAAGAATTAAAATTGATGGAAAACAAGGAGACGTACGACTCAACTGAGATGATATCTCGGCAGCAGACAGAATAGCAGTGATTAAACATTCAACATTTTTAACTGATCCCCTTTCTCAATCAAAAACGTTCACTTCTCACCATTGTTTATGCAACAAGATATCCCTGTTCTTGACCGCGCCCAGTTCTACAGAAAGGCGCTGTCCTGGCCACTTTTGCTTCCTTAACATGAGCAAATACTCCCAATAAAAATAGTGAATTTTAACAGTCGTAACGAAAAATTGTAAACGGAGACATAGAAACCTAATCCCTGCCAACAGAGCTCCACAGATGTGTTTGGATCAGCTTTACAATTAGAGCAGTGCTACGAGGAAGGAGCACCATTATTACCGTCTAATCTGAAGAGAAACTTTAGGGTAAAATGCATCTTTTCATTTCCATTAATTAATTGGCGTCAATCAGTATGGATTACAAAAAAGGATATCAGTTTTAGAGTTAAAATAGATTCGTTTAAATCACATTATTTCAGGAATTCATCCCATAAAAGGATAATCACAAGCAAATACAATGTAGAATAAATCAAAAACAGAACAGGTAAATGGCATAAATAAAACTATCGTCCTACAGCATGCAATCCAGGCAAGATCACTATAAAAGATAGGATTTGCTCATAGTGTTTTCCTTAAATGTATATAGCACACCTCGAGTAGTGATTTTAAGGCCATCCTGCATACAGCAAACATTATTTTAACTGTTTTCCCCTCGGATACTCCCAGAACTGAATTAATTGGTACACAAAGAAAAATAAATGTGTCAGCAATATACGTTCCTTAATAAAATATTAACACATTTAGGAACAGAGATAGACTCCCAAACTATACCCACCAGTTCCCAGGATGGGATAGCTCTCATATTAAAATAGTTCACAAATAAAGCATGTTACATATTTTGCTCTCAAGGCTCCACAAACTTGCAAGATTCGCTATGTCGACTAATGACACAAACTTTGAGAGCACAAATCTAATGTGTTATCCAGGTGACGTGGTTCTAGAAACCAGTTTGGATGACCCAGCATAAACACAGCTCAGTGGTTAGTCCAAATGTTAAATGCAGTTTTGTTATGTCTCAACTTTGAACGATCCTCTGAAAAGGACAAACCAAGCTGCCAGTAAGTTTCAAATACAGAAGCAGAAGAGGAAAATCCTCAAACCTACCTACAAAACTAGTCTTCCATCTTTTGTAGCGCCTCACAGCTCTCAGATCTCCAAACATCCACCCCATGCAGAGCTATTGCCTTCCACCGTTTTATAAACTCAGTAGTGAAGTTAAATGTTGGGTCTTACAGTTGATGCAAAACCTGAAGGTATTTCCAACAGATTGGGAGATTCTTACAACATGCTTTTGCAAATGACTGTTAGCTCTCTACCCGTCGGTAGACCTCACAAACGGAATCATTAATGGGTTCTGAGTATGGTACAAAAAAAATAATTAAAAAAAACTGAAATTTCAGGTTTCCCCATGCCAACATTATCATGAACGATTTTCGAGCATTAATTTTTAGTTTGAAAAGAATAAAGACAGTATAGGTGTTTCACGATGGAGTCGGCCAAAATGACCCAATCCAATTTACCTACCCGACCAAAAGACCTAAAATATATAACACCAAAAGTGCAAACTTCAAAAAGTTCGAACCTTTTGTGGTATGCAGGTTTTGGTGGGGTAGGTTAAAAAAAAAAAAAATAAACATAAAAAAAAAGAAAAAATGTTTAAAACAAAAAACACAAAGGCCCGCTCACCCTACTTTACAGTATAGTGAGCAGAGTTTCGGGGGACACGACAAAACAAAAAAGAATGTAACTTTTTTTAAATTTTTTTTTAAAAAAGGACCATGCAGCGCGGGTTCCTGATCACAGAAGGAAAGGGAACCAGTGTCGCAGGGACACTGCGCTTCGAGTTGTAAGGTAAGTAGAGGGGTGGGGGTGTGGGCAGGTGTTAGGTTTTGGGGTTGTTTTACAAGGAATGTCTGCATGAGAAATGTATGAACATTTATGTATATCGTACATTTCTCATGCGGTCATTTCCGTGGCGGGCCTTTCCTCAACAGTAAAACAACCCCAATTCTTTTGCGATCAATAATGTATTTGAAATCCAAACATGGAATTTACATGCAACAACACATAAGCCGTACCAACAGCACACAAGGACCGACATCGATCCGATACTCGCACCAAAGCTCAGCACCGGTGTATACCGAGTTGCAGTTGCCAACAGAACACTACTCCTCTCACTAGCCTACTCCCCCTTCACTTTACTAACCCACCCCCACCTTCTGGTTTACAGATCCGCCAGAGTGCCTGGGGACCAACTCCGTTGGTGGCGGTGCACAGTACAAATACCTTTAACATGTCACCCTCATGGGGAACTTCCACCCCAAATTACAGCAAGTCTTATGAAGTGCATTTATGAAGAAGTTAATCGTACATGGGCCATAACACAATCTTGGCAGACCACAAGGCTCACTTATAGCGCAGCACTAGCAGCAACCAGTCGGATGCATTGGACCATCGCCATATTGTTTGAATGAAGAGCAACTATCACCCTAACATTTTTGGGAATGCTCAAATCATTAAGTTCCCAAGGCTTGAGGCGGTTGACCAAATCAAAGGCTGTAATAAGATCCATAGACCTGGGTTCGGTTTTTAGGTACACAGATTTTTCAACCCAGTCGCATGGGAGGCAGATTATTATTGGCATCTACCCAGGCTAGAAGTTATGCAAACATTATTTTACTGTATACTTTAAATTAACAATACAAAAAAAAGGTATGTTAGTCTTACTGGCTGGGATAGATTGGATGCTTCATTCAAAAGATACGTAGTTGTGGGTTCGTTTGAGCTGTTACTTGCATGGCAGCATGGGTGTAATTTAAGGGTGGGGGTGCGGGGGAGTGGCGTTTGTCCCCTCCAACTTTCATGGCACACCAGTTTGTCCCCATTCATTTGGCTGGGGCACCTTTTCTTCAGATGTCATGTCCCCCCCCAATTTATTCAGCAAAGTTACTCCACTGTGTGCCAGGTATCCTGTATTTGAAGCAGTTAAGGACTAATGTCACTGTCACTGGCAAAGAGGGCTCCCACTGCCTCTTATTAAACAATATATCAAAAGTTGGGAGAACGACACTCCTGGGACAAGGCACGGGATTATACCCATTGATCGGTTTCTACAAAAACTGGAGAAAGACTACCGTATTTCACCAATTAGCATTTGTCCGGCTGTGAAGAAGGCCATGGGCCGAATCGCGTGTTGCTAACGGACAGTACTCATATTATCGAATAAACTCAGTCTCAACTGGTGCAAATGGTGTTGTAGCATCAGTATCCCTCATTTAAAGATAGCCAAAATAACTGCACTTCGCCACCAGTTTACAAATTACATAGCAATAAAACCATTTTGTAACAAGGGAATCTAAACTTCGGTTTGGCTTTAAATACATCTACACGTACTCCATCGATACCTGGGCTTTTGCTAGCCTTAAATTATTCCTGGAGTGCTGAAATTATCCCAGCACAAGTTACCGATGTTAGCTCAGAGTTAAGTGCCAAATACTCATTATCCCTTGAGCACCTCCCCGACCAATCTGGCATCATGTACATGTCAATGCCTCCAGAGAGTTCAGCTTCTAAAAACGATGCACTCAATTCTCTGCTGGACACCTATTTGTCCATGTCCAAAGCACTAAAAGCTCCCAGAACCTTTGTGACTTAGATCCCGCAGCAGCCCCACAGAACACTTCCCAGGCTGTCTTAGTTTCAGAATTGTTTAAAACAGTGTGCATTGGCACTCAATGCTTTCAGGTACAGGGAATCCTATTGATAGCTAGAAGTAATTCAAACGTTGCTGCTTTTCATGCTTTATTAAACTAGAAAGGGTTTGATGGCTTACTGTTAGAATTAATGGGGCGAGTTGTCGCTTCCCCCAAAACTCCTTCGTAAAAAAAAAAAACTCAATGAATGATTCTGGGTCTTCCCCTTGGGACAAAGTGTGTTCCTAGCTAAACGCATTATAAATCTCATGAATAGGAAGGTTGGTGTCCTCCAGTTCCCACCCAATGCATTTTCTACTTGTAGTCAGCACACATTCTGAGGCATAAGGCAATTTTTCTGGACCCACCAGTATCCCAGGGAGGCCAAGAGGTAGCAACAAGGCAGAATGGTCAATGTCTGACCTGGGAATAATTTGTATAAGCCCAGTGAATGGCAGAAATAAATATTAGGTCTATGGGTATCTGATGGGACGGGACCATTTAAAGACCTTACTCCAAGATCCATCATCAGTGCCTATCACTTACATGCCTAAACAACAAAAAATACCCCCATTAAGGATTACTTTTTTAGCCCCTAAAAAATTAAAAAATTTATTTTTAAAATAAAAAAATAAAAACAGGGTGTAACCTACTCCCACTTGAAAACCAGATCTGAAGCCCGTTCCCGCTGTGCCTTTCCCAGTCAGCTTTTGGGCATCTTAATCAAAAGGGTTTGCTCGAAATACATTCTCAAATCATCAACATGTCTGTCTGCTATAAGAAAAATGAATGACAGTATTACTAGTAGTAGTCATATTTCATCATTTATATATAGAGCCTTTATCCCATTAGTATTGTCTCAATGCGCTTGTTGTGGGAACCCCCTCAGGGGAGGGAAGTCCAAGGTATGGGAACATTGTCAGAAGGTTTAGAATGCTTGTGTGCATTTGGCCAAGATAGGAAGTTAGGTAGGCTAGCCTAGCTCCAGTAAACTATCCAATAAGGTCAGGCATGTGGATGGGTGCAGAGGTGGTCAGGAGAGTGTACAAGTGCAACAGACTTGTTCTGTGTTCAGCTAGACCCAATTCGTCATTGCTCATTGCTGCATTCGAATAGCAGAGGCGTTATGCTTTGTGTTTTAGTCTGGTATGGCAGCGAATCATGTCCAGCTAGAACGATTTTTTTTTCATAGGTCGTCGCTGCATTCTAATGCATGTAGATGGGTAACCATGCCTGCGGCAGATGTCCACCGAAGTGGTGCGCGAATACAAACCTTAAGGCTCAGATGGAGCTTTGTCTTTGATTTAGCTGTGTGATCAGCTTGTCATGATAATAGACCAGCTACCCTCAAAGTCCTCTAACCACAATCAACAGGTTACCCTCGGATATCTCCCTAGTACAATATCAAGGCTAGTACAGTTGCCATCCTTTCAAAGACCCATAAGAACAACTAAGATATTTTTATGAACTAAAAGAAACTGGCTCTTGTGTTCTACAAGCCCAATGTGATGCTTGCAATCCCTTCACACTCCACACCCGTTCAAACTTTCCCCTACACCCTTCTTGCCAGCTAGTTGGACTCTCACTTCGGTTCACTCAAGCCTTTGAAACATTCCTCAACATCTCTTCAACTCCCGATACGTCGAACAATATTTTCTGGTATTCGCCAACACATATGCTGTTTTTGAATCCTAGGGAATTGACGGGTTTGGCAACCATGTGTCCCTGGAGATACATTTCGTGGTGGGGCAGACACCATCCAAGCATAGTGACTTAGCCACTTCTTTATGATCCAATTAAAGGCTATCCTTGACACAAGTGTAGTAAGGTGGAGTGGGTCCCACTTCCAGAGGGCAGCAGTTCATCATTGTTCAATGTAAGAAAAATCACTCTACATTTGCAGCCAGACAGTCCAGTAGCAAGGACTTCTAGTTCACTAAAAAGCCAGCCTGGAAGATGAATTCAGTTTCTATTAACTGCTTTTGTTGGGTGCAGGTCTTCCCACTGACACACAGCAGCCCTTCCCTACATTTCCCAATCTCTTGATACTCTCTTGAAATGGGTGAATTGTGCCGGGGGCTCTATTCTTGTGCTGATTCCCTTGGAACATTCAGACAGCTTGTCCGGTGGGACACCTTTATTTACTGAATCAGAGATGCACTCACAAATACTTACTCACCACCATAAAACTGATTTTATTCAGTGACCAAGTACATATAAAGTCTTTAAGGACCCATGTAATAAAGTGGAGCTCCCATCCATGCCCTTTACCGACAATGGCCTTTGTCTCTTTCAGTAATCTGTTGTCCTTCATGTGTTTCTTGGGACACCGTGGGTCCCCACTTACAAGGGTTATTGAGGTTGCAAGATGCATAGTAACATTTGTATTGTCACCTGTGCCCAGGTCTTCGAAGCAGAAAATAGGTATCAACAACTAATTGGTTATACTATGCATGTGGTGCCTTTCCATTCATCAACATGCAAAAGATAGATGGTCGGTAAAAATACACTCGGATGTCTATTTATTTTGCACAGCTCATACTTAACGGTGTTTACATGGTTACCTCCAAGCACGGCCTGTGTTACGAAACCTAATCCACACTGGTTCCGAAACTGCAAAATATTTTTAGTGCTCACTTTATTTATACACACACACACAAAGCATTATACCGAGTATCACATTGCTAAATGCAAGCCTCGGCGCTGCGTCCAAGAGCCAGACCGGTGTCTGCCCTGCGTTCCTCCTGAAAGAGCAGCACAGAAAAAGCAGATTCGGAACCTGGCACTACGTCGCCTTGTGTAGGGGGTGAAAGCGGGGGTTGGGGGGGCCGCCCAAGTGGCTTAACCCCAACTGGCTAACTGACTGCAGAGACGTGAGATCTTCCATTCAAGCAACTGGTAACTATTCGGATTAGTAGTACAATTTACACATATTGGCTAAGGAAATTAGAAAACGGACACAGTAATGCGAGCAAGCGTCGACACGCCCGCGAACGGGCAGTAGGAGGTTCCTAGCGACAAGCCGGCACCAGTACAAGGGATTCCTAAGAAACAATGGCAATGTTTCGGCGAGTGCAGGAATCTGGGAATGCCATCCACTGTGACATGCAGCAGGACAAACTCCCCCTCCCCCCCCCCCCCCACACGGCGTAGAGTGGCCTTCAACTCGTGGCACTGACATTTAAAAAACAATGTTTTATTAGATTTGTGAAGAGCGAGCTAAGCAGTGAAAATGTGCATCCCCAGATTCTCTGCAGGTAGAGGGAGGTGGGGTGGAGAAATCCCTTGAAAAATACCTCCAGTGGCTGCGCAGTGTGTACTTTCTCATGTATATTCGTATTGTGTAATTGTCACAGACGATTTACTGGCAAGAGTTTATGCATTTGGCTACCCAGCGGCAAGAGCTATGAAAAGCCGACTGCCCCCGCCCTCCCCATAAATAAGAGGAATACAAATTCTCTACAGAGTTGCACACACATTTTATAATTTCCAACTATTCGACTTTTGTTTTCTGGCAACATCCACTTTTATTACGTCTGTAAACCCGCAACACCAGGGACACAGCAAGTTTTCACTTAGTCATTTAGGCTTGCATCAAGTAGTCCTTAACATTTCTGCTCCCACTTTTGCTGGCTGTCCAATTCCTACGCCCCAAGCTTACCCAAACTCTTTTACCTAGGGGCACTGTACGCTTAAGTTACCCCTTACCTCCTCCCCGTGACCGCTGGACCTTTTTGCCCAGGACAATCAATTGCTCTTTGAATAAACCGGGCAACCCCACAGCGATATTCCAGTTTAATTAAACCTTAAGGGGCGTAAGTAACAGTATACATGGCAGGTGTATGTGGGTTGGGTCTTGATCATATTGAACAAGGGGCTTCTCCCTATATTCCTTGCTTTTTTGGCACCTTACTTTGCCCATCCCCATCTGACCTTCACCCACCACCTGTGACAGAATGTCATTTGGTAAGGATGGAAAAGCATAAGATTTTAGATTTTTATTCCATAAAATAAAATGATGCAGGCAAGTCTACATCTGAAAGGGCAGTATGCTAATCAGTCCTTTCATAAATGTTCTATTACAACATTATAGTGAAAAAATGTGCATCTGCTGAGGTAGCCTCCAGGTGCCCTCACCCATGCAAAAGCGCAGGGCAGGTTCAAAGGTCCTGTGTGCATTCCAAAGAATTGCTGGAACGCAAAGTTCCTGCAGGAAGGTGTGGCTTTTTAATGTTCTGCATCCCCATTTTCAAATCTAATAATTGTATGCTTTAGCGAGACTGGTGGCACGCAAATCGAATGTAGAACTGCCAGATTGTGGCATGGGCACTACAATGAGCACACAATTATACAGCCAAAGAAATTGGATATCATACTAGTGTGAACTGTGGGAGCCAGAACCAGTATGACAGGACCAATGTATTATTGGCTGTCTGGTCCGTCTATCTCTACAGCCGCCATGTGTAACAACAGCCAGGATGCTACCTGCTTGATCCCTGTGCAGAAAGGCCAACACCCTTCCTTCCAGGGCACGAGACCCTCCCCCAGGAGGGCTCCTGGGACACGGTGCATCAAAGGCAACACGGACAAAGCCACTATCACACCAAGATGCTGGCCACTGCAGTCCCTCTGAAGTCAGCAGGTAGGTGAACGAGGCAGTAGCCAGGAGGGAGTGGTGGGCTGAGAAGTGTTTTACCATCTTGTTTGCTGTGAATGCCCTCTACATCTTCCCATCATCCACCCGTCATTTCATTCAAGCAAGGCACTCTGGGTGTGATGTGTGGCAGGTCAAAAGGAGAAAGCGGACACTGATGCCATTTCAGCTAGTTTTATTAAACAATCAAAATGCCCATTCCTCCCTATTGCTATGGAGTATTCCCTGCCTATATAAATAACTAAAAAGGTACTTGTCAGTTAGATTACCAATTAAAAAAATAAATAAAGAAATACATCTGCTGTCCAAAAACTAATACTAGCTGACCCTGACACTTGTGAGGGGTCAGTAATGCGAGGCGGACAACTTCTTGCAGTTTTCTCAAACTTTGTATTAAAGAAAAAGGTTTCAAAGAATTCCTCGCTAATCTTACTCTATAAGGGGAATTGCATACTTAGTCTAACTCCTAACAAACAAGCTGGCCCTCACACTAAACAAAACATTCAAAGTAAATCATGAAGAACATAAGAGTGAACAATTAACCAGTATTTGGATGACCTTCACTGTCCTGGTAAATCCCTTCCCCAAGATTGTGCAAAGACAACTTCCCCAAATGGTCAAAAAGGAAAGTCTTGAACCAGTTCTCATTAGTTCCAAGTCCACACAAGATCAACAAAATCCACTGGTAACAGTTATTCAGCTTTCGGCTTAAAACATCCCATTTCAATTCCAGCCAAGAAAATAGCACGAATGGTAATCCTGGATATCCTCTTTCCCAATATTGTTTTGCCACAGTTCAAAGAATAGATAAACCACTTCTCCACCTACAACTTCACAAGTGGGTTGTTGCTCTACTCTTGACAACCACCCCTCTACTACTGTTACTGTGGGAACAGACTCCGTTCCACAATATGCCACTACTTCAAGCAGCTTCAATGTAACATCCACTGACAGTGTTATACACAAACCAGTTATGGTATTTCTACTTCAACTTTACACTTCAGGATTTTAAGGCATTTAAAAACGAGACTCTCCAACCTCTACACATAGGCAACACACTCTTCTTTCCTATGCTCCAAGAAAAAGGCAGCCTCTTCACCTCTTCTGCCCGTCTTACTGTCACAGGTATAACCTGCTTCAAGACTGACTTTCTCTCAACTTCAGCAGTCTAAGCATTACAGATTTGCTCAATCTTCTTACAAGCACCCAGCTCCCTTCCCGCAGCTTTATTCACACCTTCTTGGTTCCAGTAGGTAGCCTGATGCTGTATTGCCACACTTCAACTTCGGGTAACAATGTCACGCTTGTATCAGAGACACTGGACTATAACAACTTTGCCAGTCACGTGGATATATCTAAACAGGGCTTGCTTCACTATAGGAAGGGTTCATCTCTTGGCTTGGGTGATGCTTGTTCTTGTTAACACAACAACTTCTAGGTTTAAAGAGTACTTGTTCTTAATGTTACAATTTCCAGTCTTTAAAGGAGAAACAGATTTAGGCAAATGCAACCACTCTTTAAGGTAGACCTTTAACCTTAAACAACTACAAGTGCTTGTATTCCCATGTATTATCAAGGAGATGCTTTCTAACTCCTGTCAGGAATCATAATTGGCCACAGGTGACCTTCCTTTGATGCTTTAAGCATTTGTAACAATTGTGAAAGTCAACATTAGGGTTTTCGGAATGTTTTTAGCAAGCATTCCCTTTTTAATTAGGGACATGCAATCACGCCGACAGCGTTAATAGTTTAACAATGGGAAATTAGATGCTTTTCTTCTTGCACGAGCACTACGACTTTTACTAGAAGTGCATGCAATACATTTCCATTGTTAGCAATACTTTTACGATGACTAACAGTTTATACTTGCTTCTACTCTTAGGCAAGCCACTTTAAAGCTGGTTACAGTTACCGGCAAGGGTTACGGAGTGAACACCAAGCTTCACTCAGCAGCTCCAGGAACACTGCGGTTGCAGGTTTCTTCACCTTGCTGACTTCTTCACTACGGCTTTGGGCACGCTTGGGAACCACAACCTCTGCAGCACAGGTGTCTCAGGTCTGGCCACGCCAACTGGGAGTCTGTCACTCCTCTGTCCCTTGGCTTGCTTTCAGCTACGGACATCGGGCTTCAGCTACGGACATCGGGCTTCAGCACAGTCACGGCTCTGCAATTACAGCCACTAGGCACACCTGGGTAAACATTCACTTTCAGCATGTCTTTCTCGGTGCAGCACGGGAAGGCATGGTTTGTAAACACAGGATCCTCTCAGAATGTGTAGGTGAAATCTGTGGTCTCCACATGCCAGGATCCTGTAGGTGATCACACTTCCGCGTGAATTGCCAGCCTCATGCTCTTTTACTTCTGCTACCACTGCCAGCCTTCCAGTTCCTGCTCCAGCTCCTTACTCTTCCCGCTTCTGCTGCAGCCTTTTATGTCTCATAGGTGGAGCAATTGGTTTCAGGTGCAAACCATTAATGTTAATTGCCTGACCCTTGCAAAGACTGTTATGTCTTATTGCCCGTCTTCTACATCAACCTCAAAGCCTGTCCTCGAAATATTGTCCGACTGATGACAATAAACCACCTCTTAAATCCCACTAAAACCGAAATCATGGTGTGCAGCAACACTACTCTTCTACCTCATCCACTACCATGGCCCCTGCCCCTGGGCCAACCCCAGACCCACTCCGACACAGTAAAAAAACCTAGGCTGCACTATGGACTCTCGCCTAACCCTCCCCCATCAGATAAACAATGTGTCAAAACGCTGTCGCTACCATCTCAAACTTCTTAGACGCATCTTTCCCTACCTCTCCTATACCAAGCAGACTTGCCGCAGTTATGTCTATTGTAATGTCGAGACTGGACTATGCCAACTCCCTAGACCTAGTCACTATAAACCTGCTTTGTTTGGCACACTGTTGTCACCCAGAGGCCAATCATGCACAGTGTAACTTGTGTTTGACATTTACTGCAAAGTAAATGTTACATACAAGTTTCAAACATCTCTAGCAAATGCAACTCGCCCTTCATAAAATGTTCGACTATGCGAGTGGGTGAAAAGACTGCGAGCCACAGCTGAGTGTCTGTAAAATGTAAAAGGTTAGCCGCATGAATGGACACAAATAAATAGATATGACAAAAAGGCTCTGAAAACAGTTTGGCCAGCTGTCTCCTGCAGTTGGTAATATATATATATATATTGCAATCATAATCCTAAAGCAAAGCAAGCTCTGGAGGCCAACTACAGTGTTTGGTATTGCAATAGATCTGTAGATGTACAGATTGGATGGAACTATTTATCACAACTTTGCATAAGCATCTAGTTTGCTTTGTGTATTCATTATGTAAGAGGAATGAAAGAGGCCAAGCAGAGTGGATTGCGTAGCAGGCAGAAAACTGGACAAACTAGATGGAATATTGTAGTTTGTGGTCATCTCAATTTCAGGGTACCTGGTATAAAGCAACTGGGTGATAACCAGGGATGTCAAGGAGTATGGGTTCGCTCATGGGGTGAGCTCAAGTTGCAAGATGTATGCAACCTGCAAGTTACAGAACTCGGTCTGCCATCAAAAGTGTTTGATCATGTACATTTTCAAAAGTGTTCACTCATCAATATGATGCATCTACCCCAACAAAATGAAATATAGTTGACAATTAAATTTAGATACACTAAACTAAACTTTACTGTAAAGCATGGAGATGATGCAGAGTTTTACAGTATCAATACACTAATTATGTAACAACCTACATTTTAGGAATGGAATTGCATGACTGTCTAAAAAAAAAAAAAAATGTATATATTATTTTATTTATTTATTTATTTATTTTTGGACACATACTGGTCTTTGCCTGACAAGATATAGAAAGCTTAATAAAAGTAGCATCGAGATTATTTCTAGTTTGCAATTATTTGAAAAACAAATTCTTGCCTAGCACTCCCACATATGCCTTAAGAGTGGAGGAGATGATTCTGCTGTACTCTCTCTCCATTAGGACTTCAAGTGAAAAGAAAACAAAACAAAAAAAGGGGGGAGGGAGGAGAACAGAGGGCAAGAGAGCAATGCAGGACGAGCTGTGCTTTCATAGAAGAGGGCAACTTAAATAGCATTCTTTGCTACACAACTGTCCATTTGATTAGCTTGCTGAAAGAATTGCATAGCAAATTGCTATGCAACACTGCTTATTTTATGCCTTGCATTACCCACCTACCCATATACGTTGCCATTCTAGGGGATTTACCTGCACTGATGGCTAATGTTTCTGGTAGAAGCATTTCCCTACATTAAATAAGTAACACAATATACCTTTGAGCTGTGACGCTCAAGAAGGCAAACTCTCCTGAAATTCTAGCAGCTCTCTATGAAGATGACACAGATGGAACATTGACGGAGGCATGTAAGAGACCACAGCAAAAGGGGGGAGCATTTAATGACTTAAGGATGGCACAGAGGCGCAATGAGCAGTATGAATATGTAACATGGGAAGCAATAGTAAAACACAAAACCTGAAGCAAGGATGATACAGGAAAGAGAAGGTAAAATGCCCATGAATTAGATTAGGGTTCCAGCAGCAATGGCAAACTTTGATGAATTATCAAAACTGTGTACATCAGAGGGGGGAAATAGATGCAGAATGTGATGAATCCTGCCGAGTCATAACTAAACCCCAGCCTAAGATCTTCTCCCATGTGGCCAGGGGAAGGCAGCCACTACCTGATCCTAATTATGGTGGTGGTAAAATGAGGGAAGATCACATGGGTGGAGACAGCCATCAGGGGAAAGTGGTGACTCCGCTAAGAGGGACACAGTATTCATCCTCTTGTAAGGATGAGATTCCCATATTGCCCAACTATTTAATGGCATGCTGTCAAAGTACAACTCCCTCTCCTAGAATTATCCAAAGTACAGACTATGAGAAGTCTACTAAACAGCTTAAAGGTGGTGCATTGGGAATTCAGGAAAAAAGTAGAACCACCTCAAATTGTTAGGATTCTTCCTTGTATAGTGGGCCTAAACCCACTGGTAAAACACAAGCTTTTTCACAACCTCCCGTAATCTTGACAGCTCTCAGTCCACAAATAAGTTTAAGTTAACTAAATATAAAAAGACCAAAAACATTATGGATTTAAGAACCCATAATGCCTGTGGTACTGGGACGTGGAAGAGAGTCGATTAACATCAAAAAAGGTACGATGAATCTTAATGAGCAGTCTAGTTGTGTAAAACACCTGAGCGGGACATTTAAATGCAGAGATTTAAACGCAGGGAGGGAGAAGGAGAAAGATGCTCATTGAGTAGCAGAGGCAGTAGTAGGAGTGAATGCGGAGATGCTGTAGAGGAAGAGCAAGCACCAGCTGAGGCCAACGTTGGAGAAGACATCTGCACGGCCACACAAGGTGCAGCTGGAAGTGGCCATAGGGAAAGCTACGCTGTGTGGGAGACAAGCTCCCAGCATGCCATGAACCGCTCCGGTAAATAAGCAGGACCAGAGATCTCACAGGGCTGTCAGAGTTCCCCTCGAAGACTGCACTTGCTGCAATAGTCATACCGGAGCTGGCAGCAGTGTTATGTGAGAAACCTGAAGGTGTCTCCCTGTCTAGTCCCCAGGGATCTGTCATCCAGGTGGCCAGGAGACAGCCATTGCATTTGGAGCCAGCTCCTGGGGATGGACCAGTGCAGGAGGATCACCTGCATGTGGGGGTTCTTGGGGAGTGGGAGACCGACTGTGAGATGCAGCATCCCCCTTCTTTAAACACGTTTTCCCCCATACTACCACGTAGGATATTCCAAAACACTGCCCCCCCCCCTTTCCGACATGAACCCTTTCGCACAACACGAAAGACAATGGACCAACACGAGATCCGTTTACCTGATGTGTCCCAATAAAAGGGCCAGGCAATTGACCAGAATCGCACACACCCAACTTCCCTTTCTCTTCCCCCACAGCGATAAAAGGTGGAGCACGACAGTACACTACAAGCAAGGCAGACCGCACAACGTAAGAGTTAACTCAGCACGGCAGTTCAAGGAGGAGAAAGACGGCGAGGATTCAAAAGGGGAGAAGTGACCTTGCCCTTATCAAGAGAGACCACTGAAGCCTCAAGAGAAGGAATCGTAAGACCGCGAACAATAGCCTGCATGTGTTGCAGCAGATGTCAACGGTGCCCAGGCACCTCTTCCGCTGACAGCCAAGTCGGGGAGAGACACGTGGCCCAATGGTACCGGCCTAGACTCTACAGGCAAGAAGGCAAAGCAGTTCATCACAGCCAGTGAGTTGTGGGGAGCAGCGATAAATAATCCGAACTGTGTTGAACGAAAGTAGCAAGCAGCTAAGTGAACTTAGAATAAACAAAGAACTGTTGGTAAAAGAAAAGGGGAGAGCCAGAATATCATAGCAGAATCAAACACCACGTAGATGTTCACTCAATAAACGCTAGGCAATTACCCAGCTATTGAACTACAGTTACCAGAAGGCCTTGGGAGAAAGGCGGGAAGAGGGGTCAAAGTGGCCATACGGGGGTCTCGTAAAATCCTCTGCAGTCGAAAGTCTTTGACCGAAGGATGATTGTTAAGTGAAAGGAAATTAATCCTGCATGGAGAAAAGACATTAAGACTCCTGAGTGTAAAAGTCTAAAGTTCCATGAACAGTGTGTTGACAGGACTGAACCCGGCGGAGGGATATCCACAGTGAACTGTTTTGCAAAGGTTGACAAGAGTGAACCTGAAGGAGGGAGGCTGGCTGCTGTGAGAGGTCTGCACCCGGGAGAGGGGGGACTTAGGGGTGAGACAGCAACCAAAATCTATACGTGGAACAGAACTTTGTGTTTGTTGAAAATATCACGCCCTCAAAGGCATGAGACTTTATTGAAAAGAAACTTAACCATCGAAGAACCGGATAGCTGGAACTGAACGGTCGACTTGTGCTGGGAAAGCTCGAGTGTGTGCTGTGCTCAGGAGACCCACCATGCCCCGTGCTGAAAACGTGGGCAAGGGCGACCACTGGCAATTACATCCCGACTTATTATTTGTGAACACTTTTTCCTTTATTGAAATCACTATCCCATGCTATAATTAGTTGTAAGGATTTGTTAATTGTTTCTTTTTTTAGTATAGGCCTTTTTACTTTGACAAGACGCCACGAGGACTGCCTTATTGTTCATTTGATGGTCGAAGCTTGCTCCCATCTTAGATTTAGGTTAGGTGTTTTTCCAACCCGCATATTGTTTAAATAAACCCCTTTGATCACTTGTGTCTGTCTTTACTGTTGCCACTATGAGTTCCTTACAGTAAGCAGACCCAAAGAAATCCACTGCAGTACCTGCAAGTCAAACAGAGACACAAAGACTGCTGGGGAGTTGGCCTGAGACGCGAGGTGACCCTGGGGCGCTCCGAAAAAGACGTGCTTGAAACTAGAGATTTTGAATACTGAACAAATGAAATGAGACAGCCAGGGTGCAACTTCCCTGATAAGGGAAACCAATTGGGGAACAATTGTAGTCCACATTGCCAAGAGGCAGCAGAAGAGTGATTCAAGGGCAGCCAGGGCACAACTGTGCTGATAAGGGATACCGACTGGGGGATGATTGTAACCTGCATTGCCAGCAGCCAAGAGGTTGCATGAGAGTAACACAAAGGCTGCAGGAGCACTACCCTCCTTTTATTAGATGTCAGTGGGGTGTAACCTGCATTGCCAAAAGCCCAAAGGCTATAGATGAATAACACAGAACCAACAAGGGTGCAACCTCCCTTTTATGGAATACCAATCTGGCGAGAGTTGTGGCCCATATTGTCAAGAGACTTTAAAGAGAAGCCGTTATTGTTTAAACATCCTCACAAAGAATACGGGTGTGGAGAAACGTGGAACAAGCCTGAATATTGAACATAATAGTTGTAGGAGTTTTCATCCTGGTAGGCGAGTAAACCAGGAAAGTGACCAATAGCAGTTAGAATTTGCAGCATTGGTGTTGTGGTTAAATGTAGAACTTGTTAATTTCATCACCTTTTTGAACTGTTGCATTACTGAGAATAAGTGATGCGCTATCCTGACAGAAGTGTTTCATGAACTTGTGTTTCAAAGGAGATACATTAATTTTGCCAAGCAGGAGAATGTAGAGCTTAACAGTTGCTTTAGCTTATGAACAAGCATTTCTAAAAGACATTAGGCCTCATTATAACAGTGGCGGCCATGGTATGAACGGTAAGGCACCGGCACCGTTCATACCGGGCTGCCACATTACGAGTTCTGCTCGCAGGTTCCTGGTGGGCTGTGCGGCACCCGCGTGTAGAACATGTGATTGCACCGCCACAGTTATCAACGATGCTGGTGCAACCATGCTCCCCACCCCCATTCTGCCCTGGGGATCGGGAGCATGGCATTACCACCTCCCGCGAATGGGCAATTATCGGCCCACTCCTCTTGTAATGGGCCAGTTATTGCCCAATCACGGAAGGCGGTACCGGTTGCGAGCATGGCGGTAGCCGTGCCCCCCATACAGGCACGGCTACCGCCATGCTCGTGATGAGGCCCATTGACTTTGCCAAGTGGAAGGATACATTGAATGGAACTTTATCATTGTACCAAACGTTATTGAATCCAAAATATGCTCAAGGTATTACTGAATGGAGTTCCACCCTGGTCACAAGGAGAACTTTCTAAGCTTTTGAGTGTGAATTGGTATATTATGTTTTGGAACTAAAACCAGCCAAACATTCCTTGTATCATTTTGTTGTGTGTATTAGTGTGAGCGTCAGAGACCTTTTTGACACAAGTCTATTTTTCTTTAGCTTTAGTTTGCTAGGCACGGTTACCATTGTTAGGCTAGGGAAAGATAGGAGTCATCTCCCCTTTTTTATTTAAAAAAAAATGGCAACTTGTGAGAAAACTATACCTTTGTGTCCGCCAGGCATTTGTGACCCCTCGCAAGAAGGAGGACCGAGTGCAGATTTACAGAATCACTGGTCAGCTCATGTGGCAAACCAGTCTTTCTCTACTCAAAACTTTGCTAAAATGTTCAGCGTATTACCTTCGAATAGCGTAACAGGGATATGCTCTGTTCCATTACATCAACTTTACTAGACAGTCCCATTAAAATTTCTAAGGGGAAACTTCTCCCAACACTTCACCTGACCAACATTAACAAGAACATGTTGACATTAATTTCTAAAGAACCAAGTACTCTCTCATTCGGTTTTTAAAAAGCATTTACACTTCATTTTTTTCTTGGCAGCAAGATTTGTGGAGCGTTTGTGGAAGTTCTAGGGTGGGCACTGGCACAATACACCTAGGCAGGTGCAGCAGAACTTTATCCTGACAGAACACCTGTATGGCCTTTTGAGTAGGTTATGTTCTAGGGCATGTTCACAGACTGAGGGATCAACAAAGGACCCGAGAATCATCTAAAAGTTTCACAAAAGTTTTTATTTGGTCCAATAAACTTAGAGGGTTCGAACAAGTGTAGCTAAATGTTGAGGTGTCTTTAAAAGTGAGGTTCAGGGATAACCAAAACTAGTGAAAGGAATGTTTAGAGCCTGGAGTTATCCCTTCGTTCCTAAGTTCTATTAATTAACGGTTCGTGTTATGTGACTTACTGATGTACCAAAGTCACTCACAATCTCTAAGGTTGCTGGAGTTCCATTAACCATTCTGGCAACTAATAGTGTAAGGTGTGCCTTCTATGCAGCCTTACTAGACTTCTGACGTCCATCTATTTCTTCGCAGTTTGTCATGGATTCCTTTTTAGAAGGCACGGAAATTGGGTGCCCTGGTGGACAGGAAGCAGAATGGGCAATAATACTTAACCCAAAGCAAAAGGGACTGCTGCCACACGTTAGTGTGGTTAATAATTCAAAACCTTTTCATATCAAACAATAATTTGAGCAATGATTAAAATCAGAACAGAGCAGTTATATTCCAAAAAACACACACCACTAATATATTCATAAAACATGAGATTTTTACTAATATTTAAATGAGTAAAAACACATTTCATTGATTAACCAAAATGAGAAATCCAATGCAGTATGCATACCTTACATGATAGGTATACGGCTATAGTGTAAAAGTACACTGTAGTCATGAACAAAGCAAAGTTGAATAGTAATAGATTGTGGTTAGTGAAAGAGACCCAGTGCTAAGAAGGTGTTTAAGATCAAAAAACTGGTCAGCAGGAGTGCAAGGGATGAAAGACAGATAAGAATATTTTCAAGGAAGTCCAATCGTTACTAACCACAACTTAAAGAGGCAGTATCCTAAATGCTGCCATTGAAAAAGACAAGGTTATATCTAACTTCACAAAATAAAAATTGGTACCGTCTGCTGAGGGGCAGGAAACCCCACAGAGATAATCAGCATAACTTTGCACAATCAGTAGTCAATCACATTTATCACTCTTTACATTTGAAAAAAGTCTAGAGAGCTGCTGTTAAGTGTAAACAATTCACTTCCTTCTTCTGTTGTGGTTCAGAGTTCCTTCGTCAGCCTTGGAAGTGTACACCAATAGGGTCTGCCTACGCGACCAGGGGTCGACAAAGGGGGAGAGACATGTTGTCCACTGGTTGTAGAGTTGGTCAAACAGGTGGGCCACCGAGAAACCCCTAGTTGAGTTGCATTTCGGTGGCAAAAGAGTTGTTAGGGCCGCCTTTGTCAGGGTGTAACTGGAAGACCCTGTTGGAGAAAGAGATAGATAGATGGAGATGGCTGTGTGTGTATTTCGACAACGGGAGGCATAATTCACAATATTATTCATAAAGTGGCTGGCAAAGTCCAGAAATGCTCACGGTAAAGCGCTTACCGTGGGATTCTGGAGGTACCCTTTCTTCACTGCTGGACCCCAAATTCATTTTTACGCTTTTACCATTATAGCCACTGTTAAGTTAGATTTTCAATTTTTATGCTAATTCTCTCTCACCTGTGAGACACCCCACACTTTTTCCTGGACTTTTGGATTATTTTTCTATGTTCCTGAGTGAGTGGGAAACTCTTCCCCACTCACCCTTTCTTTTACTGTTTTTATGGGTGTTCTTTTTATGACTCTCCATACATTATTTTTTGGAATTTTACTTATACTTTTTGAACATCAGCATTTTCCTATTGCAGTACGCAGCACTTTCTGTGCAGTGTTGCTGGGATGCCCCTTGGGCTCCTCATTTTCTCGTGGGTTCCTTGTGTGAACCACTGTTCCCAAAGGAAGGATACCTTTTATCCTTTCTACAATCCCCATAGCGACATCAGCACACCACACCTTATGTGGAGTGCTGAGGAGATATAGTAGCCCCTTTCTCACTGCTCCTGTAACTCTTCTGCTACAGTGACAAGATTATTATGGTTGGTGGCAGTGGACATGTTCTATCAACCTTTTTTTGGTATTTTTACTCGCAGATTAACAAACCAACCGTGGCAATGCACAGAAGAGTCACCATTAATCTAGAATGGTTGTTTCTTTTTTCACCTATTTTAGTGCGCTTGTCCTTTCTTTGTGTAGCCCGCCAAGGCATCAGAGTGTCTGAAGACATGAAATGAGGGAGGAGCCCGAAACTCTGCAAGGCTTTGTCTTCTGGTATGCCTGCCTGGAACCAGTCCTAGAAGGACAGCCACGCCCCCAAAGTTTGAATGTAGCATGTGTGCTGATTGGCTAGTTTCCTGGATAAATGGTCTGCATCTGGGAGCAAAAGTCAAGTCGACCACTGGCGCTGAATGTGATGAAGAAGAGAAGACTGCTGTAGTCGATTCCAGCGACCGCAGTTGCCTGCCATGCAACCGCAACCTCTGCTGACCCCTTCTTCCATGTGACCTGGGAGCTCCGAAGATGAGGACTCTGGTCCTACCAGTCCAAGAGTCAATCAGGCTTGATAAAATCTGCATTTTTAGCCATTCCACGATGAGCTGTGACCTTCCTGGGCTGCAAATCTCCAATACACTGGGACCTTGAGGCCGAGTCCTGTGCAACAGCTTCCCATGAACAAATCTTGCAGAAACTTCGGTGGACTCCTGTTGCAACTCCAGAAGCATGAATCTACTCCTTGAAGTCCCTGCACCAGTGCTGGACTGAGATTGCGAGGCAAAACGATTAGAGGACAACCACTCCACATCTGGTACATTGAAAAGGGAGCCAAATCCGCAGAGCTGCAAGAAGCACCAAAGAATTCTTGTTTGGAGCCTTTTCTATTGACTGCTGCAAGTTCCCATCCAGTGTCCTTTCTTTCGTCACCACGAACAAGAACCCACAGACCGGTTCCTGTGCTGCTGGATCGTTTGTGCATTCTGCAACATTCCCTTGCCCACGTACACTACGACGACCCCACAAGCGTTGTGCCTTTGTTCCGCTTCAACAAGGTCACCATCCAGCAAACATCCTGCATCCTACAATGCTCAAAGCCCTCAAAATGTAAAGGCGACATCTGCCCGGCACCATTGATCAAAGATTGTGCCCATGAACAAGCGTCCTTCATCACCGCCTATATCAGTGCCTCCTTCAATACAGGCATAGTACCCTCCAGCCTTAAAGCAGCATGGGTCCTCCCCCTACTTAAGAAACCCATGCTTGACCCGACCACTGCCAACAACTATCGACCCATTACCACGGTCCTGTTCCTCCTCAAAATCCTTGAAAGATTGCCACACCTACGAATTCAATGCCACCTAGAAACTAACCAAATTCTAGGCACCCACCAATCTGGCTTCCGCCCAGGCCCTAGCACCGAGTCTGCCCTCCTAGACCTCAAAATTTAAATGGCTACTATCAGAGACAAGGGAAAGGTGGCTCTGCTGCTCCACCTCCTCCTTGACTTGTCAGTGGCCTTCGATCTAGTCTACCACAACACCTTAAGCCACCACCTCACCTCCTCCCAAGAAGCCGCTGCTTGGATCGCTTCCTTCCTTAAATGAGAGATTGATGAAAGCCTGTGCCACTGCATCCCCTATCAGCTTCGGAGTTCCCCAACGATCATGTGTCTCGCCTACACTCTACAATATCTACACAAAGCCCCTCTGATCACCTAGATTCACTCGGCATTGCCTATACGAATTATGCTGATGGCACAGATTCTCCTTCCGCTGTCAGGGTCATACCAGGAAGCTGCTGCCTCCCTCAGTTTCACCTACGCTTCCATCCAAGCTTGGATGGCAACCTATGGCCTCTGCTTCAATGATGAGACTGAACTTCGCATCATTGGTCCAGCGGCAGTCTTAAAAACCCTAGACTCCCAACATTTCTATGATTCCCACTTTGATGCCACACTCTCACTAACGCAACAAGTAAATGCCATCTCCTCTGCAGCTGCTTACTCTACGAAGCTACTCAACGCTGCCAGGCCATTCCTATCCAGAGATAACTGCCTAACGATAGCCCGAGCAGTTATCAGCACCAGGCTCAACTACTGTAATGTCCTCTTTGCTGGTATCTCCTCCAGCAACGTAAAAAAACTCCAAACCATTCTGAATAATGCCTCGAAATTCTACGCTCAGACCATCTCAGCTGCCACAAGAGCTGTCTACAGGTGAAGGAAAGAATTCTGTTCACGACTATCACCCACAAGTATATTTCAAACACTGCGCCATCTTCACCAAAGTACAATCCAACAGTCCTACACGTGCCATATACCCCCACAGATTACTCCAACCCAAATTGAAATGAACCAAAGCAGGATGCTCCAGTTTTCCAGTATTAGCTGCCAAACATGGAACTCCCTCCGACCCGCCCTCAGAGTGGAAGAATGCTACTGGGTTTTCCGCAAAACCCTAAAGACATGGCTATTCACATTATTTGATCCCACGCTTGATCCCTGAACTACCACTGTTGTAGTTATGAAGGGTACCCCCATAGAGGTCGCCTCACTCAACTCTATCCCAGCAACCCTGCCAAGTTATTTCTTGTATATGTATATTTTCTCCACCATGAAAATAACTAATTATACCTATGCCCACCTGGGGCCCATGTAACTGGTAAAGCGCCCTGATAACCAAGTGTTTGCGCGCACTCTACAAATGGAAAAAAATGGTCTGGGCCCAACAGATATTTTAGGGATCCACTCACAAACGGTTTACAATGCATGCAGTTTTGCACATGGGTTTTTTTTAAACGACCGACGGTGCAAAGCAGATTAACAAAGGAAGGCTTGCTTCCCAAACCACTTACAATCACATTACATATCTATTCTACAACGGAGGAAAATGCACCAAATTAAAGATTGGAAAAAGAAACGCAAACCTCTTAGAAACAGATGGTGCAGAGCACACTTCTATTTCCCTTTGTGAATTTGGTGCATTTTAATTAAAGTGCATTAAACTGATAAGTATATGTAAGCCTTCCTTTTATTAAAGGACAACCCGAGGGACGAGCAGAAATCGCCATAAAACCCGAGCAACGAGTTCCAAGGAGCTACCATTATCAACGGAAGCATTCTCCAAAGCAGGTCAGTAGGTTCCAAAAAAACCTATGACAGCACCTAGAGCAAATGGGCACCAATTTCAGTCACACTTGTATTGGTGTGTTCCACAATCTTGGTTTGGGACTCCAAAGACACAATGCGCCCACTCTCATCTCCCCTCCCCTCAGAAGGAAAACAATTAGATCAACAAGCATCCATTCCCCCCCACCCCCCCACCTTCCCTTCCCCTCGCCCACCCCTGCCCTGAACCCCCCCCATCCCCCAACTCATCCAGTCCCATCTCCTTTCTACTTGTAGGCCTTGGCAGGAAAGATGAGTCGCTTTATAGTTAAGCTGAAAGTTGCGACTGATGCTTCATGTCCTTACGGTTCCCACCCTTTTTGGAACATGCGGCAGGGCTGTCTTTGTAGGATTCTCCAGGCTAGGAGGTTTGGTGGTGTTGGTGGGGAGCGAGGACGCGAGGATAAATCAAGCAAGGGGCCCGTGTGTTTTTTTGTTGTTTTTTTTCACTTAACTTGAAAGAATTAGGCCGTTTTGTTCTCGTTGGCTGACGGCGGCTATGTCCACACAGTTTAAGACACGTAGCTCCCAGGACAACCCTAAGCGAGACCTTCTATACAATTGAACATATTCCGCCCATCCCCCCATTCCGTTTTTAGCTTCTGTTGAATCGCAGCGAGCCTCCCAAAGCCAAAGAACGGATGCAGCCGCCCAAGTTGCACAAGACTTGGGATTGCTCGACACAGTGCCTTTCCAAACACGGCTTAGCGTTGTATGGGGCTTCGAAGATCACTAGCTGGCAGGTAATGCGCATTGAAGAAACCCCTGGGGAGATCAGAAGCACAAGTCAAGGTATGGTCTCCATCAATGGCAACAATCCATTCGCAATCTACTTATACACATGTAGAGGTGTCTCACCACGTGCACTGATGGAAGCAAAAGCAGAAAATAACTACCGGCCAGTAGAGGAACAGAAGTGCTCTGCATGTACAGGGTAAAGCGGAAGACCACATACAGTATTGGGGTATAGCAGGCAGGCAGATCAAGAAGAAATAACCAAATTGGACAGAAAGTTAGGATTTATTAGGCGCTGCCCATGGCTGGTCATGGTGTTTGTTGCCTAGTTGAGATGAATAAACAAGGTGACCATACAACGCAACAGCACATGCCAGATCACTATAGCGAATGACACCATAGACATTTCAACAAGTGACACTCTGCCACACACGAGCTGCACATATGTGGCAGATACGCACCATGCACAGCACAACCACAGAATGACCAGGCTGACAAGTATTAAGAGATAGTCGGCTGCCGATTGCCTAAACTATTCTACAAGCTATGACGAATGAGAGCCACAACTAAGTGCTCCTATTTTGCGTGGTTGCACTCTCCCACATCAGCGGTTAGCTAGACCCAAAGCGCTGTAGTCAATCAGACCTTGGGGTCTTCCCTATGAATAGGATACTCCAAGTTCCTTCCGATAAACCCATAGAAAACAGACTGCCATTATGGAACAAGGTACTTCCGAACTACACCTAACACCACAGGTTTCACATCTGCCTTCCCCACTGTCCCACTTATGAACCCTACTCCCTTGTCTCTTACAGAGTCAAGCACAGCAAGAAAACAAATAGTGACAGACGCTATACAAGACCATTTACATTACATCTACAAACAATAAACGTGTCAAAGACTTACCATTTTCAATTTATTTTACTCACTGTCATTAAATCAACTAGGTCACCACAAACTCACAATGGATATCAAACATCCCTAAGCCAGGATAAGAACATGCCACATCTCTGGCACCTGCAAACATACCTGCAATGTACAGTAGTGAGCCATGCTTATTCCGATCCACATACATCAACACTGCAGCCAACAACAGCTACACCTTGCTTTCCTCCAACTGATTTCTAATCCCAATTCAACTCTTGCAAGCACTTTTGCGCCAAAAGGGTATGAAAAAGGCAGAAGTTCCACTATAAAAAGGCACGATAACTTTAAATCATTGTAAGTAAAATGCATCAAGGAAAAGAGTGGCATGCAAGACGGACAATACCTGTATGGGATTACAGAATAAACACTGCTATGACAGAAGGACTGAACGAACAGGGACTGGTGAAGAGGGGCCCACAACATGTAGTTGTGAGGGGGGGGTTCGTACCTTTGAAGAAGGCATTTAAAAACAAAAATGATTTGCCTAGGATCCGGGCGAGCACGCAACAATGATATGCACAGCAAATGAAGAGACTAAGGTAGGCAGGAATAAACATGGAGCAGGGTGATCGGATGTAGAAGTAAAAGGCAACAGTCTATCGAAGCTTTCATGGAAACAAGGGCACAGAGGTGTTTTGCTCCTGCAGGTGGCTCCATTTTGTCCCAGGAGGGCCACCATTGTTGAAGCATTGGTGCACTAGGCCACGCCACCTCCTCTACATTACTTGCCTCAAAGCCCTCCAGGGCCGAAGCCTGCGGGGAAACAAGGGCGCAGGGGTGCTTTGCTCCCGCAGGGGGTGTCCTGTGAAAGCAGGACGTGAGGCAAAGAGCTTATATATCCCGAACACAAGCACTGACCTGTATTTGAGGATCCGTGCTGAAAGCGTACTGGAAGGACACCTTAAGGCGAGAGTGGTAAAAGCCAGGGTGTGCGTCTGCTCTGAAACCCAGCTCGTGGGCATCATTAAAAACTTTTCATGGAGGAGACGGAGCAGCCTCCTACTGCAACACACTCACTACCTCTTCAGTGCACACAGTTTATCCCCCAGCCAATTATACATATTTATGCTGAGCCCAAGTTCAAATGCAGGATCCTAGTTGTGAGGAAGAAACGGGGGAATCGTTCATCTCGACATGGTGGGGTGTTTGCCACTGATACACATACAGATATTGCCTCCGCAGAAGTAGTCCATAGCCCTATTAAACTAGTGGGGAGGCATATTCTCTGATACAGGAAATCCATGAGTTATTGGGCTTCAACCAATATGCTTTGGGAATGTGGGGGGTACAATTGACCTAAGTGATCAGCATGGAGGAGAGTCATTTAGCAATTTTGGTGGACCGACTTGTGTGTCCTGAAGATAACTACAGTCAAAAACCAAAATGAACTGGTCACAAACGAAGGGCTGCTGACCACCACAGAGAATCCGGACTGCTCTGAAAACAACGAAGCCAAAGTCATCGGTAGTGGAAATTGTTTCCTGTCCCCAACTTTGGTTGAGAATCCCCGGCAGCATAATTCCTCCGTCGCCCTTCTGGCCCCAACTAGGACTGCTCCCCACCCCATAACAGAATTGTTGATCCATGGGGCAGAGCAACAACCAGCACCAGTGGTGGAAGATACAGGGTCAGTTTCTGAAGCAAGCTGTTTGCCCCTTGGGTCACTGGGGAGGGTTCGTCACACAAGCCTACACTCACGATCAATTGGCTGGTCCTTGAACATTTGCCCGCACTTTGTTTCTCCAAGGAGCATAACATGTCCATTTCTCAACCTGGTCCGCCAGATTTACTGGATAGGGAGACAGACGTGTTCAAAGAGAAATCCACTCCTAGTTTAATTAGCATTACTTGGAGCAAGAATATGAGGAATATGCATCCAGGGAATAGTTCCTTTCTTCGATTAACTCCCCTGAGGGTCTCTAAGCTAATCAGCCAAGCCATTCGACCCAACCCTGAGCCATTTGTGAAGGGGGACCATATTGCTCAGGGATGTAGCTGTGTACACTCCCTCCAGATCTTAACGTTCCTCCAGCACCAACTCTTTGTGTGTCAAGTGCTTCGCTAAACAGCAAACTAGTGGCCGATCTCTTTCCTCGGCTGGCTCCCTCCTATGGAACAGCCTCCCCCTTCCTTTTCGACTTGAGCCGGATATTCTAAAATTCCAGAAGCTCCTCAAGACCTTCCTTTTTACCTCCTTCCTTCCTTGCCTCCCTCCCTCAATCCCTCCCTCCTCTGCTAAATCACACAGTTGCTGAGATTGGTAACCAGGGCCCTTGTGTCCACCTGGGTCCTAGCCTTCCACAGCCAATCGCCTTCAGCCTTCTTCCGCTCCCAGCACTTGCCTTGGCACACACTGGCATGTGATATAACAGGCCTGCACTTATTTATTGGCAGATGACCACCCTCACTAAGTCACAGCTGCCTACTCCCTAGCATTTTCCTCTGTGGCCTCTCCCTCTCTCTCCCTTCCCTCCCTCCCTCCCTCCACCTCCCTCTCCCTCCTTTCCGTCCCCCCCTCCGTCCCCCTCCCACACCCCCTGCCTCCCTCCCTCCCTAATTGCACATTCGGAATGCTCACAAGGCATAGTAAGACCACCTCTACCTTTCATTGTTATATTTGCATTTCATTCCCATGTTCCCTCCCTGTTGCCAATCTGCTGCTGGTTTTGATAGAGGTTCATGGGAAGGTAGGAGGGGGTCTCCACTGGCCTACCGGTTGTAAAGGGGATTCATAATCCACACTTGGAACGTTACATAAAGGTGGACACATATGGTCAATTGACCCTTGAAGAGAAGCTAGACTGCCACAAACCTGACCCCGTGAGACAACCCTTGGTCACCACCCATGGTGAGTCCAATGTGCACATCCACGCGGCATCACCGAATGATGAGCAACCAGTCCAGCAGAATGAGTCCAGGGAAGCCTCCAAGCCCCCCCCCCCTGGCCTCCATCTGCAATTATGTGCCCATTGTCCGAGCGGACCTGGACATAAGCATAGCAGGAACCCAAAACCCTAGCATGATGGAAAATATAGCATGCAGACATTGCCCAGAGGAAGCATGGCCAGCCGCTACGATCATGGGGGGCCAAGGAGGGAAAAAGTATTTCTTCATGGGGTACCTAAACTGCCCTCTAATAAGCGAGAATCCAGGGATGCCCTTTTGAATAAATGCTTGCATTGGCTCTGTACTGCAAGGGGCTGTGCTTTTGGGACTAGGAAAGCCATAGCAAGTTGCTTTGGAGTGTGCAGTGAGAGCAAAAATCCTCGGAACTCTGTAAAACTTGAATTTTGGGATCAAAGAGCAGCTAGGGGTGTTCTGGGCAGAAATGGGTGTTACGGATGGTCTACAATTATCAGGATGGTAATTATTTATTTTAGTATTTGTAAAGCGCACTTGGCACGCAGGCATCAAGGCGCATTGATACAGACAATAAGTCAGTTACGCATGTGCAAGGAATCGTTAGTAGTCTTAGGTGGTGTGACAAACAAGCTTGAGGAGATGGGTCCGAGCTGGAAGAGGAAAGTCGTTGCTCAGTATCTTGGGACAAAAGCAGGGTTTTCAGCCGCTTGCAGAATGGCCAGTAGGAGTGTTCAAGTCTCAATGTTGACGGGAGATCATTCCAAGTCTTGGCGGCGATGACTGGAGAGCTTGCTCCTCCAGCTCTTGGGAGAATTTAGGGGTGTTGAGTCAATTTGTTAAAGTTAAGCGAGTAAGTCTAGAGTTTGAGGCTTTTGAGAATCTGGAAGTGAGATATCTTGGAGCGGAGTTTGATAAACATTTGTGGGTTATGGCTAGCGTTTCGAAGCAGATCCGCTCTTTAATGGGGTGCCAATGAGCATTTCTTCTAGCCGGCGAGATGTGCTCTTTTTTCACAATGTTCAGCGCGGTCCGTAAGGCGTGGTTTTGTATGACTCGTAACTTGGCTATGTTCCCAGATGAAGAGCCTGCAAAGAGGGTGCTGCAGTAATCCAACCTCATCCCTATCAGCACCCTTGCAATGGTAAGGCAACTCTGAGGAGAGGAATGGACGACAGGCGCAAATGAGTTTGGTGATGTACGCTGCTGATGAGGCAATGGCATTGACTTACCTGGATAATGATAGTGTGGAGTCTAGGTAAACGTTGAGGGTTTTGACATGATTGGCAACTTGCAAAGTGATGCCGGCGATAAAGGATTTGTATGCTGGGTCATGTTTGTTCAGTAGTGTTCTAGAGCAGACTATGAGCAGCTCAGTTTTGTCATCATTGAGACAGAGCATGTGCAATGCCATCCAAGCTTGGATGGTTTGGTACACTTGTAACAATAAGACAGTCAGTGGCATAGTCACTGGTTAAGGATAGGGGTAGCTGCGCGTCATCGTGTAATTGGTGTACGAGATTCCCTGGGCATCAAGAAGGTGTAAAAGTGGGTTCATGAAGATCTTGTACAGTGTCAGTGACACGCAGGAGCCTTATGGGACACCACATGTGATGGTGGGGGTGGGGTGGGGGGGTGAGGCAGTGGTGGAGAAGACTCATTGTTCTGTTTGATAAACATGAGGTGATCCAGGAGGTGGCTTTGGTAGAGAAATGGGCTGAGGTGAGAAGGTACTGGCATAGTATTTGATGATCCACTAAATCGAAGGCAGCAGAGAGATTAAGCAGTCGGAGGGCAAGTTTGCCTCAGTCTCCAGATTCGTCAAGCTGATTTTTTCGGCCCAGTAAGGTGGTTTCCGTCCTGTGGCCTGGTCTGAAACCAGATTGACGCAGTCCTAGAAGGTTGTTGGATTCCAGGTGTTGTTGAATCTGCAGAGATGCTGCTCTATCCAACATTTTCAGAAGGAATGGTACCGTAGTGATGGCCGGTAGTTTGTTGGGGCGCCAGTGTCAAGTGTGAGTTTTTTCAAGAGCGGTAATACCCAGTCGTCTTTTAAGTTGGCTGACACAATGCCTGCAGAGAAGGATGCATTGATGAGGGAGCAGGTGAATAGTGCTAGAGCTCCTGTGCAGTCTTTAATGACTGGGGCAGGACAGACGTCAACTTGACAGCTGTAGGGCTCGAGTCCCTTTATTATATTTCTGACATCAATGACTGAGACATGTTTGAATTGAAAAAGAGGGGCGTTAGGTTTGGTGACTTTAGGTTCTAGGTCAGGATGGTTTTTGGGTGCAGGCAGTGTACATTTCTTCTGCTGAATTAGTGCCCAAACCTCAGGCCCACAGATAAGCTGCGTACTAGGCCTTTTTTACGCATGAAAATCTTGGAAATACAACTGCTTTATTATTTTCCTGTGTACATTTACACACAAGTTTAGAGCACAGGGGAGTGTAAAATTCAGGTTACTTGAGACAAACCAGAACGCTTCTTTTGATTTTTATATACATGGATGTTCTTGCAAGCCGTGCCAAGGATAAAAACCTCTGAAACGGAATGTATTTCTCTGAAGCTTTTCAAAAAAAGAAACTGCACAGTGTGATTAAAGGAATGGTTTATTTCCATTCAGCATCTGCTGTGTTACTGCTCATAGAGCAAACAGCACTGTGCATATTTATTTTCCTAGCATTTTAGGATTGTATAATTAATAAGATGGAAAACTAAGTTGCAATTGAGAATCAACAAATTATGCTTCTTTTCCAGTGTAAGCAAACCAGTATTTCAGAATTGTATTTTTCAGATTTCTGTGCTGTGTGCATAATCATGCAGAGGCAAATCATTTTTACACTTTTAATGTACACTCTAATTATAAAAACAGTGTGTAAAATGATGACTATGCACAGTCTAGTTTACACCCATTCCACCTTGCAGTCAATGGGGTACGTTACTATAAATGGTCAGTGGCAACAGAGTCTTTGCGCAAGGGTTAGCGATTGCCATTACACCTATCACAGCTGTTCTAGCCTCTCAAATCTTCAACACTACAGTTAAATCATCAAAAACCAGACTCTCCAGGAAGTGCAAGCACTGTTCAAAAACAAACAAATGAAGTTACATTTGTAACTGAAATAGAAACTCAGCAAAACTTGTCCCTGTGATAATCCAGATCGGTATTTGACTTTATGTAGCGCTTAAGACATGGTTCAGCCAGGCGCTGTGAATATTATACCCGAGTCGATACTCCGTTAACTGCCCTCTGAAGGATGCTCACAAATAAGATAGCTCCGCCGGTTGAACACTCGTTGCTGCAATCTGTACCTGATCTGTAGGTTGCAGGTTCGAATCCCGGCAAGGCCAACTCAGCCTTTTATCCTTTCGAGGTCAATAAAGGAGTACCAACTTTGGTTTGGTGATACTTGTGATAAATATGTTCTATGTACAGTGCTTTGTCAAAAGCGCTATATAAATAAATAACCATTTGACCATGCGATTAGATATAGAATTTAGCATGGAGTCCTTGCCTCCCTGCACTGTTGTATCATAACGCTGGCATACCATTAGGTAGTAATCGCTCAAGGAAATGAGAACTTTCATTAAACATCAAAAGACAATTGTACTATCGAACCTCAAAATACACAATACAATTCATGTTTGCTTCACTATGTAATTGGCTAGGTTTTTGTACTTTCAACATTTAAATATATATAGGAGAGATCAAATGGCCAGACCTTAGAGAAATAATGAAAGGTGTATTCTGTCACAATGCAGAAAGCTTCTGCATAGTAATGATTTCCATACAGTTTTTGCACACGTCGGCACGTCGGCTGGATGTCACATACATTTTACTCTCTTGCAAAGGAGAAAAGTAATTTTTACTCTTAAAAATCACATTTACTCTCAAAGTTTAAAAATGGGGAGTAAAATACTCCCACCTCAAAATCTTATCTGGAGCACTGCCACCCCTAGAACTGCTTGCTTACTTCGGAATATCATAGCCAATCCCGTCTTAGCTGGGGCAAACCTTACACCCTTGGAGACAAGGTCAATGGGGAATCAATGTGGCTTCAGGCTAGAGGGGTCTTGAATTGTGTGTCGATAACAAAACAGGGGATCTTTTTCATCCGGAACTAATGTGCCCTATTGCAACTAGCGTGTTTCAAGATACGTTTTTCCTTTTCTTATGTCACGATGTACTGTTAAAATGCATTAATTGTATTGCTGCGTTAGGATGCACTTTGATGGCCCAGCGGCCGAATAAAGTTATTTGACCGACTGGAAGCTCTGTGGTTTCCAAATATTTGTAGCAGGATCATGGCACCAGTATCCAGTCAACATGGACCTTAAAAGTAAACTTTGTCCAAATTCAAAACTAACTAGTCAATTAAACTTCAAAACCAACCAGAAGCACAGATTAGGCAGTTTAACTTTTTTTTTTTTTTTTTAAATAGAAAGAGATTCAATACCAATGCCAATACAATAAACAAGCATCATAACCTTTGTTGGCCATCACGAGGCCAAAATTCAAGTAGGCATTATTTTAGTCGTCCTAAAATATTCAAAACTCAGACAATAAACAACCTTACATGAAACCAACACACCAAACAGAATCCAAATTATATTCCTTTGAAATGTGTTTTACTGATGTGAAAGCGCCAAGAATATGGTCACTGCTGATTTCAAGAACAAGCCACAATCGAACTCAAAGGTTTATTTGGCCTTTATTGACTTCTCATGTGCATTCAATACCATCGATAGGCCTCTCTTGTGGTTAAAACTACAAAGTTGGGGATGTCCAGCTGACCTAATAGCAGCAATTCAAGAATTGCACTCCGAAACATCCATAAAAATCCGGTTGGATCGGTCTGGAAACTTAACAGCCCCAATCAAAACCTATAAAGGGGTAAAACAAGGCTGTCCCCTAGCTGCCGCAATATTCAGTTTATTCATATCAGATATAGGGTTAGCGATTGACTCGGTAAGTTCTTTTCCACCAAAGGTAGCTAAGTCCCATCTAAGATGGTTGCTATACGCCGACGATTTGGCTCTCATGGACCTAACACCTGTCGGCCTTCAGAGGAAGTTGAATGCGGTTGCTCAATGTGTCGTATCTAACCATTTGGTGATAAACACTAAAAAATGTGAAATTCTGGTGTTAAAGAACCTTAATAGTGAAGGACTTAAAAATCAAGTCATCCGAGATGGTACCTAGGTCAGGAGGTCATTCAGATAGCCCAGAACGTAAAATACCTCGGCATGTTAATACATTCACCAATCAATGATGGTCCATGGATTACTGAAAACAAAAGGAAATGCAAGCAACTGTCAAGTCAAGCTGTCATAATGCATAAAAAATTTGGGAAATTCTCACTAAAGCCAGTGCTAGCTTTTTACCAGCAAAAAGTAATTCGTTTTATTATATGGCGCTGAAAACGCTTTGGGCTGCAGCTACGACACATAGGCATCGCTGGAACACTGTTTTTGGTCTAAGGTCCTGTCTCTCCCAAGAGGAATCTCGACATCATGTGTGAGATATGAACTGTCGCTGATTTCGCTACATGCTAGGGTATGCTGGGCTCTGGTGAGTTTGTTTCGGAAAACTCGCCAGCGCGAGCATATACCACAATTTGACATCTTTTATGATCTGACGCCAACAAACCATAGCATGGTGTCATTATGGTCTAAAAGATGTGAAGAGATCCTGAGTGAATATGGAATCAGTCTGGATATGCTGCATAATAATCCAAACACTGCCAAACTGAAAATCTGGCGCGCGGATTGGGAGCTAACTTGCTCACAACGAGCTACAGCTAAAATGATGAAGGACGTGGCGCTCGAAATACGGCCTTTTAACACTCCCCAACGCTACATCAATTTGTTTCCAGATTCACAGGCTCGAAGAGTGTTCATGGTGCTGCGTTTAAATGTATTCAAAACTAAAGATCGGTTGGCGTCATGGAAAACCAACAAAGTTTTAAACTTAAGCTGTAGACTATGCACTAAAGATAAAAAAACCCTGAAACATTTTGTGCTATTCTGCACCGCTCTTCGATCAAAAAGGACATTTCACCTGGGGCCTAAATTACCCCTCCAGTTGTGCCGACGATTGGTGGCCCAATATGTTTCAAGGATTGGACATGAAATTGATATTACCATTGACTTGTTTTCTAATGTTAATTGAAAACCGCCTGAATGAGTTGTCGGTCGATGAGTAATGAGGACAGTGAATTGTCTGTTCAAAAAGAGAATTTGGGAGGGGTTTACTAAGGGATTCCTAAAGAATGTCGTTTTTTTTATGTGTTGTGTTCTGTATTTGTTTGTAACTATTTTAAAGGTTTGTAAGAAACCGATAAAATTAAAATAAAAAAAAAAATAAAAAGAACAAGCCAGTGTAAACAATCCAGTAAATGTGAACACATAGAACCATTACTTAGCAGTAAAAGTGCCAATACAGAAGAACAAACAAACGGCAAAGAAGTGCGTGCAACAAAGCCAGGACAATCTTGTACACAAAATCGAGGCAGAACAAATCAAGACAGGAACACTGTCAGGTTGCTGGGATTCTGAGTAACTACTTGGACCCTCTGTAAACATCCGCCCCAACATATCCACATCCAAGAAAGGCATAGAAAGAATTGGCTTCAAAGAAGCATTCTCATCACATCCAAGCTTGACCGGCAGCTACTTGCTTTATGAGATCCATAAGCCACTGAAAGAGCAGAAAAGAGATCAAGTGACAATCAAAATGGTAGACATTTCGAACAATGAAAAATGTTGTGGCTAAAGTGCTCGCTCCTTCAAGCAATAGCGAGTCCAATATAGTTGTGTGCTCATCTAAGCACACGATACAAGTAGTCTGGTGTTCACAGATGTGATGTGTTATTGGTCTATTATACTGCGTTCCACAGCAAGTACTGAGCTATGCCCAACTATGACCAAGGTCTGTGGGGTTAAAGCAAACAAGGCCAACAATCAGGGAGACATAAGCAAACAGCCTTAACTCAAAATGTAGGGAAATGAAAACTAAGCTTTATAGACCTTGCCCGGGGGCTGAGACTTATGGGTTCTGAAGCACAGTTAAAGACCTGAGCGCAGCAAGGGTGTTTCAAGAGGTGTGGAAATGGCAGTCCCCGCGGGTGTACCCCCATCAGCCTTTACCTGCGTTTCATTTATATGTCAATTGTTTGTTTACTGCGGGCTTTGTGTATTTGCCATATGTATGCATCTTGCACTGTATACATATTAATTTTCCCTGCCTATGAACCTGCCCCCTTGCCCCCGACTACAGTTGCTTTTCTATTTATGCTCAGAGGTCTATTTCTGCCAAGTGCTTGTGTGTTCTCCTTGGTTTGTATTGTGTCCTGTATTTGATCATTGCATTTATGGTTTATTTATTGTACATTTGTAAGGCACTTATTGTGTTTCAAAGTGTCCACATTTCATGCTTCACTGTACTCGGTCCCAACATTATCTGCTCACTGCGTTTTGAATTTTACATTATGGTCTCTATAGTTGCTTGTTTTCTGGCACACTGGACATTGCACACCATTGCCCACCAATTATCCTATGATCCTGCACTGTATTGATAGACATTGGGCTTCATCAAGAGCTGGGCGGTAGCCCTTAAATGTGCCTGTAACGCTATTACTGCTGCACTTAAGGGACCGCCTCTTCCTCAAACTTCCTTCCTCTACTCTCTGCAACTAATCCAGAACCGGACAGCAAGACTTATCCTTGGCCTCAAGCCCAAGGACCACATCTCTCCTGCACCGAAGTCTTCCCCACTGGCTGCAAGGATCAAGTTCAAGACCCTTTGCATCGTCCACAAGGCTGTCTGGGGCCAGGGCCCACACTACATCCAATTCTCGCTTCCAAAATACCTTCCTTCTCCAGCACTTCCCTCAGCTACCTCCAACTCTGAGGGTCCAAAGGTTCTCCAGGCAGAGAGTGGGGGATAGATCCCTCTCCTCTGCAGGTGCCTCCCTCTGGTTCCCCCTCAAACTTGAGCGGGACCACCTGAAGTTCTGGCAGCAGCTTAAGACTTTCCTTTTGTGCTCTGCTTTAGCCCTTTCCCTCCCGTGCCGACCGAATGTCCACAGCGTCGACTGTTTGCTTGGCTACCCTCAGTCTCACTGGGTACCATGCTCTTCCATGATCAGTCTCCCCTACACTGCCTCTGGGCCTAACGCGCACTTAGGGGCTGTAACCTCTACAGCCGCCTTCCTCTTTGCGCTGCCCTGATTGCACTTCCTCCTTTCCTCTCACTGACACATCCTTCTTCCTTCCCCCTGTACTTGGCGTTGTTGCACTTGCACAATCTGAATGACACAAGGCCTAGCAAGATAGTTTGTCTTCCCTACTTTGTCTTTTCGCGCCTAGAAACATGTGTGTACAAGCACGTTATAAATAACATACCATATCATAAACAAAGAACAAAAAGTGCAAAGAAAGGTCTTTAACTTGATGTTAGAAAAAGTGTTCAAAACCAAAAGTGTAAGAATGACTCCAAAGAAAATGTTCTCCAAGGTAAAGCTTGCTGCATCCAGAAGGTGGCCCCCTTTTCCTTGATTCCTAAACATAATGGCAAAGTGTTTCTAATAGTTCCTTTGTGCTTTCACTGGACTCACAATGTTCTTGTTAAACCAAAATGTTCTGTTGAAGCAAAATGTTCTGTAACAGTCGCTCTGTAAAAATTCTTGCAGCTTTGCAGATTACTAGATATACTACCCTGCCAGAAATCTTTATACAATTTTCAGCTGCCTGGTATACTCGCCTGCCAGGACTTCTTACGTGTTTTACAGTTCCTTGTTTTCACTTAAGCATAGACCATGCAGTGATGGTTTATCTGTCTATGGTAATATGTGCTCAAATATACCTTCTCAAACTTCTCCCCCAAATTGGCATCTGATGCATCTGTATTTGATTGGGGTTGGTTTTTATACTTTGTATTGTCTGCATTCAAACATTCTTCTTATTGGGTGTTGAATTTGTACTTTGCCTTGATTGCATTCATACAAACTTTCCTTTCGAATATTTCCTGCATTATCAATCTTGCACATTCAATCAATTGTTGATGCGCTTGTAAGAACGCCCGGGGTCCCCCATCTGCTTTGGACAAACTCACTGGTTTCTTCCAGCATCTCCAATTCTGCTCTTGCTTCTGCAGCATCCAGCGAGGCTCTGCTGTCAAACACCAGCTTTCCTTTGTGGCCTGCGGTGAAGACTGCTGTCCCGTCGAGTTGCCGGACCTACAGGAGCTTCTGCACTGCTCCCTGTATCTCCACAGCCCTCCTTCCCTGCATGCGGGGTGTGTCTCTGCCTCTCTCTCTCTCTCTCTCTCTCTCTTTGCAAAAACAACTAGTCTGCATGTTGTACTTCGAGCTTCTGTCACTTTGCACAAACTCCCCTGTCGTCGACCTCTTCTCAGTGCCGGAGTGGTTATGGGAGGTGAAGTCCATAACTTTCTTTGTGGCTTTTAACTTCTGGATAGTTTTTCTTATGGATTTCACAAAAAGGCGTATCAAGATTAGAGATCATGGTTACCTCTGGACTCTTAAATGGTTTTTCTCCTGAACTTCACATAAAGGCACATAAATAACAAGGTGTGAGTTATGGGTATTCGGGCGGGAAGGGGGGGCCTGGCTGGTATGATGTAGAGAAAAGGTTTCTCGACTTCCTCTACAGGGGGTGGGGGGATCATTATCTGACCACAGGCCGTTAAGGTCTTGGGGGGTCAGAGGGTCTTTCTCATTGTAAAGATGGGAGGAACACTGCGACTCCTCCAGTGAAGTCATAACATCTTCCCGGTAGCAGTCTCCTCCCTCATATAACCATCCCCAGGGTCAGGATCAGGTAGCGTCTGCTGTCCCCTGGCCAGATGGGAGGAGATTCCGACCTGGGAATCTGTGATGACTCCACTCGATTCATCAGAAACCCAAGCCATGCTTGAGCCCTGGGAAAGGACTCCATTCCCTCCAAAAACCAGTTGCCCTATTAAACCTCTTCCCAGCCCAGGCAAATATCCATGGCATTTACAACAAGTGTAATCTGCAGTGTAGGGCTCTTTATACCTCTTCCTGGGAACCTTTTTACCCTCCCTCCCCAGTAACAGCAATCTAACAATCTGGCCTGCCCTTTTACCACTTGTCCCACGCCCTGTAATTGGTATCCCCCTCTTGTCTCCACTTGTGCCCATCGTGGGCAGGGCCTGCAGGGACACGTGTCCTATACCCTGTCATTACCCTCCCCCTTTGGCATGTCACCAAGCTGACCCCCCCCCCCCTTTAATCTCTTCATGAGAATGTGTGCCAAATTGCCCTTCCCCCTGTAATTTCCATCTCCCTTTTCTATTCCCAGGCCCTAGGACCCATACATAAACTAGTTGCCCCTTGTTGTGGGAGTGAATGTTTACAGGCTCTGGGGGGAACTTGTCCTGCTCCCTGTAATTACCATCCCCTTTGTCAGGTTCTTCATCATCATCATCATGAACTGTGGTATTGAGTCAATGTTTTATGTATGCATTTTTGCTGTGTTATACGTGACTTTATGAAAATATACTGAATACATTTCTATTTTTGAGAGAAAAAGGTTTTTGGAGAATATAATGCTGTAAATAATACAACTTTGGGAGAGTACCACCATTAACAGGTATGTTGTTGAGGAAGGGGCAACAAGTTGCCTTTTTGTGATATAGGTCCAGCTGACGCGCTACATGAAACAGTTAAATAGCTATCTAGATTACCACTGAAGTGAGTTTTCATTACAAATGTAGCCATTGCATTTTTGTTTTGTAACAGTACTTCGCTGACTGGAGAGTCAGGTTAGGAATGTTTGAAGTGTAGTTTTGAAGATTTGAAAGAGGCTGCGACCACTATGACTGCTGTAATGACAATCACTCACCCATGCAACTGACCATTTTTACTACCATTTACAGAAATAATAGCAGGTTGAGGTTCAATAGACATTTTAACTAGACATTGCATACTCATCCTTGCACCAGATAAGGTTGAGGCGGCAGTAATGTACACACTGTTTTAATATATAAAGAGTGTACATTAAATTGTATGAGAATAAATAATTTACCTTAGCAAGAGTAAATAGTATGTGAAAGGCAACCAGAACCGGGGTTTGAAATTGCTGGGACCCATTTAGCTCCCGCTTCTAGCACAGAGCCTGGTTAGCTTGAAACCATCATCTCCCAGGAGCCACTTTTTGCTTATAGGGTCAACTGGTGCCTTAAAAACATGTAAAGGTGATATTACCCTTTGACTATTTGAGAACGTAAAAAAAAAAAAAAGGACACATCTAATACACATTTACACATTTAAACAATGGCTCATACATAATGGACAAAAAGTTTGGAAAAAAAAAAAAAAAAACGGCATCTGTGGTAGCTCCTGGTTCCACTGCGGTTTCTGCCGCCTACAGGGTGATGCTCGACACCCAGCAGCTGATTTTAGCCCTGTTCATTGAATCCCTCGACCCCTGCAGAACATTACATTACTAAACTTGAAAATGAATAAAACACACTAAAACAGCTGTGTAGCAAATATGTCTGGCTTCAAACAAATACATTTGTAAAAAGAACTTCTCTCACACATTAACATGTATGAACAGACCACACAGATGCATCTTGATGCATCATACACGGTAAGATATATCAACAGGCTGAGCGTTCGCTGTGATGTTCGCGAGATCTGCAGGTCGCAGGTTTGAATCCTGGCAAGGCCAACTCAGCCTTTCTTCCTTGCGAGGTCGATCAAGGAGTATCAGCTTCGGTTGGGTGATCATTTTATGTAAATATGTTTTATGTACAGCGCTTCGGCAAAAGACTTCTATAAATAACCCATCATTGATGATAAATTAACACAATACAGGAACTCAAAAAAATACTTTGGCTCAAAGCAAGCATTCACTAAACAGCATAATTAGTTTGTTAAAAATATACTTTATTACGTTTTCCATCTTAATACTGCTAGGATACTAAAATTCTAGGAAAATAAAATATGCATGCATTATGTAATGCATCATTTCCATGAGCATCTACAGACCCACAGAAAGAAACCATTCCTTCTCTCATTGTGTGCCGTTTTTGACATGCTTGGTGTGCGGAGCATAGAGAAAAATGTCTGAACTGCTCCTACATGGCCTGCAATTGCATCCATGCAGATAAGAATGAAAAGAGGTGATCTAGTTTCCATCAAGTCACTTCTTTGTATTGCACTCTGCACCAATGATACCATATAAAAAAGGTACCCTATTTACAAGATTCGAATGCTTAACAAGGCCCACCCAGTACAGCGCTCATCTTAGTTGGGCATATTGGCAGCCGTGTGCCCATTCCTGTTCTCCCAACTACAGTGTAAGAGTTTATATCTACATCAACTAAAATACATTTTTAAAAAGAACAAAAACCCCGGGGAACCCATCCTCCCTCTACCCAAAATGCTGGTGCAACTAAACTGCACTGCACACTGCCACTTATTCCCTTGAAGCTACTCAACCTCATCCCCACAATTCTACCCGAGCCGCAGTAGCAACATACTTCAGAGTCAATTACATTTAGTGGCAAGAGATTTCTCTTTCAGGGACGGTTGGTGCTGCAGGCTCGACCAAGAAAGGAGTAGCCTTTGATTGGTTTGGGGAGCTCCCTTTGACACATCTGTGACTGCTGCAGCTGCCACCCAGCTTCACCCAGAAGCAAACTAAGAACTCCCACATCTAACCAGACTATTACTCATGCAGATGCTTTGATTGCTCCACCAATCGGAACTCTGAAAAAGGGAAGGGTCTGCAGGGATCGAAACTAGGATTGTATAAGCAAGAGCTAAAAGCTGATCATGGGTATCCATCCTAAACCAGTGCCTAGGAGTTACCACTGGAGAACGAGGAGCTAGTACTTAACATTCTACAAATCTAACTTCCACATAAGATACAAACATATCTTGTTGTCGATTATTTAGGACCTAGTGCTTTAAATATATATCCTAATGTTTATTTATAGATTGTCCAAAGTGCAAAAAAAGTTAAAATTCACATAGGTGTGTTTTTTCGGAATAGGTTGGCCAGGGGAGCCAAAAGTAGCTCCCGGTATCTGTTAGTGTCAAGCTAAGCAGAACCAGGAGCTAAATAGCTCCCAGCGCCCCTCAATTTCGAACCCTGGTCCGACTGCAGCAATACTCTCCCTTGATTAAAGTACCTAAAGATAATATCCATAGGATTCAGCATCTCTCACTAAACTAGATGTGCAACAGGTTAGAGGGAGTAATGTTACATCGAATTTAGACAAACATTACCTAGAGCACCAAATAGTGACGAGATGATGAAATCGAGCTCTGCAATTTACATCACTGGCTCTTGGGTATCACTACTCAAAAATCTCCTAACTAGTCTCACCCATTGTCTACTTCGTACATAACATGTTCCCTGGGTCTTCCACTCCTCCCCATGCCTCCCCCCCAACTTGTATCCTTTGTCAGTCGCTGCACACTATCCACTGCCAAAAGTACGCATTCGGGGTTTGAAATTGAGGGGAGCTGGGAGCTATTTAGCTTAACTTTTAGCTCCCAATGCCAACTGAAGCAGAACAAACGCACCTATGTGAATTTAACTGTGCGCTGCAAGGCCTATGGGTGTGTAGCGCTCTACAATAAATACAAATAAATAACTGTTTGAGACAATCTATGAATAAACATTAGGATACATTGATACATGCGGTCATCAATAGACAAAATTATATTCTTGCATTTTATGTAGAAGTTTGATTTGTGTAATGTTATTTACTAGCTCTTTGTCCTGTCGTAGTAGCTCTTGGTCACTAGTGAATGCTAGATACCCAGCAGCTGCTTTTAACTCCTGCTTATCCAATCTTAATTTCGATCCCTGCAGTCACTCCAGGGTTCCTCCTGACAGATCCTCACAAGTTTCTTAGGAGTAGGGTGCCCATTGGGAGACGTCTTGTTAGTGGTGCCTTTCTCTGAAGAACCTTAACCGAGGGGCACAACTAACAGGGCGTCACCCAAGGGGAACCCATCCCATGACGTCGCCATGGCCACACCAGATGGATGCTTCAAGTTGGCCACTGGGCCATCCACCAACCTCCCTGCACTAGTAATATTAACCTGTATGCTCAAATACACTATATGTATACAAACTAAGTCACTTGCACACAGCAGTTGAACATTCTTCCCAACATCCAAACAAAATACTACACATCAATCAACTCACATATCAGAGCCTGTTCCAATGCATCCTAGCACCACAGGCAGGAGAGGCTCCCCTCCGGGCCCAAATTCCTCTAGCCCTCTTTACAGAAATAGGTCCTCACACAGACCTTACGGTGCGCCTGTTCTGTGAGCTTCAAGACAACAAACAGCAAATCCAAATTAACTTGCATTTCTCCCTTATAAACCAACAGCCCCCGCCCCCCCCGTGCGCCCCTTTCAGATCCACCACAGCTCCTAGAGACCATGCAAAAGGCTGTGTGGTGCAGAGTATAAATCCCACTAACATAACCATTTAGAACAAGAAGCCAGCAGCCATAAAAATATCCCCGAATCCAGACCTTTGTAATGAGTAAATACAAAATACACCAGACACCTTTGTAATGAGTAAATACAAAATACACCAGACAATAACAGACTGCTAACTCTTCACATCGATTGTAGACATCAAGATTTAGTGATTCGTAATGATGAGAATACAACGCGGCACTAAAACGAGATTCTGACGACTTCCAACAAAGTGACTAGATAAACAGGCAAAACCTCTTTATGACCCCTAGAAAAAGTATAAAATACCCCACTGTTTTAGTTGCCGAATTTATGGAACGATCAAAAGCGAGCCGGATAGCACTTCATGTTGTTCCAGGAGAACAAATACCTCTGGACAGCAGTTCAAAAACCGGGCTCACGACTAAACATAAGGAAGGCATTATAAATAATCAGCAAAGAGTAGCAGGAGTGCAGCACGAAAGGAAGCTTGGTAACCCAAGACGTGCATGAATATTAAAACCACAAACGTTAAAGAACATGGTACAAGGAGTACATTCAGACACTAAACGCAGTAACAGAGGCATAGCACCTTTTCTATATGGCAAGGGCTCCCCTACTCTTCTCCCACTACGGTTCATTCACAGACTGAGCAAGTCTCTATAGCTCCCCTTTTGTCTGATAAAGTCGTTGAAGCTCCTGCCATCCACCGCCAGGTCCAGTCAGTCACGGTCTCCATATCTCAGTTTTAGATCACCAGAACTTGGGTAAAACGCTGTTTATGTTTATTCATTTATAATGCGCCAGGGCACATAGGCATACAGGCGCAAAACCAAAGGAGACACCAGATAGACCTGCAACACGTTAAAATCACAGTAACTCTTGTTCGACTAGGAAATTAACACTCATTTAACAAGGTGCCTGAAGCGCTGGTTATCCACCAGTAAGTGCCCGAGTAGCCTTCATAATCCACACATAGACGCTTCTCCAACAAGGACACTACAGCGCTTTTATAACAGCTCAGACCAGCAAACTGTTTGCAGCGCTTTTACTTCAGACAACTTCTTAGTTTGATATAGTCAAAGTGTTCAACATCTACAACAGTTAGCCTCTCTAAGCCACAAAGAGTTTCCCTCACAATCCGACACTGCCAGGTCAAGACACATTCTCAGTATGACTACATCATTATGCCTCTTGTCATTCAGACCATTCTATTAGGGTTGATGTAAATGCGCAGCCTCTGCCATTTTCATAGTCTCTTGGCACTTTTGGATCTGCAAGCGTAAATGGTGAAGAAGGGTACACGCAGGAGCAGATCCGAAACAGCTAGTCTGCATTACGTGCATTTCTTAGATGTCTTGGGCAATGGGTAATGTATGCTCCGGATTGTCAATTAAGTTGTTTATGTGGTTGTCGGTGGGCTTATAAGAATAAATTAGTGTTAAGAAAAGCATGCAGAGTGGGGTTCGTGCATTTGCGGTAGGTTTGTGTTCAGAAGGCCAACTGTAGAGAAGTGGTCTATAGGTGGTGTAGCTTCTAGGCTTGGCATGTTATTTTGGTGTTACTGTTGTGTTATGATGTGATGTTGATAAGGTGAAGGGGTGATCTTGAAATGTGTCTAACATATCAGATGTCTTTGTTGGGCTGTAGATGTGCTGGTATTCTCATAGGTGGATTTTGGTATGGAGATCATGATGGTAATTAGCGCTTTGTATCAAGAAAATTAGAATCTGTATAAATCATCAGTGCTCATGGACGGGAAGACATTGGTTTTAGAATAAATGCGTTTTTTCGATCGTTACATGATGCAAGTCACTTTAGTCCGCCTGCGCTAGACCTTCAGTGATTTGGGAATGGAGTGCATGCCTTCTGGCATAACACATTAGCACTATTACCAATGTCACCAGCAGGATGGTTTATTAGAGCAAATGCAAACCAAAAATCGGTTCCCTTGCGAGATGGACATGGCCTATGCAATTTACACTCTGGTACTTTCCCAGCCTGGCTTAGTCACACAGATCATTACAATCTAAACAGATTTCAACCAATGTGCCAAATACTACTGTAAATTCATAATAGATCACGGCCATATAAAGTGCGCAATCTTTCAAAGCTCAAAGAGGAAAGCACACCGACTTCAATCGTGTTCCTTTGTTTGTGCACTAGGCTACAATAAGGTCAAACACCTGCTACAGAGGGCTTCAGAAACGCAATAACATCTTTATTGTGAAGCAGACATCTTAGAGAGGGAAATAAGAGCAGGAAAAACACGACCACATCCTTCAAATACAGAAGTCTAAAGAGTATGCAGGATAATGGAGCGAACACATTTTCAAACTAGTTCAGTCACAGATTCTTTTCATGAACATTGTACTAAAACATTAACGATTTGGATCCTGAAATTTGATTACCTGAGAATGTGTAGCAAAGTGACAGAATTCAACCTCAGCGGGCAGTCTTCTATAAGCTTGCGATTTATGAATGTTCGGGAGCTAGAAAGCGCGTGGGACACCATCCCACTCTACTGCCCAAGACGTAAAAGCGGTTATGATTAAAACAAAAGTGAAACATTTCCCAGGGGATTGCACATACAGCTTTGGCAGAGCAAAAGAGGAGTCATGTGTTCGTCTGATTTCGTATCATAAACTTTGTGATCACAAACATTGCAGGGTTTTAAGTATTACAAAAAAATATGGGGTTTGTTTTTCAAATAAACCCTACATGAGAAACAACTGTCCTTCATTTTACTAAGAAAACAAAAAAGAACCCAATCGCAATACTACATGAACATTACAAATAAAAACGAATTATCACAATCCAACCATGAGAAAAGCAGTTCAGTATTATCACAATCCCATGGACCAATGGCTAGAGCTTGTATAGAAAAAAAATAAATAAATATATATACATACATATATATACACACACATTTTTTTTAAAAAGGGAAAAAGGAAATCAGCATACAAGGTTCTTGGGTGTGAATGCATTTACAACGCCACCAGCCTAATATCATAATTTTTGAACTTGTACATCGATACAAACCTCACCATCCACACAGCACAATACAGGATTGTATTCGCTATCTGCAGACTATATATTGAGCAATTCCCAACATTAGCCCAGTGTGTTGTCTGACATTATGGTAGTGTGCATGTTAAAAGTGCCATACGTTGATCAGCAAGGTTTAAACAAACACAACTGTTACCTGGGTATGCTTAATAAAGGATACAAACCGGACATATTCACATCATCATCTGTCAAGACAGGGGTTGGTAGCAGCACGAAGGTGCCACCAATGGTCAGATTGGGATGTCATACAGACTGCAAGATGCAAACAGCAATCCATCTTGAGGAGAAAATCTGGATTTCCAAACAGAGCCAAGTAAAAGAGTAATCAGAAAGATTGCGCTATTAAACAACTTGCTTCCATTGCACCCGAAAGCCCATAAAACTACATTAATAAGAAACAACTTTTTTAAAAATAAGTAAGTTATCAGGTACCATTTGGTTGCCAGGATACCAAGACCCAATCTTAATACACATGAAAGAGTTGACTGCATTCTAGAGAAACCCCTTTGTAAATCAAACTTGACATTCCTTAATCTGTGCTAAACCGTTTCACTCCACCCCACAGACACAAGCACAAATAATAAAACATTGGCACCTCCTTCAGTTCACAAACTTTTTCATAGAGGATATATACATTTTACCAAATTGATGATTACTTTAATAGATTTAGCACAACTGCCCTCTCTCGATTGATGGATGGATGGAAACTGGGAGAAAAATTAAAAAAAAAAAAAACACACACACACCATAGTGACAACTCTACTCCTAGTCTTGTATTCCCTCCTTCATACTTGTGGGAGTTCCCGCATTATTGTTCAGTGCACATCAAAAATCCCTCCAATATGAATGCTGCATTCATGCAACTCTGAGCACATGGCCATTCCCTCCCCTGCCAGTCATTCTCCATCGCTTAGGCCTTACCAGGCTGATGATTATTTTAGTGGCAAAAGTAGCATGGCGTATGCGTGAAGGACGACTCTGGACTACAAATACAGTTGTCACTCCTGCGTCCGCCCTGTCCCTCTTCCTCCATACTGGTCAAAGATTAAACATGTGTGGAGATTAAACATGGATCTGACACAGACTATCCAACAAGGGCCTCCAGAAATGCCTGGCCCAAACTAGCACCAGCCCAGGAGTTGCAGTCAAAGCAGCAATGCGAACGGAAAGCAGAAGGAGAGGCCTAAGTGTCAGTTCTAGTAATGATCTGGCTACGCCCCTGAACACATGTTTTTCTAGCAGCCACAAAACAAGGGAGGGAAGACAAGACAAAAGATCCTACTAGGCCTTGTGTCATTCGGACCATACAAGTGCAACAACATGAGTTCAGGGGCGAAGGAAGTATGCAAATTGCAGGGGAGTGGGAAAGGGGAAGCGCAAACAGGGCAACAACCTCTGAGTAAGAGCAGCCAGGGTGCCGTGGTGCGGCTCTGGGTAAGTGCAGGAAGCAGGGGGGGGGGGGGCTGGAGGGGGTTACAGTTACATCCCCTAAGTGCATGATAGGCATGGAGGCAGTGCAGGGAACATTGGTCTAGGAGGAGCCTTGTGCCTGGGGAACTCACGGGGTACCATGCAACCAGTCGGTGCAGCAGAACAGGTAAGTTAGCAAGGAAGCGAGAGAGAGAAGGCAGAGGCGAAACGAAGGTCTCTCAAGTAATGATCTCCCAAGGAACGTGCCTCTGAAAGGCCAACCTGGCTGGACTAGCATGAACATGAAGACCATTAAGAGTGTGGAACCCCCGGCAAGTGCAACTCTGTACGATACAAGAGACTATCCAGAAAGAAACGGTAGCTTTGGAAGCGGCCAGCCAGAGATTTGCCTCCATAAAGTGCAAAAAGCTTGTACAATGACCTCCGCTTACTCCTATCCAGGCAAAGCTTCAGAGGTCGACAAACATACTCTTCCCCCACTGAGCACATATCAGTAGAACACAGAATACTGGCAAGCAGATCACTTGGTTCAATCTGTAAACCGGACACAATTTTAGGCAGAAAGAAGGGTTGCGTATAGAGCACCACCTTGTTCTTGTGAAAAGTGGTAAATGGTTCTGCTGCAGAAACAGCACAGTTTGATGAACCTGTAAAACATTACAATGGTCACCAGATACGCAGTCTTCAAGGCTACTAGGCTCAAGTACACGGTGTTCAGTCATAATATCAAAAAAAAAAAATGTCGAAAGACAATTTCGAAAAAATAATGTCGAAAAAAAATATCAAATTCTTTTTTTATTTATTTATATTTTTTGGGGTTTTGCGAGTAAAAAATAAAAAAAAATAAAACGTAGTGAAAAAGAAATTCGATTTTTTTCCCCCACATTTTGTCGAAATTATGACTTTCGACATTTTTGTATTCAATATTATCACCATAAACCCAAGTACACACCAAAGACATAGGCTCAAAAGGCTTGTGAACCTGCACAATTTAGCTCTACGTTGAGGTCTCAGATGGGATGATAACTGTTCACCGGAGGAAACAGCCGCAGAGGTCCTCAAAATGCTATTTCAACACAGAGAGAGAGAAAGAGAGAGAGAGAGAGAGAAAGAGTGAAAGTGAGAGAAAGAGAGCTAAGGCAGGATTCCACCGATATCACAGACGATGCCAAACCTGACAGCAAAAAACTGGGTCCAGCAGTTACAGAAGCTTTATCTGCCTGTCGAGGCAGCAATATCAAAAACATGTCCATTTACCCCTACACTGAGCCCTCGTAGAGAGCTGACAAACAGCCATGATAACCCAACTTTCCTGCCAATCCTAGATGCCCCAGGGTCACTTGCTCAGGAAACAGGGCGATAACCATAAATGTAAGGGAGGATGCCAAATCCTCCCGCGCCCTGTGACAGAGGGCCCAACCTCAGGGAAGCCTGAGCTGAGAGGTCAGTGCGAGGCTCTTAGGTCCACAAACCACCACCTGGCTGGGCACGACTCCCAGATTATCTTGTGTAGGAGAGGGAAGGGTTGAGGGGTGGACATCCCCTCTCCCTCAAAGAATCACACCACCACACCAGGGGGCGAAATGGAGCAGAGCTGATCGGTGTTAAGCTCCTGGGACAGATAAGAGTGCTCCCGATAATCTCTTTGAAAGTCCATGGCAGGCATACGTTTCAGCTCCTGCTGAAATTAGCCTCCTGGGAGCATGTACAAATCGCAGCCATCAGCCTCACCCATAAGCTCAAGCACAGCTCTGTTTTAGTTAGAAATAATCAAGTGTGACACCAGCACTCTTTCCTAAAAGCATCAAACACCAAATAACTATATACATTGTGGAAACAGCTCTGGCAGAAGTATCACTTGTTTTTCTAGAATTTAAAATGTGTACACAATGTTAACGTTTTTCCTTCAGTCCGGCTTTTGAAAGCAGTCAGTTTCACTCCTTTTCTTACAGGAAAGCAGCGAGTACTGAAATTTATTGTAGAGCCCACTTTACATTAGAAGGTCAAATAACTTTTTTTCTTTTCTTGTAACATTAAGGTATGAAAATTAAGGCAACGCAAGTAATTACTGCAGGAAGCTCTACTTGGTTTGTTAAACTTCGTAGCGAACTATAGCTCAAAATGGAAAATACAGACATAAAACGAATGTAGGTTTTTCTTGCAAATCCCTCGGCTTGCACAGAATTCTACATTATTTTAACACATCACGATTTACAACAGTACAAAGTATAAACCAGTCACAAACTATGGCTGTGGTTAGAACCAGAAAGTTGCCTTAAGACCTTTCATTGTAACATTAGACAGGTTAGTACTGAAGTGTTATAAAACATTTTTTTAAAAAAATGTCCATGGGCGTCCCTCTGCGAGAACGAACGCGACACATTGACCTGTTCTTTCCATGGATACCATCCCCTTCATCCTCCGGACTGCTGGTTAAGTGGGGGTGGGGGCGCGCAATGCCCCTGTTAAAATAAAATTGCTGTTAACAAGAATGGGCTACACCCTCAGTTCCTTCATCACTAAGGGACACAGACAACAGAGTGAATTTGAAGACAGGTCCGCCTTTGGACCCTATAATTTAACAAAAACCCATACCTTTTCCATAGGAGTACCCTGGTGTGACCTCCACGTGACTGGAGACCTGCAACGTCAGCTCACCCCTCCTTAGAGGGGTCTCAGGGACGCTTCGGGTGAGTCTGGAGCAAAATGCCCCCTACCTAAACTCAGGTACCAACCACATGGTTTGAGGCCAGAGGACGGCCTCGTGGGCGGTCCCATCTTGCTACGCGCCTCAGGCAGGGCTCACTGGCAGCATCTCACTACTGCCCCCTCTGCAATGAGTCCTGTAATGCAAGGGGGGGATGGGGGCACCGATTTCACCCAAGCTGCTCCGCTGGGCGGCCTGGGGCTTTCTTCACTGGGGCCGCGCAATGGAGCAGCCCGGGACTTACTCACCATCACCCACCAGGGACTTAACTGTTCACCCTGCACGCTCCTAGGTGGAGCAGGCTTCACTTTACCCTTGCTTCATCTCCCGGGCTGCACCTACCATATGTAGCCCAGGAGGACTTCACTGAAGGGCCCACCTCACTGGTGTGGAAGTTGGGAGGCAGGTCAAAATGGGGAAGCTCTTTGTGGGAGACCCCAGGCACAGCTACAGTTTTGGGCCAGGGAGTTCACAGACCCAGTGAGGGTGTGTTGTGTATGCAGACTGGGTCCACCCCCTGCCTCCCTTCTATAAGTAACAGGCAGGCTACACAGAAAAGTGAAAAACATAAAAGGCCCCAAAATGTTTACAGAAATCAGGTAGGTCTCTCGCTCTTCTTTCTCTTCCTCCAACTGTCCTCCTTGTAACCTTTTTTTTTTTCCAACCCTCTTTGGATTCTTCACTCCCGATTCCCGTTTCTTTTAGCATTCCATCCAACCTCATAGTGGGTTGGATGGTGTATTCAGACACAGACACACACACACACAGACACACACACACACACACACACACACACACACTAAAATGCGTTAGTACCCTTGTGTCTGCGTCTACATTTGTAGGTGTTCCCTCGGGGGACAAGCATGTAGCCACATGTCCTGTATGCTCATTTCAGTCAGAGAAATCCTGGTGAGGGGAGTATCCTAAACAAAACCGATGAAGATCAGCCTGTGAAATGCCATCAATGAAGACTTGCTGGGTTGACACACCAAGAAAAAACAACAGATAAAGTAGGATTCAGAGAGAGGACTCCAATTCTGGACTTCGAGCCTGGACCAGTCAGTCGTCAAGCTAAGGAGAAATGTGAAAGGCCGCCACAGCTGACATTTTGGTGAGAACAGCAATTCACATTTAATCAGAAGGACAGAACCCTATAAACTGGTGCTGTCCTAGAGAAATCTCAGTTGCGTTTCCCAAATAGGCGCATGCATGTAGGTATGCTTCAACTCCACTGCACAGACACAATTTCTTTGATAGAGGAGAGACTGGATCTGCACCAGTGTAATCTTTAAAGTAAGAAGGTGTTTAAAGTCAAGTTGGTGCGCAGTTCCACCTTGTTTGTTCTTCGGTCCCATAAAAAAGATGGAAAGATAAACCGCCCTCAAGGGGGATCAGGGGGGTGGGGAGCTCCTCCACTGCCTTGAAGTCCAGGCACTTCAGGACCTCAGAAGCTGAAGAGATCATCATGAGCTGCAGCAGGGGAAGCCTGGAGGGAGAGAACAGTGGGAGGCGATAAACGACCCCCCCCCCCACCTGGCAACAGAAAAGGACCCACAGGTCTGAAGAAATTGCCCACCAGGTGGGAGGAAATACTTCCTCCCATCAGAGTTGAATGAGGGCAAACAAGCCCATCACTGTTTTGGCTTAGGTTCCATAGAGGGAAAAGGCAAAGGCCCTGGGTGAATCCCCTGGGGTAAAGCGCTGCTGCTTCTTTTTATGCTTAGAGGGGGAGTTTGGGGGGGGCGGGGGTCACCTGTTTGGCCCGCCTTTTAGGGTAGAATTTTGGTGAAGGCTTGCCAACACCACCAAAGACTTGCCTGGCTGCATACGGGCCATTTCCTTAAGCGCCCCAGCCCCCTATCAGCTGTGGCATGAAATAGGTCAGTGCCCTCAAAAGGGAGGTTCATAATCTTGTACATCTTACTTTAAACAAAGGACCCGTAAGTAGGACAACCTTTTAAGATCAATGCCTATGCCACACCCCTGACCGACATGTCCATGTGGTCTGCGGCCGACTTCAAAAGGTCCTGCATAATTGGCCGATGCTGATGGCCGATGCGAGACTGGTCGAAAGCCTCCTGCTCGTCAGATGAAAACCCTGCTAAAATAGGCAAGCTCACGCCACAATCACTGGTTGGCTGCTGCTAAGAAGGCAACACTATTGGCTTGCCCAAGCTGCAAGGCTGAGATCTAAAGAACCTTATGACCAAAGGCACGAAGGAGCTTATCCTCCTTCCCCAAAACAGTCTTAGAGAAGGAGCTGAGTTATGGCCTAGACTGTAGCATGGCCGCAGGTACCATGGAAGAGGAGGGTGGCGAGTGACAAGCGAGGCCCACTGCCTCCAATGGGAGAGGCCAATACTTAATGGCAATCCTCCAGAGTGAGGTTTGAGCCAGATCTGAAGGACCTCTGCCATGACATCCTTTGGCATGGGTATGGCAGTCTTCACTCGCGCATGCAGAAAGCATCCCTGCCAGCACACAGGTGGAGGAGTTTCTGGAAAAGGGATGGCAAGGAATTCAAGCAAACCCATTACTCTTGTGAAATGTCCTTGCTTGGGAAGGCAGTTCCTCCTCCTGTTCCATTACTCATATCGCCAGAGTGTGCTGGGTCAGAGGAGTGCAGAGGGGGCACAGATAGGGGAAGACTTGGTGTTGCCGGAGAAAAAGGGGGCTGTGGCAGTAGGAGGAGTTTCTTGTGGTGGAGCTAACAATGTGCAAATGAGGGGACCACACCAGGATGGAGCAAACAGTCATCAGAGGCATGGCAGCTGAAGACGTCAACGCAACATGTCACGTAGGAAATCGTAAAGGTTTCACTGCAGGGGCATGGGATTTTGCCCAAAACCTGTACTCAGGTGGAGGCTGTTGAGGCTGGGCTGGCTGGGACCAGCAGCTGCTCTGCCAGTTTCTGTGATCGTCACGGATCCAAGAACATCAGTGGGGAGGAAGAGATCCCCTTATTGGGGTGGATCACTACATGTTTGGAGCAAAAAGGGTAGGCACCCTCTTGCTAAGCGGACACTGAAGGCCAAGGCATTCCATGAGTCACAGGCACTTATTTGTGGTAGCTGCAATTTCATGGCTTTTGGTGCCATTTTTGTACTTGGCATGCTAGTGTGCCTTGTAGGGCATTGCAGCTGTGGTGGTTCACTTGTCCACCGCGATTGCCTTGTAGGCGGCAGGCAACTTAGTCCCCTTAAATTAACCTTCTTCGAGGGATCCTCTGGTCACCGCCCTTAGTTAACCCCACCCTCTCCCCTGCTCCCCCGGACTGCTGAACTTTAGGGTCTACAGTGAACGAGGAACCTCTGGAAAGCCTCAGATAGATAGGAGTCCCCAGGCAGAGGTGTACGAAAGAGGAGGATGGGGGCGGGGTGGATGATTACTTGCCTCCTATCGCTCATCATGAACTTGAATTCTTAAAGATTGTGCGGAGGAGGCCTGAGGAAGATCTCTTCTCAACAATGAAAATGTGCACTTGTATTTATTGTTTTATATAGCACCTTAATGCAAGGCGCTTTACAATGAACAACAAAATATACATTAAACAAGGAACAGTAGAAGCAACAACGATAAACATGAGCCAAACCAGAAAATCAGCATGTAGAACAATTTACATATGAGAAAGAAGGAGAGGACGGTGTGGAGAAAGAAGAAGGGGGAAGAGAGTCGTGAGTGAAGTGGGTAGTAGGAAGAAGGGAGATTTAGAAGAGAAGGGGAAGATAAAGAACACGGACAAGGGTACAAGAAAGAGAAAGAAGTGTAAGAAGGGGAATGAAAAAAGATTTCAGTGAGGAGCGGAAGGAAGAATAGGAAGGGGAGGAACGGATAGAAAAAAAAGGTAGGGAGTTTCAGTGTAAGGGGCAATGCCGGCTCTGTCCGCACCAAGAAGAGAGCCCACATCCAAGCCTGCATCTCTGCAGCATCTAACAACTCAGACAAGGAGCTGGCCAATACTGCTGCAGTCTACCTCTCCTGTCCCCTCCCAGGCCCTCTGCTTAGCCCTGGCTTCTCATTTCATCTGTAAAACTCAGGACATCCAGTCCTCTCTCTTCCTCTCCGCCTCCTCCCTTCACTCACTGCTCTTCCCCTGGCCCTTCTGCGGCTGCCTCTCCTCACTTCATCTCTAACTTTCCCCTATTCTCCTCAGACGAGGTTTCTAGACAAGTCCGATCTATGAATGTCTCTGCAAAACAGGTTCACCACTGTTCCTCCAAAACCATCAAGGACGACATTGACACTCTGGCTGATTTCTGCAACCACTCCTTTGCCACTGGAGACTTCCCCTCCCCCCGAAGCACTCCCTTGTGCACCCTCTTTTTAAGAAACTCTTCCTGCCTGGCTAACTATTGCCCAATCTCCATCACTCCTTTCCTGGGCAAACTCCCAGCTTAATCTTCACTCTGAATCTGGTGGCTGTCTCCATGTCCATCAGTCTGGCTTCAGAGCTGCCAGAAGCACAGAAACTGCTCTCCTGAACATCCATGAAGACCTGCTCTCCAACCTCGATTCCAACATGATCTCTCTTCTGCCTTTGACATGGTCAACCTTGCCAATCTGCTCAACCGTCTCAGTGATAACCTGGGTATCACTGATCAGGCCCTGGCCTGGCTGACCTCTTTCCTCTCCGATCGACCCTCCCAGGTCCAACTTGGGTCCTTCCTCTCCTCTATCTCTATCGCTATCTGTGGTGTTCCCCAGGGGTCTAACCTCTCTCCCTGGCTTTTCAACCAATACCTGGCACTTCTTGCCCACCGCATTGCCACTCTCTGACCCAACTTTCTCCTTCTCATCTCCAACTGCCTGTCCGCCATCCAGGAGTGGTGTGCCGCCAATGATCTCTACCTTAATGCCAGTAAGACCACGATTCTCCTCATTGGCACACCTGCTCCCTCCTTCCCCGTCACTCTCCGGCCGGCCTCTCTTGGCCCTCTTCCTGCTCCCAACTGTGAGGCTAAAAACCTCAGGGTCATCTTCGACTTCACTTTCCTTCTCTCCTCACATCTCTGACGTCTCTAAGAAGTCACACTACCAGCTATACCTCCTCAGAGGTATTCTTCCTTTCCTCTCCTTCCCCCAGAAGCTCACTGTCTCCAGAGCTCTGGTTCTCTCTAACCTGGACTACTGCAACAGCCTATTTCTAAATCTGCCTGCCTCTACTCTCCACCCTCTGCAACTCATCCAAAACAGGACTGCGACAATTGTCCTTGGCCTCAAGCCCAGGGATCGTATCTCTCCAGGACTGAAATCTCTGCACTGGCTCCCAGTGGCGGCGAGGATGAAGTTCAAAACCCACTGCATTGGCAGCAAGGCCTTCTGGGACCTGGGGCCTCAATACCTTCAACTCTCTCTTCCTAAATATTTGACTTCTCGAGCTCTTCGCTCATTCGCCTCCAACTCCCTCAGGGTTAGTCGATTCTCCAAGCAGCGAGTTGGTGGTAGATCTCTTTCTTCTGCTGGGGGCTCCCTCTGGAACAGCCTCCCTGCCTCTCTGAAAATTGAGGAGAACCATCTCCGGTTCCGGAAGTACCTCAAGACCTTCCTCTTTGCTTCTGCTTCATCTCCCCTGCTAATCTCCTGGCTGAATATGAAACTGCACTGGTTACCCGGCTACCCTCCGATCTCAGGGCCCAGGTCCCCTCCCTGCCAGTTGCACACCTGCACTGCCCCCCTGGCAACCCTTAGACACGGGGACGGTTCTGTATCCGTACAGCCCCTACTAGCACTTGACACCCGATGTCTGCACTTACCGTTGCACTTGCCACCTGCTGGCCGCACTTTAATTTATTATTTATTTTATTTAACTGTAATTCTATATACTGCACTGCCCCCTCCCCTTTTCCCCCCCACACTTTTCCCCTTCCCCTGCACTTGCGCAATCTCAATGTCATCTGGCCTAGTGGGATCGCTGTCTCAGTTTTCCCACTGTTTCCCTCCCTTGCCTCGTCGCGCCTTGAAACACTTGTGTACAGGCTTGTTATAAATGCCATATCACATCACCCCATGCCCCCCCCCTTCCGTCTCAGAGATGGATTTTAGAAACATAACTAGGTGGGAGAGGATTGCCGACTTCAGCAATGTGTGTGGCTTTGATGTACATCCTTGCACCCAAACCTACCCAACTTGGCTCAGTTGTGCTCTCCCAACTGTGCTCCACATAAACGTTGCAGTTGGCACTGAGAAGATATCAGGAACTGACTCCCTAAGATATCGCTTCATCAGGGATAAACCTTGCAGGCATGCATTTTAATGTGTGTTGCTTACAAAAGAGCAAGGCCCGCATTCAGAAATGGGAAAATACAACAATCTCATTTTGCAGCACGTGGGCTAGTCCACACCACAGACACCTCATCTTGACAGAAAGCTCAAGTGGTGCTCCTCTACTTCCATGCCCATATAATTTTGTCCCTCTTCACATCCCTTCACCTTAAGGCGTGGACCCTGGAGTGCCCACATGTTACTATGTACTGAAAGTTAGTGGGGCTGATTATTTGGCGCCTCCTCTTCTCTCCCACCTCATTTCATCAGAGAAAATGTAAACTTTGCTCTAAAACATTGGCTATTTCTGTAAGGTAGAAGTTCACACCATGGCCACTGTGCTAAGAATTATGTAACCAGCCCGTCACAAGGCAATACGACGGGTAACAATAGCTTCCATTTAAAAAAGGACCATGATGCAGAACACATTCTGCCAGTGTTTAAAAATAAAAAATAAATGTTTTAAAAGAAAACCTTGGAGGATGGTGATGCTCATGTTGGAGTTTTCCCTACCACTTCACTTGATAATTAGTACTCTCAATGCTGATAAAATACTAGTCACATCACATAGGGATGTAAAACACAAAAATACAAGTAGGGGGCGGAGGCCATTGGGCTGATCTTCCCAGATCAGACAAAAAAAAAAACTCTTGATCTCAGATCTGGCTCCCCAGTTCTGGAAAATCAAGTGCACTCTACATTTATTATAGAAGGCTGGGTGTGTTCTGTAAATTATGCCGGGCCAGGTTTTTAGTCGTGGTGGCTAGGCTCAGACAAGAGAAACCCCCCCCCCCCCGCCCAAGACCACCTGAGGGGTCTGAGCAGGAGCCATCTGAAATCAATGTTGCACCGTACAAGAAATATTGATCTGCATTTGTTGGGGTTTAAAAGGAGTGGACATTTTGTACTTTACTGACAATATTATAAGAAATTGGGATATTTTCCAGGTGTTCATGATTAATCTACTGAGGGGCTGAGAAGCAAATGTTTATGGGAAGTGGGGAGAGGGACTTAAATACCTGCCCTACACCCGCCTTCCATCCCTCACGCTAGGTGGAGCGACTCTTAAAAAAAAAAAAAATGTCAATTTCCTCCACTGGCTGGTGGGGCAGGGTAATTAAAATAAATATAAACCAGAAAAGATTCCAGAAAAGCGCACCATGGGGGGGCAGCGATTTCCATTTTTTGACTTGTAACAATTTGTTCCTTGACATACAAGTCTGCTCCACACTGCTCAACGGCATGGAGAACTCTGGTAAGTTTTTTTTTTTTTATCCCTGAAGAGACCCTTCTCCGGATAAGCATCCCACCACTTGCACTGGCAAGGCATAAATTACTTTTCAAAAACTGATTAGCAAACTGTACTAATGAAAATGAGGACACAAATTAGATCTGATAAAACAGTTTTCAGTGTAAGGTTCTGTGCAACTGGGAGCAGCTGGTGCTGCACAGGGCAGTGTTCCATATATTATATGGTTGCCCCATACTTTTCTGTGTAAGGAGAAGTTCAGAAGTGAAAAAGCTCACACTGTTAAAGGAAAGTCATTGCTGCAGACTAAAGACATAGTATGGTGTTGCGGTAGGCAAAGTAAATGTCAACTTCAGGTGGGCAAGATGGCCATTGCCGGTCATTGATATTAACTCTTTTCAATATAGCGTTCAATAACACTTTTGCCAAAGCCAAATAGGCCTAAGCACAGCATTCCAGCCCTGCACACCGATGAAAGTGATATATATATTGCTATCAGCACTCAGAGCCCCATCTGGAGATAATGCCATGTTTTACAGTAGCAATACTATAAGAATTATGCATCTTACATTTTTAAGAATGGAATTGCAGGACTGCCATTTAAAAAAATCAAGTAAATACATACTGCTCTTTGCCAAACAGATATAGATTCATTAATAAAAGTATCATCCCGATTTCTTTTAATTTGCAATTATTTTAAAAATAACGTATTTTTTGCCTAGCACTACGATGCAGGCCTTTGCCACTTTTAAGAGTGGAGCAAACAGTTTCTGCTGCACTCCCTTTGAACTTGCAATGAACAGAGACCAAAGGGTGGGGAAATCCCTGAGCGCAAGAGAGGCAGGCCGAGCAGTGTTTTCATTGAACAGGGTAATTTAAATAGCTAGCTGTGCTAAACAAGCGTCAATTTAATTAGCAAACCTACAGAATTGCATAGCGAATTGCTATGCAACACCGCTTCTTTTATGCCTTGACTGGGCATCGACCGAATGAGCAGCAGTCTTGTGCTTCTTTATTACAACGAACAGAAGGCTATGTTCACACGACAGATTGTGCCACAGGTCTTTCCAACATAGAATTGCCATTAAATAAGATTCTTACCACAGCCATACCCACGCAGAGGGAAGAAGAAATAATTATTTTTCTAGAATCAAGATGTTCAACCTACTCGTTTCCCCATTTATCCAAGAGACGTGCTTGGGAAAATAAAGCAGAGCCAACGTGCAGCCTTTGGGTGACATGGACAGCCCAAACTAAGCACCTGATTAAACGGTTTATTTACGAGCTTTGGATAATATATTAGTCCAGTCACACGCCCTTAAAATAAATGGAACCAATAAGCATCCAGAATGTGCAACAGCACAGGAAGTTAAGTCAAATAATGTGTAGTCACAGCATGGCAATGGCGCCTAATTTGTTATGGTGGGTGTACACTTTGCCCCTTTCATGCTCGATTGGCAGTAGAACATTTTCACTTGTTTGCCACCTATATGCATGGAAAGTAACTGAGGAGGGAAATGCAGAATTCCAGTAAACAAAGAAATATTAACCAACTACTGCATATTTTTCTTTCCCAATGTCACTCCTTGATCATTTAAATTATTTTTTCAAAAATACACAGTGCCCACAAGTAATACTTTCCATTTCCTGGCTTTTTGTTCATACTATTTGGAATGTACTTTTAGTAATATTTTATCTAGATAAATGTCGGACAACAAATACGAGAATACAAGCTTGACAGGCCATACAAATGCTTTAAAAACCCACTAGACCCGCAGGTTGAGTTCCTTAGTTTACTTCCTCGACCCAAGAGAAATGCACTTGCCCCATGGTGAATGGAGACAAAACATTTACCAGTGCTTTTGGTAAAATGGTACATGTCGCCATAAACCCACTTTATATTTGTGCAATGCTGCCAACCATGCACAGAGAAACTTATTTGCCATTTAGTGGAAACAAAGTTTGTACAGGACCATGCTAAGTTACTCAACCTTCATTAAATCTCTTTGCCAATGCGAGCGAACTAGTAGATGTTGCAAGCCCGGAGGCTTAACAGTGAATCTCTGTAAACTTTCCTACTATTTTCAGCACTTAAGTATACACTGCATAAGAGCCTGTGATAAAGTCGCCTGCTTTTAGTGATTCTTTGACCAAAGCTTGCTATTATCCATTAAATGAAATCTGCAGTTTAACAAAAACAAATACATTTTTTAACATGTAATGATTCCTTGCTGGACATGCGCGTTTGCTCCACACTGCTCCCCGTCATGACTTTAATACATTGTGTGTTCACTGCTCCGTCCACTAGTGTGTAACTTTAACTGCCTATAGTGAAAGGTATAGAAGGCCCACCAGGCACATTTAAAAATGCTCGTGTATTTACAGTTTTCATGCACTTGTTACAAAGAGTGCAATGTTGACAAGACAGTGTGTGGCAGCCTGTGCAAATAAGATAATACAAAGAGTGGAGCTGTTACTTTGCGTTTGTCTTTCACAATAGCACGATGCCTCTAGTTCAAGGTTTACAAAACACAAGATTGACCAACTACATGAAGTAAATCGGCACACGCTACTACTGAATTGCCACACCACAAATGGCAGTGCTGCAGTCTATGCATGTCGGCCTATACTAGCCACAAGATACACTACAATAGGCATGTCTGCCGCAACTAGTGCATAACTAATGGTGCACGAAATTAACAGAGCAAGGTTGTAATCCATGTAGAAGGCTGCGCTGCCCAGGAGATAAGAATATTGCAGAGATTACCACATGTATATGTAGGATTATTGTACAGGAATTGTAAAGCGCAAAAGAGAGCTGGCCATAGCAGACACACCCGGGGCTTACAGGTAAGGTTTAGGGGCGAGTGCTTGCCTCGGCACACTACACCCGATGCAAATGTGCAGTATTTTTACAGTCACCTACTCTAGGCAAAATGTACATACAAAAATACCTGCCTAAACCAAGCATCAGAGAAAATGAGCACGCGTACCTTGCTGCAGAGAGCATGAGCTAACACAATGCAATGTTCAGTCAGTTTGTGTCCATCTATCACTCGTCATATGTACCTGGGTAGGAAAATGCAGACAGAAATTTCAGCTCAATTTAGAGAATTTAATCTCTAAAAAAAAAAAAAAAAAAAAAGCCCTTCCTTTCTCCGCATCCCGTTTTTCTCTTCACTGTGTCCCCACTACCCACCAAGAGAGATGCACACATCTTTACCACAACAGATCGCAAAGTATTTGGCTCATTCCACGAGCACTTCAACACTGCACAAGAATCCAACGAGATAAAGGGCTGTTCTCCGACTGCAAAGGTCTACAAGATGCAGATAGTGCCTTCAAATTGCAGGTGGATAGCTCAGCGGGTTAGTGTTTGATGCAGAGAGCAGTGCTTAACCCTGTATCACATGACAACCGGTGAGGGCGGCCTTTTTCATTCCGAACTCAACAAAATGAAAAACCACATGATTTAGGACAATAATATTTTAAGCATCAAAAGAAAGTCCGTTTGCAATGCTCACCACATACATTGTCAAAGTTCTTATTATGCGTCTTCTTCGGCACATGAGTAAATGCAGACAACATAGACCTGGGAACAGGTACACCTTTGTCTGGCTTTTTTTTTTTTTAAACATCTGTAACACGCAACACAAGCCAAAAGGGATATAAAAAAAATAAAGTCCCCTCCTTTGTAGATCCATCACTGCTTTCTTTAACGTAATTTAGAAACGTTTCATCTAGTTACCTCACAATCAGCTATTAACGCAACACAGGCCAAAGCAATCATAAAAGGTAGGCCGAGAACAGAGGACGCAGTGTTCCCAGTGGATATTTGGCACCATTGTGCCCAATCCCCCACTGCAGATGCACAGTGGAACCCTGTGCCCAAGTGCGGCCTACCCGGGGCAACACTGCTAGTATAGTGCAGGGCGTATGCGCCCCTTCGGCTCCGACAGCGGCTCCAATGAAGCTACTTTCTCACTTAGATCTGTAGGAAGCCCGTAACTATCCAACAGATGTGCGGATCAAGGTAAAGCCAGTCGCATGCCTTCCGACGCCGCGGTGCACGGCCTGCTCAGTCTACGGGGCTTCTCTTATCAGGTGGTGTCTCCACCAACAACAGCCCCTCCCCTGGTGTCTTCCAGCAGGTGAGTGCACCTCACAAGGCACAGGCCTCCCACCTGCACAAACAGTGATTTAGGACGGCACGACACACCCAATGCGGCCTGCAGCCAAATCCCCCTTTGTCGGCTCTGAAATAAAAGTCCCACTCAAGGGAGGATTCGCAGCTCAGCAGACAGTACTACAGCAAAACAACGCCCCACCTTACCAGGCTCTCAAGGAAAAAAAAAAAAGAGACTACACCGGCAGTACAAAGCACACGCTGCAGTTTCCCGTGAAAAGAACCAACCGTTTTTTTTTTTTTTTTTTTTTTTACAAATCGCCTTTTAGACCTAAACCGTATCCCAATATTACCTGCAGAGTTAAAACCGAATGAGAGATTTCACAGGCAACGCCAGCAGACGCTGATATAGTCTTGTGGGCAAGTGTATCGCCCCTAATTCTGAAGATCTTGGTTTGAATCCTGGTTTAAGCACAGTTTGTGACAGACATACTACACCATGTAAAGAGAGAAACTTTTTTTATTTTTTTATTCCTCAAAAACTCTGCAGGGGTAGCATCAGCCCTTTGAAAAAAAGTGGGCAGACGCTGTCCACTCATGTTGCATTAACTCGACCCCTGCTCACAACAGCAAAACCCTCCCGCAGCCCTATAGATAATGGGTGTATCAGCCACTTTTACTCTGCAATCATATGCAAATACTCCCAAAAAATAAAAATAGGGAGTAAAAATACTTACAACAAAAAATGAGAAACAGACACGTATGACCTTCTGTCCCTGATTTTACTCACACAGCTCCATGGATATGTTTGGACCAGCAGTGAACGTTGTACCACAGTAAGAAATTATTACTACATGATCAAGAAGTAAACATCTTTTAATCTGTATACATGACTAGGTGCAAAGAAATATTACAAAAGCATTTCTGTTTTCCAGTTGAAACGTATTTTTACTTGCTTACAAAGTACTCGCATTGGGAATTAGACCTATATTTTTACTCCCATAAAATTCATTTTACACCCAACTTTTTAAGTCAAATACTCCCACTTCACCATCTTATCTGGAACACTGCCCTCGTGATTTCATATTTCACAACCTCCTACTCCATAGAGCGCAAGTGGTTCCATATTATGCACAACACAATGATCATGGTGGATTGTCATCTGAGAAGGTGAAATAGAGCAAGCTTTGTAGATTTTTATTAAAATAATGAAACGAGGCAGGTAACTCTGTAGCTGAAAGGGGAGTCTACCAATCAGACCCCCATTTCATAAAGCTGCATTCCCAAAGCTGAGTAAATAACATGTGCCTTTGCTGCACTAGTCTCTTGACAAAAATAACCTGCTCTCCAGTGGTACAGGGCAGGTTCAAAAGGTCATATGTGCATTCCTCACAACTGCTGAGATCCAAGGTCACTGCAGACTACAGAAGCTGCATTTAACTTCTGCGCCTCTGATCCAAAATATGGCTGGCCTTATTCATCGGGTGGCAGGGAAAACTAAGAATAAGCTACTCCTGGTTATTATATTGTCACAGAAAAGACTAATAAATTGTGTTCTTTTCCCTACTTAAAGTCATGACAATTTGTTATCGTACAAATGTCCACCCTGCGAGTCCAGACCAGCTGTGGGAGGGCAACGTGTATTCATGGCACTCTGGCTGTCTGCACTGCTCCTAGTGAAAATAGTCAGGAAGGGGTGGGTGAGTTTGCTACCCTCCTTTTAACTCCCAGTAGGGAGCTAACACCTACCCGCAGGCAAAGGAGCACTCACCAGGAGATCTCCTGGGAACCTTGCTTTCAAAGGGACACTCTTGATTAGGATGCAAGAGTCACTTGTTACAGCAGCAGGGATTGGACCCCTTACAGCAGCCTTACTTCCGTTCAATCCAGTAAACTTACCTTTATAAGGAAAGGGTCCCCCCTACTCTTTCCTAACTCTTTCCTTGACACCAAGAAGAATACATCTCTGGAACCTTTTTGGGTGTGCAGTTCATTCCAAACTTCTGCAAAAGGGGTGGACGTGGAGAACATTCTGTCAAGGGTTTTGACCCATGTTGAATCAATAGACTGGGTAGATGTGGGGATGAGCTGTCGCCGCCCATTATTCTATCCCAGAACAAACTAAATCAATAGACTGGGTGGATGTGGGGATGAGCTATCGCCGCCCACATTCACGCCAGAATAGGAGAACTGCGCAGTTGGCACAAGACCACTCCAAAGATACAACCTTCTTGTGGGGAGGTTCCACATCACCACTCTACTGTAAGGATGCCATCAAAACAATGTTAAGCAAGGGTCCTATACTATCAAGCAAAAGACCACTCTATTGAAATGCAGTAATTCAAGACAACTCATAAATGGATGCAGTACCGACAAATTCCCCAAGGTGGCGCTAGCGGTCTAAACTCTGACAGGGAAACTGTATTTAGGAGTTGCAAGAGGGGCAGGGACTTCAAAGATTGTTAGTTAATTGGAAATCTTAGCCACCTGCTATTCCCAGAGGCCAAGAGGCTGGGAAACCTTAACACCTCAGATTCCACACAAGGAGGCAGGATATCACATGACCCTGTTGATTGATTGAGGAGAGACTTCTAGGCAGCCTGCTGGAGCCCACACAAAAGGCTCTTTCTGTTGAATGGGGTATGTTAATTTTGAGTGTTTCCTGTCAACAGCCCTCTGCCAGCAAGGAGAGACATGTGATCACTGACCCACCCAGACTCCTGGAGGCGGACCCAAACACTTGGGGGAGTTGAATTGCAACAAATATATATTTTATAGAAACAGTGATAATTTATTGTAACCAAATGACAGGAATGTACAACTTTGAGAGTCTTAGTTTGAAAAATGCCCTCATGATTTGAGTCCAAACTCCAATTTGTACCATGTTCTGGGGCCAAACCCCGCTAATTATGAATATTGTAGACAATGTGTTTAAGCTAAAGACATGGAAAGTTACTGGGATATATGTGGAAGGGAAATGTACCTTTGTATAATTTTTGATGAAAAACCCATGTTGCAAAACCCACTAAAATAGAAAATAAGTTGCCATTTTTGAATGCAAGCTCCTAGAAACACCAGAGTCGGGACAGGGACTATCTTTAGTAATATATGATGTGTGTATGTGATGTCAAAACAACTGTGTACCTAGGAAATATGTATTTGGATCAGGAATAGATTTGTGTGCACATTGACCAGAGGAGTGTCATTTCTGCAGGTCATAAAAATGACATCACTCTGACACTATCCCTTCCCAAATCAGGGACCAAAGAATCTATTGACCTATCAAATCAAGAGAGGGGCAGGCTTAGGGATGCTAGCCTCTCCACCCACTTTTTAAAACACATAAAAAGAGAATGCTGGGACAGGTAGGGACATTCAATTCCATTTTCTGCGGGACGCTCTGCCGGGAGACTCCAGACTTTACATCCATCAATCTCCAAAGACCACAACTTTACTTCAGAACTTAAAGCAAGGGCCTAAACCCACAAACTGAGAACTCTTATCAGCAGGCCCCAGCATCCTTAAAATCATTTGCAAACTATTCCACAGCCGAGCGAGCTGTTTGAATTCTTTGCCAAGAACAATTGCCAGAGACCAGACCAGAGATCCAGAGAGACCCAGACCGCTGTGAGCAGAACCGGTGCCTGATTGACCCGCCGAGCAGAGAGAACCGGAGTCCAGTCCAAAACCTGACCAGATCCGTGGCGAGGCCCATTCCTGCCCAAAATATATTGCGAGTACCACCAGAACTGTGCAGAACCCAATCTCTTAGTTAAAATAATCTAATTCAAGCTATTTTAACCTAATTAGAACAGCCTCCTAGAAATCGTGTCATCTGTCATTTTTAAAGCTGCACAACTGTCACCTGTCAATTCTGCAGCTGCAAGCTGTCACCTGTCATTTTGAGTTTTATTTTAAATCCGAAAATCTACCTTTATTAAATCATCCGTATCTCCGGAACCGTTTGTGCTAGGAACGAGATTTAACTTTCATCTGAAAGCTTAAAATCTAGGCTTTCCAACGAACATAGAACCGACTTCCTACTCCTTATACGTTTTCCGTAATCGCGAGACACGCACTCGCGAAATTTACCGCGATTTGGCCCGATTTCTTCAACTGTAGAAATCAGCAGCTTTTTGCTTCTCTTTGCTAAAATTCGTTTGCAATCTGTTAATCATTCATGGAGTATTGTTAAAGTGAGCCTGAACTAATATAAAGTAGCCATCACCTACCCTGAACCTCTAGAGGGAATTAAAAGCAATTTTAGCACCTTTTCACTTCCTTGCAAACCACATGAAAGTAATTCGCCTGTGTTTAAAACTCATCCCTGTTACCCTAAGCTTGCTGGGAGAACTGGAACTGTGTATTGCTTTATAAAGTGTGATTTGTTGGGATTCTTGAAGACTGTGTGCTCTCCTTCCATTTCTTGTATTGCATAGGGGGGGGAGTGAATTGTCAAAAGAAAAAGTGATCATATTACCTTTTGCTAAAATCATAAGTTATTTCTGTACTGCATTTTATTCCACCTTGCGTTTCCTTGAACGATATAAAGCATTCTTTCCCACCTTATTCTTCTGTTACTATTCATAAGTTAACTCTTGCTGACTACTGCTCATATTCACAAGTGTAATATCCATTATCAATTTATTTATAGAAGTGTGATTATATATATTGTTTAAATTTTCAAATAAACCTTTTAATTTGCAAAACAAACCTACTTCTTGGCTCAGTGGGGTCAGGGGGATTCTAAGAGGGGAGTGTTATACAAGGGTTGTCATCCAGAGTACTGAACTGGATATAAAAATACATCAATAAGGGTTTTCCTCAGCATCCCAGACTAGGCATTGACTTAGCTGTAGTGTTGATTGAATATCGCTTACAATTCATAGTTCCCATTGATAAGATTCTTGTAAGACTGTATGTACTTTGGATTGTGCTGATTCAAACATTCAGAGGATGGTATGGGACGAAAGTGATATGTTTTCACTAACCGGGGTCGAAATCTATTTAGCCAATATTATAATTAGTTGTCGTCATTCACAAGGTGCTTGGTATAAACCAGAAGCAGCATATGTATTGAAAAATGTAGGGTGCTCCGGATCCCAGGTTATGTGTAGCAGAGTGGATATTGAGGCACTTAATAGCCCCTCTCCATTTTAAACTTAAATTCAAGAGCTTTAGAGCAGTTTTTGGCTGGCTGGGCAGAGAGAAAGGAACTATCCAAATACTCTAAAGAACTAATATTTGGATAAACGTCAGCATCAGGGCTTAATTTTAGGTGGGGGAGTGGGGTGGTCAAGGGTGCATGTACCCGCCACCCCAACACCATTGTGTCCACCTCATTTGGCCAGTGACCCTTTGCTTTAGATGTCATGTTCCCTCCCACCCCACCAACATTTTCAGCAAAGTTACTCCACTGTCTGACAAACGTTTAGCAGTAGGTCAGGCATCAAAAATTGGGGATAAATATTGTTAAGGCTTTTTCTAAATTAACCATTTATACATAGCTTAATCAACCCAAGACAGACATACCTGGTTTCACCATTATTAGGAGATCATCAGTGCAGTATAGTCTAGACAGCCTTGTGGCTGGAGCATTTGGGTATGTTTTCACTACACCAAGAAAGTTAAGGTGGGTTTGAAAGAAACCTGTTCACTTGAAATGTGACTGCACGCTTAAGTGAGTGAAGACAAATCTATTTTGCCACTCTGACGCATGACTCAAAACGATCATAATTTTTTATCGGTTCCATGTGATATTGTTGCCTGAAAAATGTCGCCATGTAGGCGTATTTATTTTTCCTAACCCTTAAAATACTACTCAAAATATTCTAGGGGGATATAATTTTATATTATAAACTCCCATCTTAGAATATTTGGGGAAAGTGTTTGATTATAATGAGGGTGCATTTTGGGGGAAATGTCGCCACCTGGCGGCCATTTCCCAGGCACCCATCAGTGGACATCTTTTTTAAACTGACGTTTCTCTGGACTCCCACACCCTGTGCAGTCAGTGCACATGCAGTACTTGGCAGTCTGCTATCAGTCTTGTCGTCCAGTGACTATATGCTCACTTAAACATCTTCTTAGTTTGGCCTCGGCGAGGTAGCAATAGCAAGCTGTATGAGAAAAGAAAATGATTAATATTTAAATTGGGAAGGGTGCTTTTTTCATTTTTTTAGCACGTTATCTAAATATTATCTTGTCACCTTTGGCGATTCAAACCAGTGAATGCAGCCTTTAGAAGTAACTGTTGTGAAGGTAATGGGCCAATTGCAACCATTCAGATTCCCCCGACCTACGTTTTTGTCACGTTGAACAATTTAAAACGGACTGCAAAAGCATCCATCTGAAACGGAAGGCGTTAATTGCGGCGATCTTTGTGCTCCTTGTGTAATAAAACTTCTAAGTGTCGGTCAGATACTTGATGTCTAAGCAATAGAGAACTGCAGCACAAAGACCTGAACTAAAGTGCCTAGCAAGTCTCATGTATTTCTTTTGTATTGAACATGCAGTCTAGTAGTAAAGTCAGGATACTTGGAAACACCACTAGCCACTGGCGAGTGATCATTAACCCTTGGCAAGTAAGAAATAGCGTGCTATGTAGAACGGAGGAGGCAAATAACTTTCTATGGCTGGCTAGTACATGCAACTATTACCTACCCATCATTATTTTGTAAAGAAAAAAAAAAAAAAAGACCTGGAGTAACAGGTAAACATTTTTTTAAAAAAATATTGTAGAACATTTTAATATCTAAGAAAGATGCATTGTTAACAATATCTCAATTAGGATGGCTCATATCGGCTTACTGAAAAGGCAAAATTGTTTGCTTTTCCAATGCTTATTTAATGATAGCATGTCCAAACTCAAAACCTCTGCAAGTCACTCCGCCTGTTCGAGCATTGTGTAGTTAGGGCAAGCTTCTCCCAGAAAAATGGTACCAGAGATCCCTCCATCAATGGGCAGATTGGCCACAGGGTGGGTATGTAAACAACCCTACTGCCTACTCAGAAGCTACAGAAATGGAAGCATGGCCTAACATTTCAAACTCAAGAGTCTTCACTCACCACCACAGATGTTCTGACCAATCAGTTAAAAATCACCACCTGACCACCAAATAGCCAACCATAGAAATGCCTTCTCTACAACTCCCATCATGTTAACCTGTTCTGTCAAGTTAGCATGCACTTGCTCCTTAATCATATTTAAATTGGAGTATGTTGAACCGGTTATGTCCATAGTGATAGCAAATGAAGGATGGGGAAAGTGGGGGTGAGGGGCTGGACCTCCACCACCCACCATTGATGGGCCCCTGCTGCACAACTGAACAGCATTGTAATTGAAAACTGATGTCACTGGACTCCATACATTAAAAGAAATACTGAACTTCTTTCAATATACCCAATTTTGAAGCATAGTACCAACACTAATTAGATAGTAACCAAGGACAATACTTGAAACCTTTCCAGTCCTTCCAGTGTATTGCACGTCACTACAGCAGCATCATGACACCACAGGTGAATACACTTAACAAATACAGACACTGGAAGACATATGCTACAAATGAAAAAAACGCCCATCCTCCAAGTATGTGGCCAAAGCAATCCCATAACTGCAATAATATGGCTTTTTAGACCTGCAGCAAGGGCAGTAGCGGGCGTTATGGGCCCTGAAGACTGAGTTAACGAGGTATGAGGGACCATAACGCCAGGCACGGCCCTCTCTGCAGGTCTATAAAGCTATTAGAACACCCTCAGTATTTTATTAAATTAGAAAAAAATACATGACTAATAAATGCTGCCGAAGTCATTTTTTATTGTGGCAAGGGTTGGAGGATGGAAAGGGTAGTATTGTTAAGAATAACATCTATTTTAGATTTAAGTGTGTGATGTCACAGAAAACAAGTAACTGCAGGAGTGAATCTTATAGCATCATATAGTGGTGCGCCAGGGTACAACAAGAAGTGGGTATGCCAAACCCCCAGGAGCAGCACTGTTCTATCACTCCCTCAGACTCCTCCAGCTCTCCCCTGTCCGAACCCTCACATTCTCAGCCCTTTGTAACCCAGGTGTTCATTGCCAGCCATTTGCTAGATATATACCAGAACATAACACGTGACTGAGCTTTTGGTAGTATTGCGCTATATATAGAAATAAACGTGTTGCCGGTGCGGAATGGAATACGGGGGCATTGGGTAGGGGGCGACTGAAAAAAAGCATTTTTTCTCCTTACTTTCATTAGGGTGTTGGGACAAGTCATGCGCGCTTGCACAGAAACACGGATCATTGACTGTTTCAGTTCCGAAATGGGAAGCTGCAATGTACTTCCTGGCAGCAAGTGTGTTTTCCAGGCTACAATGGGCAGACGTGGCGGCAAAGGTAAGCGTGCATTCTATTACTTTACAGGCTTTATTCAATCTGCGGGCTATACCAGTTTGTATAGCCCGCAGATTGACCAATCACATCACTGAAAACACGACTAGGGTGTTAGAATACCAACTATAGGCGCCAAACAAGTCAGAATCTAAACACATAAGGGCCCGATTCATAGGGTTTTAGAATGGTGCAATCCCATTGGAAAATTCTCCATGAATCAGGTTGTTAGTGACTTTACCAAAAGGATAGGAGTCTTAAGCTACTAATGCAAGATACCGACCGACTACAGAAGGCATTTACGAAAGGAAGCCATGGGAAGAAAGCATCAAGGCGCCAATACCAGGTGCATTCTATTCTGAATCGGTTTATCTGGGTGATGATCAGATGCATCAGGCGTAAGCATCGAAAAGGCAAATCCCTCCATCTGAAACACAAGGCAGACAGAGGCTCGTTCCCACCTCCATGCAGGACTACATCTAAATCAGAACGGGACTCGGGAGCTAAGGCTTGCTACGTGACATTCCAGGCGTTGTTTGTAGTGCAGAGCAGAAGCGAGGCATTCTGGGTATTTCTATGGTGAGGTGCACAGAGCAGCGTTTACTTCTCACGTGGTCCTGCAGGCTCGAAGTGGTGTTTAATCAAGGAACCTTTGAAGTTCTGCCAGGTTGGAATTCCCAAGTCTGTTGAATTATTGCAGATAGGTCCATGCACACTCCCCATGCAGAAAGCTCGCAAAGTGCAGTGCCAGGTTTTCCACACAAATTAGCACATAAAAACAAGCAGATGAAAAACAATTCATGATAGATAACATTTTGTGAAGAAAAACCTTTTGTACAGGGAAAAATTACTGGCACAAACACCGAGTATGCAGGACATTATATAGTTGGCCGATGGCATACAGAGCTGTGAACGACTGATGGAACATAACTAGAGGTACAGGAACTCCGATGGGGAAGCCGACTGTCCCACTGGCCATGTGATTAGTTTCCTGGGACATTAGCTGTTTAATCTGTCCCAATTTTTAGAACAGTGACTGTATGTATTGGCAAAAACCTCGTTTGGTTCATAATTATTAGGACTACCTGGTAGGGGGGACATTAAGAGGGAGACGCACACCTGCCGTTGCAGATTCTTCTGTCATTTTCTTTCTTTAGAGTTTCCACACGCTCTATATACTCGACATGTCTTCTTGTAGCCCAATCTTGGACGCAGAACCATTTCTTACACCTTAACCCATCCAAGACTGAGATTTTTTCCTCCAACCATTACCCCTCCCCTTCTATTTTTTTTCCCCACCATCATGACTTTCAGGGGGTAATTCATAGAATTCGGCACGCGGCTGGCGCACAGAGTCCGTGTGTGGCAGTCTGCACCAGCCGCGTGCGCCAAAACCCATTTCAGCGCATTCATGGATTTCAACATCCATGACCAGCCGTGGCGCAGAGCGGGAAGCAACCCCGCAGCAGCGCCACTAACCCCCCCAAACCCGCTCTGTGCACCAAAAACATTGCACAAATCCCCTACATGGCGCAAAGGTCAGGGGACCAGCATACAACCCCCCCGCCCCCAAGCACGAAAGCACACCCCTCGGAATACACATACCCCACTTGCGCCAGAGAAAACATGTGGAAAACTCCCCGCGCACCCTTCGGAATACATGTACCCCACTCGCGCTAGCGAAAACGCATGTAAAAGTCCACTTGCACCCCCGGAATACACGTACCGCATCCCACGAAGAGCACGTACAGAGAAATGGAAACCCACACGGGACCTTCAACCCGTGTCGAGGGAAATGCCTGCACTTGTTACGTCGCTTACGTGCCAAGGGCCTTTCCTCGAATTACACGCCGGCGTGCTGTTTTTTCATGTGCCAAATCACTCCGTATCAAGCTGGCCACGCGACAACACACGGAAGACCACGCTCCTGCCCAGAAGGCCAAATTACTGCCCCCCAGAACCCCGAGCAGCCTCCCACGAGCCATCTGCTGCGGCCTGCTGCCACCATGCCCTGCCATTTGGTGCCTGCACATCTGCCATCAGCAGGGGTCCAGTTGCAGTGACCACCCCCGTTGGAACAGAAGACTCCCGACTGAAGTACCATCACTCCACAGCCCAGCCCCAGGACCCAGTTGCCCACCCACACCTGCCTCGGGGGTTGCCATGTCCGACTAACACCTTCCGGCACCAGTGGCAACCCCAGCCAGAGAGGCAGACTGCTAACAGCTTCAGTGAAAAGGAAGTTGCTATCCTGGTGGAGCAAGTTCTGGGGCATTATGATGCCCTCTTCGGAAGACCACGTGCCGACAATGATGGATGAAGAGTATCTGGAAGGACATTGTGTCTGCCATCAACGTGGAGGGGGTGGCAGCCCGCGACATGCAACACGTCCGGAAGCGCTGGGAGGACTTCAGGTCCAGGACCCTCAGGAAGGCCCAGCGCCTTTTGGAGGCAGCGGATGCAGAGGGGTGCCGGGTCCGCCTTACCGGCGACCAGATGAGGGTCCTGGAACGTATACGCCCAGCACTTCACCTCCAGGTCCTTGAGAGGCATACCCGTCCGGAGTCGAGCAGTAAGTGTCCATGTGTACTGATTGGACGCAGTGCATGTTTAAGTGTGCCAGGTGTGTGCAGCTTGGAGATAATGTCTTGAAAGGCGCATGTATGGATGTGTATGTGCAGGGACATGAGCCTGCCGCATGCGAGTCCAGTCATGTGTGAGGCACATCAATGGTGTATGTGTTACAATGCATCATGCGGAGCAGCATGCGGAACGCACACATGTATGCATGCCTGTGTCTGTACTTTGACATGCTTGGGGTGCGAGAGATGTGTGCTGCTGTCGTGGACATGCATGATGTACCTGTCAGTGTGTCTGAGTTGTGTCTGGGGGTGTACCGGGCCAAATGCATGACCCTCCGGTGATGTGTGTGCATGTGACCAGCATGTCCCATGGTGCATGTGAGAATTAGCCCACCATTGGCTGCAAATACGGTGCCTTGGACATGGATGCCAATGTATGTTGCATGTGCCATGCCTGTTCCTGCATGTGTGTTGCCTGCACTGACCCATGTGTTGTGAAGGGACATGATGGAAGCAACATTTGACAGTGCCATTCATGGCTATTGCTTTGTGTCTAGGGGACTGTAGTTCAGTACCCTGATGCTTGTGTTCAATGTCTCCCTTTACACAGCAGCGAGTGAAGAAGAGGGCAGAGACGGCGCTGTGGAGGAAAGCGGCAGGGATGCCTCCACCGGCCGGCGACGCAAGGCCCAGTCACCCTCCCAGAAAATACCATCATCGGGGAGCGAGGGGACTGGTGTGGCGTCTGCCACTACGGCTGCAGCGGAAGGGGCGGATGAGCTCCTACAGGGGCTTGCAACGGCAGAAGACGGTGCAGAGACATCCAGGTTGGTGGTAGGTATAGAGGAGGAGGAGGCTGCTACAGAGACGCACATTGGGCCTAGTGGGGGTGGTACCACTGGTGCAGACCAGGGGCAGGAGACAGCACAGGTCGCCGCGGAGGTGCCTGTGCATGTCTCTGTCCCTGACACTGACTGCATCACCATGCACCAGCAGGGATGCCCCGTCCCAGGCCCGTCCGCAGGTAGGGAGGGGAGTGGGGTGGAGGTTCACGCCATCTGGCACTCCTCTACATGCAGATGAGGGGACCCGTGACCGGATGGAGTCCATCCTGATTGTTGTCGCGTTGCGCACACGTGACATTCGTGATGACATGCGTGCTTCCTGGGGGGGTGTGGGGGGAGGGGGGTGGAGGAGACCACGCACGTCATCACGAAGAGCTGTCTGCCAACGTGGCCCAGTTGGGATGGTCCATGGTCGGGGGTTTCCTCCATGTGTCAGCCAGTCTTGCGGCCCTCTCCTCCTCTGTGCACACCATACGCCAGTCGTTCTCCGTGCCTTCTTCCAGCCCAGATGCCACCAGGGCCCCCTGTGGATCTGCCCCAACCAACGCAGCCAGCCTGGTGGAGATCCCATCCCTGCCACAGTCGGGAGTCAGACATCCAGCAGGGGTGGACAATGAACATTGCCTCAGTCATGTGTTGCCACTGTGTGGCTCCGTCGTGCATTTATGCATGGGCATGGTGGTTCTTTTAAGACTGTAATGGCATGGGTGATTTGGGAGTGGGCACAGTGGATGGTTGCGTGCTTGTACTGGGGGCCAGAGGGGATTTTGGTTGGCATTTGGGCCATGGGTCTGTTTAGTCATGACATGTTTGGTGGGCCATGTGTCGGGGCCTGCTGGCAGGTGCCAGTCAATGGTGGGGGGGGACATGTGTTGGGGCTCACAAGTGAATGGTGCCATGTGAGCTGTCTGCAGGGCATGGTCAGGGTGGATGGGCTGCCTGCAGGGCATGATCAGGGGTATAGGGTAGGCCCCTGTGGTGTGGACTGCCTGTGGGGCATGCCCAGGGTGGATGGGCTGCCTGCAGGGCATGGGGAGGGGGCGGGGGGGGGGAAGGGCACACCAGGGAGGGCCCACACAGCCAAATCGCATGTTAAACTCCCCGTGCACCCCCAGAATACACGTCCCCCCCCGCCAGTGCTAGCGAAAATGCGTGTAAAAGTCCACTCTCATGTCCCCCAGCCACCAGTGACGGGCACCTGCCAGCAATGCAAAAGCAAATGAAACCTACAAAAAAAGTCCTATGAAGAAAAACCTATATACACGAGGTGGAGCAATGTCCATTAACTCCAAAATAAAAGAAAAAAGAAAGGAAACCTAACACTAATGAACTATGTACAATGGCAGCGGGCAAGTCCTACGGCTCACTCTTTGATGTTCCGGGCCAGGGCATCATCGAACTCCATGTAGATGTCCCGGAGGCGGGCCACTTCCCTTGCCTCAAGGTCTCGCAGGGATGCAGTCATGGCTTGTTCCAACTCCCTGCGAGTTGCCTCGAGGCACTCAGCCCGTCTCAATGCCCTGCGCATGGAGTTCTCCGCCCTGACCATAGTGAGCTGTACCTCTTCCGCCCGCCGCCACTCTGCATCTATTTGCTGGCCCAACCGCTGCCACACGGAAGACACTCCCAATTCGGGGTCTTCCTGCCCTCCAGCCGATTCACACCCCTGTGATGTCGATGGCCCGAGCCATCTTCGCTCCCACCTTGAGCCTGCTGCTGCCGTGCATGTCCCCTGCCTGTCGATGCCTGCACGTCCTCCTGCTGGTGTCCAGTTGTTGGGGTGGCCACCCCTGCTGGACCTCCGACTCCCGACTGTGGCAGGGATGTGTCCTCCACCAGCCTGGCCGCTGGGTCAGAGGCATCTCCACAGGGTGCCCAGGTGATACTTGGGCAGAAAGATGGCACGGACGACGACTGGCGCATAGGGGATTCAGTTGAGGGGGGTGGGGTTGCCAGAAGTTAGAGCACACGGAGGAACCCAGCCTTGCTGACCTGTCGTAGTAGGTCGACGCGGTCAATGAGAGATTCGAAATGACGTCCATTGTCCTCACGAGAACCCTGCACGTCATCCCGAATACCACGTTGATGCAACGCCACGCCAGCTAGGACAGGCTCAACACGGTCCCGGATTGCCACGTCCGCAGGGAGTGGAAGGCCAGTTGTTGTGTGTACATCCCCTCCCTGAAAACGGGAGGGGATGCGCGGAGGCATCCCTGCTGGCATCCCTGCTGGTGCCGGATGATGCAGTCACAGGATCGGGGACAGGATTACACACAGGCACCTCAGCGGCAGCCTGTGCTGCCTCCTGTCCCTGGACTGCACCACTAGCACCAGTGGAATCCACCCCTCCAGGCCCCGTGCGTGGCCCTTCCACGGCCTCCTCCTCAACCAAACCCCCCCCCCCCCACCAACCTGGATGACTCAGTGCCATCTTCCTTCATAGGCCCCTGTGCGGGCTCAGCTGCCCCTTCTGCTGCTGAGGAGTCCACCTCCAACCTCCGCCTCTTAGATCTTCCCTCGGCAGCTGCGGCCACGGCCGCGGCATCAGACTCCTCACTCCCCGAAGAGATGAAAAACTGGGAGGGGAGCTGGGCCTTGGGTCTCCTGCTGGCGGTGGGATCCCTGCCACTGTGCTCAACAGCACCGTCTCCGCCCTCTTCATCAGTTGACGCTGCAGACAGGGAGAGACAGAACACAGGCATCAGGGCACTGTACAATGGTCCGATACACACATGACAGTTGCACATGAGTGGCAGTCTCAAATTCACAGTTGGCATCTCACTCCCCAACACACACCATTTGAACCCACACACATGCGCAAATTAACAGGAATCGTGCAGCAGGAAGCAGCATCCATAAACATACAACAATGAAAATCAGAAGGTTAGCCTGACGTCACATGCAACACGGGGAGTGCCGAACACATGCACACACGCCACCAGAAATACATGCATCTGTACATCTCCACCACCTGTCACAGTGCAATCATCGGCAACTATGTCACATCTGCCAATGGGGTTCCTACATGTCTATGTCACATGCAACCATGGCGTATCACATTTGCACACATGCCAAACACGCACACACACACACACGTATGCCGTGCATGTACATGAGGGTGGAACCAGCATCCATGTGTCACACCCCAACCATGCCATAGTACATACACAGAAATGCTAACATGTGTGCATCCCCATATGCATCCGTGCATCATGCATTTGAACACACACCATTGATGTGCCTCACACATGACTGGACTCACATGCTGCAGGCTCATGTCCCTGCACATACACATCCATACATGGGCCTTTCAAGACATATGTCCAAGCTGCAAACACCTGGCACCTCAACATTCACTGTGTCCAATCAGTACACATGGACACTTCCTGCTCGACTCCGGATGGGTATGCCTCTCAAGGACCCAGAGGTGAAGCGCTGGGCGTATACTTTACAGGACCCTCATCTGGTAGTCGGTAAGGCAGACCCAGCACCCCTCTGCATCTGCTGCCTCCAAGAGGCGCAGGGCCTTCCTGAGGGTCCTGGACCTGAAGTCCTCCCAGCGCTTCCGGACGTGTCGTATGTCGCGGGCTGCCACCCCCTCCACGTTGATGGCAGCCAAGATGTCCTTCCAGATCCTCTTCCGTCCATCATTGTCGGCGCGTGGTCTTCCGAAGAGGGCATCATAATGCACCTGAAGCTGGTAGCCCTCAGCCTCTCTGGCTGGGGGTTGCCAGTGGTCTCCGATGGCGTTTGCCCCGATATGGCCGGTGTGGGTGGGCAACTGGGTCCTGGTGCTGGGCTGTGGAGCGATGGAACTTCAGTCGGGAGTCTTCTGTTCCAGCAGGGGTGGTCACAGCAACTGGAGCCCTGCAGATGGCTGATGTGTAGGCACCAAATAGCAGGGCACGTGGCCGGCAGGCAGGCAGCAGATGGCTGGTGGGAGTCGGCTTGGGGCTCTGGGGGGGGGGGGCAGTAATTTGGCCTTCTGGCAGGAGCATGGTCTTCCGTGTGTTGCCACGTGGCCAGCTTGATACGGAGTGATTTGGCGCGTGAAAAAACAGCACGTCAGCGTGTAATTGGAGGAAAGCCCTTAGCACGTAAGCGCGTCTGTGACATAACACACGCAGGCATTCCCCTCATCACAGGTGCATAGTGAACCAGCATGTGAAAAAAAACAGCATGTCCGCGTGTCAATGCGTGTAATTTGAGGAGAGAGCCTAAGCGCGTAAGTGATGTGACGCGTTTCCCTCAGCACGGGTTAAAGGTGAGCGGGGCCAGCAGTTCGCTGTACATACCTTTCGTGGAGACCGACGTGTGTTGCTACTTCTGGTTGTTTCGTGCGCCATCACAACTTCACAGCGGATCAAGGAAATCTCCCTTCTTTTGGCGGGGGTACTGGCTACGCGTGTTTATCATTATCACGCTAGTCAGACGGTGAGTCGTGCATGCTATTTTTCCCACTGCGGGTGCCCCTGTGTATCGCGTACCCATTTTCAAGGTCATAGTAGCTTGCGTGTCCCACGCGTATCTGTTTTTCGTGTCCCTGGGTGCCACCGCATACTGCGGGCGGTTAATTCCACACACGTGGGCTACCGGGGGTTGCGTGCACGGCATCTATACCAAGCTGTTATTGAGATAGAGACTCGCCTGATTATCCAAGCATTCCGAAAAAGCAGCAACAGCACTCTGGAACAGTGAAGTAATTGCGCCCAGAGAAAGACTGAGCCCACCGCGCCCCTGCTGAAGGTCAAGCAGGACGGATCGCCAACCTCACCAAACTTATAGGTGAGCAGGAGAGGAGTCGGGCACCGGGAGGTGACAGGTAGTGGGGCCAATCCAACCCACTCATAGCTGACTTCTTTTTTCAACATTACAGACTAACACCTTCTGGGCAGATAACAAGGGAGAGGACACCGCTATACCATCAAAACTACACCAGTGCAGTTCCCGGTCATATGACTACGTGCTACGCCCCCGTGGAGACCAGCTGAGCGTGACAGGGGCATCACGTCAATGGAGGAATGTAGTCCTGCAGCCATGGGCGGTGCCAACCCAACAAGGACCACAGCTCCTTGGGCCCAGCGGGTGTCAAGCCCAGCAATGCGGTAGCTGCGCGCCCCCGAGGTATACTGAGTGGGAGCAAACCATGGTTGCCAATTCTGAGCACCAGGGGGCAGTAATTGTATCGCTCAAAGCATGGAACGTGTGGCCCAATCTGTGCTCCCCCCCCACTAGGCAGGTGGCTCTCCAGCAGCGGGCGGCACGGTCCACGGCCCGCTCGCTCACGCTGGGCATGGCGGCCTCAGACAGGGCATGCGGGGCTGAAATGGTGTGTCTGCGTCATGCAATTGCTGCTCAAGCAGAGGCACACAGGGAGGCCCTGAGGGATGACCATAAATCCCTCCGAACTACTCTGGGTGTGGTCTTGATGTCCCAGAGGCAGCGGACAGAGGAGAGGTTGGAACAGCTTGAGAATACCATCTCAGCTGAGCTACGTGCTTGCCGGGAGGTGTTCCAGATGTCATGCCAGGCCATGAAGGAAGAACTCTTATGTTACATGTGCTACCTTGCAAGAGTAAGCACGCAAGGTTCTGCATGCTGACCTACGTGTCATCACCGCACAGAACCAGGCTCACCGGTCCCACAGACTTGCTGCTAACGAGGGGCAAGATGTGCACAGGCATGATCAGGGTACTGTGTCACATCCACCTTTTGAGTCAGAGGGTGAGGAGGACGACGACTTATCTCCCACACAGGTCGCGCCGTGCCCATGGAGGTTTTTTTTTATCTCGACATCATCGCATGTCAGTGTTGAGGTGCACCCTGTACCTCCCCCCTCCTGGGTGCCTGCCCCCGTCATATGTGGCCATTTTTGATTTTTATAGTTAGCTTAATTAGTTAATATAGTTTCAAATTGCTCGTCTATTGTGCATTTATGTGACGGTGTGGTGCTTTGTGGCTTTTGAAAGCATCCACTGTCTGTTCCAGCTGGGCCCTTCAAGCTTGTCTCGTGTATGTGTTTGCAGCTTGGGGTCCCGACTCTCATATGCCACTCCTGCTTCCCCTATCCATGGGCTCGCAAGGATGGTTCGGTGTTACAACCACTTACACAAGGGCATTGGACGTTCGTCATATCTGTGGCCTGTCTGCTGGTGTACTACTTGTGTTAACATCCCTAGTAGGGATTATGTAGGTGTTCTCCACGGCATGTCTGCAATCAATTTTGGTGAGTAGATTATTGATATGTCCATTTATTGATGCATGTTATTTTCTTGCCTGTATATGTGCTTGATGCACTTCATGCTGTAGACAGTAGCCTGCACCCTTTGGCTGTCAAAATCACACTGATGGTGGGAGGAGTTTGGATGTAGTTCTCAGACATGGCCCAGTGACAACCAGCATGAAGAGACACACACAGGAAACTTTCCAGCCTTATTAAAAGCTTTCATGCCCTTTACGCAGGAAATTGAGCCTTCAGACTGCCTTTCCCAGCAGACACGGGGCCAAGAAATACAAAAACCTGGCCACGTTGGGGGATGCAAACGTGAGCATGCGTGCGCAAGCAGAAGCACGGGGCTTGTGCTCAGACGTCTGACAGAAGCAGAGGTGTTTCCAGGAGCTCCAAGCAAGGTGAGCAGCACGAGGGGCCACACCCCAGACAACCTTCCTCCAGGCCACTTGCACATGCATGCTAAGTAGCGCCAGTGCTGGGGAGCTTGGCCAGACATTGAGGAAGATGTGCACAGTACAGCTAAACCGCGTTGAGGACCAAATGGCAAGTAGCTTTCCAAGTTGTCAGGGTCACTTACAGGGGGCGTTGCCCATATCTTCAAGTCCCCCCTGCTCCATAGAAGCTAAGTTATTAGCGCAGTAGCCTTCCTAGCCAGAAACTAATACAGCGCATGGGGGGCACCCAGCAACGCACAGACTCGAGTGCAGTGCTCATCATTTGCATATGCAAATTGCCACGTGCGCTACCTATGGAAATTTGTGGGTGGCAGAACACGACTTGTACTGAGGTCGCACCTCGCCACATGCGTCTAGCAGCTCACCCAAGGACCATTCTATCATGTGTGATTCCTGACACATTGGTCTTCCATTTACCACTGGGCCACATGCGGCTGCTTTACCGCATTGACAGTGTATGATCCATCACGGGGGCAAGCAAAAGTATACGAACAAAGCAGCAGACAAGAGTGTTTCTTTGGGGAGGAGTCACTAAGTTTGAGGCATGAATGGTGTGTGTTTAGTGAAAACACACACAGAATAGTAACTCACACTCTCTTTGTAGCATTGAACTGCTCCTGTTACCGGACCTGAGAGTGCGCAGGCAGGAGGCCAGCACTCACCCCAGCGATAAGTCTCTCTTTGGCTTGCATTTGACCCATTTTGTACAATGTGCATGAAGAACATTGTTTCTCTGATTGAGTATGTGTTATTGTCAATAGTTGTATTTTGTCTTTGGCCTACTTTCCCTTGCCCATTCACCTCCCCTCTCCTGAACCTGTTTCCGGTTATCCTGAATACTGATGCCCATCCAAACAACGGATCCCTAACCCTCTTTCCCTGCCGGGGCTCAGAGGCCTATGTAAGTTTTAACTTGCAGGCGCCCAGACCGCAGAAGGGGTGGTTGGTTCGTGCCACTCCTGCGCCTGGAGACCGGAGCTGTGACACTACCCATCAGTTGTTGCATCCTCATTTGATTATTGTGTACTGAAAATGCTACCCATCCCGTTGAACCATTGTTGAACTGTGCTACCTTGGTTGTACTTCTATCATTCTGCTTGGACTTGTGCTTGGCCACTTTCAGCAACTTCAATTCATCTACTGGAGACCCTTCGAGGGTTTTTTGGTGGCTACAGGCTTTTTCCCTGGTTTGGGGGTTTGGCTCCATGGAGTTCTCTGTGATTTGGTATTTTTACCAGTCAAGGTGGCCTCTGAGGGGGCTGGACCCTATTTACATGCAGGGTAGAACATGGAAACCAAGGGGTAGGGGGATCCTGAAGCCAGGTAGACTAGAAGGAAGAAGGCAATGGACCCCAGGCACAGTTCTTCAGAAGGTCATGGTGATGTGTCAATGAGGGAGGGCCTTTTGTTGTCAGACAGTACGCTTGGGCTACAGTGTTTGGGCACTCTCTGACATTCTCATTGTGGGGTACTATGTACATGATGTGTTCTGCTGGTCAATGGCTGTTCCCGTGTTGTGTTTACTTTTCAGGTGTCGGGATTGTTGTGTTTTGACATGCTGGGGTGTACACATGGGCAATGTTCACATGTGATGTATACAGGACACTGAGGGTCACTTAATTTCACATGCATGTATTGAGTGCATGTCCCTACTGACACACACACTTACACAATGCTACACCACATGTACAACCACCCTTCCATGCCCACACGTGCACACAGATTGCCTTCTCTGGCATGCCGTTTCCCTGCAGCGCATGATCACTTACCATTTGGGGATAGTGGACATGCGTCAGTAGGTTATTTTTGTTGCTTGTCCTTTTTATATGATGCTCAAGGTGTATCTCCAACACAATGGCTGCTCACTGTGCTGAGCAGTGTGTTGCAGGAGACACACACACACAGCACACGGGTTAGGGATTAGCGGATTTGGCTTGGCCAATGTGCATGACAACAGGCATTCAGTGTTTTGTTGATGGTACCACTGGTGGCATGCATTTGTGTATGACTTTGTATGTGGGGGAGGTTGTTGGTCAGTCATTTTATCTGATTCCATGTCAGGTGTGATTGTCGCTGGCCTCTTTCCATTTATCACGTCACGTCGTATCCAATTGGTCATGTGTTGGGGCTTTTTCTGTTGCATGCCATGTCATGTCATGGTGTAGCAGACAAGGGCGATGTGGGTTGGGAGGGTTTTAGGTGACATATCAGTGATTGTCATGGCCCGTTTTGCAGGGGGAGGGGGGGGTAGTGTGATACACACCTTGCATGTGTTCCTTTTGGTCTCAAAGGATTGGCTATGTTTAAGTAGCTAGGGATGCACACAATGTAGCTCTTCCGTGGCAACATTCTCAGGGTGGTAAGGTTGTGACAGTTGACTGTCTCTTTGTCATCATCGATTGTAACCTGGTATGTTCCAGGCCTGTGTGCACTCCACAGGGGTGGGAGTTTAGGTGAAAAATGTGGCCACAAGCTGGGTTTGGGCTGCCTCGCCACATGCCCTTTCCCCTCCCATGGGCAGCGCCTGTGCCTGTGGTTGGGGATGTGGGGGCACCACCATGTCCACCGGTACGTCCCGCCGTGTTGCAACATTTTGCAGAACACATGCTGCCACAATGATTGTGCACACTACTGTGGGTGCATATACTAGCTGCCCGCCAGAATGGTCAAGGGAGCGGAAGCGTGACTGGAGCACTCCACTATGCCCCTGGTTGCAATATGGGCAGCGTTGCATCTTACCTGGGGTGGTGTGGTGTGGTGTGGTGGGGTTCCGTATTGGCGTCATCATGTGGTTGCTCAGAGGGTAGGCACTGTCCCCTGGGGAGGTCATAATGGTTGGGATTAGTTGGGTTTGTGTGGGACATGCATGCATGTGCACAAGCATTTGTACTACCTAGGAGCCATGTGTCGCCATGCTTCCCAGCTTCCAGGGCCTGGCTCAGGGCGGACATTCTGTATATGAAACTGTCATGGGTAGACCCAGGGTAGTTTGCATAGACAGAGGTGATGATTCCCTTGGCATCGCATACAACCTGCACGTTGATGGAATGCCAGTGCTGGCGGTTTCGATGGATGTGCTCAGTGGCACTAGGTGGACATAGGCCACATGGGTGCAATCTATGGCACCAATGGGGAAGTGTGCCATCCTGTAAAAGTCCTGGACCACGGCCTGCCTTTCTGCGGGTGTTCTGGGCATGTACATGTGCCTGCGGACTGAGGGGCGCGCAGTCATGATTGCCAACACCTGGTGTAGGCAGCGTGACTGCATGGCCTGTGAGACCCCCCCCTCCCCCGACTATGGTAGCAGTCTGCTGAAATGACCCAGTGGCCAAAGAATTCAGGACATTGAGCACCTTCTCCAAGGAGCTCAATGCTTGGGAGCACAGGGTGGGTGATGTAAGGTCACCTTCCCACTCCCTGACCATGTCTAGGATGATACGAGATGGAAACCTTTACCTACCATAGACCTGGTCATCCGGCATCCCAAAAAGGCTGGTCCAGAGCAAAACAAATGCGGGGCCTGGCTATACTCCTCCTCCTGCAGTGTCCCACGATCAGTGCTGCAACAAATGGGGCATTCATCGTAGCTGTATATACATGTTTGTTGTTTGCGCGCATTTTTATACTGCGGACGTGTTGACACCTGTGCGCGTCTTTTGGCGTGCGTGGGTTTCCCGTATTCAATTCCATGAATATATGTAGTTCGCTTGCGTGTGGGCATTCTGTGTATTTCGCAGCAGTACGTCCCCGGTTACGCCCTCATTTTCACGCGATGTTCCCCCTTCCGCATGTTCCGCCCCATGTTCCGCCCCCTTTTGGTGTGTGCGCTACACATCGTGCACTTTAGCTGTGCGCATCCGTGCACGGCTTTCGGGATGTTGCAATGACGTGTGCGCCCATGTGCGCCACCCGCGGATTTGGCACACATCTCTGGGAAAACACGCACAGGGCCTTCCATGAATCGCACGCTTGCGCCACGATTTTTGGTGCACATTTGTTCCATGAATCGGTCCCTCAATCTCTTCTTCGGCCCTTACTTTGGGCGTCATATTAGATTCTACTCTATCATTCTCTGCTTACATTTCTTCCATGACACGCTCCTGTTTCCATCTTTTTACCATTCGGGAGGCCCGTTTATTACTTTCATTTCATGCCACTAAAACACTGGTTTCATCTCTCATCTTCTCTCGCCTCCTTTATTGTTCTAGTCTTCTTGGCAACCAGCGTGCATCTCTTCATTTATAATTACACTAGTCATCTCCTGCTTAGTCTTTTATTAAGCCTCCATGGTATTGCCCCTCCTTTTCTTGCTTCTTATATTTTCTTCTATTCCCCACGGTACTCCTTTCGGTCAAAATCTCAATTCCTTTGAACTGTACTGTAATGTAATTTAATATGGCATTTGTATAGCGGCCATTGCCATTGGTATGGCTTCAACACGCTGTAGGTGAACGCCTTTGGAGGACCGATATATGAGAGATTAGTTCGAGTAAATTAGAATGCGTGTACGCATTTAAGCCAGTACAAAGGTAAGTAGGTGTGGCTAAGTCCCTGCTAGTGACCCAAGTAGAACTGGCTTGTGGTTGGGCGATGTAAAGGCTGTATGGAGAGTGTGCAAGTCAAGGAGACTGAGGTGTCCAGCTAGACCGAATTATAATCATGGGGCTGCATTCTAGTGGCATTGGTGATGTGAGATTTGAAATTGAGTAGCGGGTGATTGCGGATGTTTGCAGGTGGGTGCCCGTGCCTTAGGATGGATACAGCCATCATCCATCGAGATGGAGTGCGATACGTACCAGTGAGTCATGGCCGATTACTTGTTTCGTTGACAGAGTGGAGAAGGAGGATCCCCTTAGCTGGTCAATTTAGCAGAAGGGATTACCAGGAGGAGAGCTGTGCTTGATCTAAAGTTTCTGTTGGGTCTGTAGGGGATGAGCTTGCGTTGATATTCTGGGCCTCTGTTGTGCAGGTGGACCGTCACCCAACAGGGAGCCAGTGCAGGACACAAAGTTTAGTTTAGTTTATTATTTGTATAGCGCCGCCTGGCCCTAGGGCATCCAGGCGCTTGCGATGAATACAACAAGAATAATGAATACAACAAGAATAATGCAGCAGAAATGTACAAATCGATTACATATTTACAAATTTACAGTCTTGGTGCATGCTAGTGCGGTAGGGCTAGGCAGTTTCTTTGGATAGAAGCCACGTTTTGGTGTTGTGTCTAAATCTGTGAAAGGACGGTTCTGATCTCAGCTCGAGTGGAAGTGAATTCCAAAGTTTGGAGGCAAGCACGGGGAAGCTGGAGCCACCTGCTTTTTGGAGCTTAAATCTTGGGATATTTAAGCAGTGTGTTTGAGCTGATCTGGTAGGGCGCGCTGGGGTGTGGTGCTTGAGGTTGTCGGATAGGTATCTGGGTGCTTGGTTAGCTAGGCATTTGTGTGTGAGTGAGATGGTTTTATATTCAATTCTTTGTGGTATGGATAGCCAATGGCAGGTGCGTCTGGCGTCCGAGATGTGTTCTTGTTTGGGTATGTTCAGGGCTGCTCGCAAGGCGTTGTTTTGTATGACTTGTAGTTTGTTGATGTTTTTCTGACTGGTTCCCAAGTATAGCGCATTGCAGTAGTCAACTTTGGAAAGGACTAGCGCTCTGGCTAAGGTGATGCAGTTGGATGGTGAGAGGTAAGGTCTGCTGGCATTGATAAGTTTACAAGTGTAAGCAGTGGCTGATGAGATGGAATTGATCTGTCTTGTCAGTGTGAGGGAGGAGTCGAGGTAGATTCCTAGGGTTTTGACGCTGTTAGAGACGGTGATGTTATTGCCGTCTATAGTGAATGCTTGATAGAGTTTGTCGAGTTTATTAAGTCTGGGTTGGGAACCTAGGAGAAGAAGCTCGGTCTTGTCGTCATTAAGGCATAGGCCATGCTTGGCCATCCATTCTTGTATAATGGAATAAATGTTGTTGAGAGCAGTGAGGTCGGTGGAGTAGTCGCCTGTTAAAGGGATCAGTATTTGGGTGTCATCTGCGTAGTTGGTGTAGATGACACCCAAGCGGTCCAGTATGTCAAAGAGGGGTTTCGTGAATACATTGTATAGAGTGGGGGAGACGCAGGAGCCCTGGGGGACACCGCAAGTGACTGGGGCTGGGATGGCAGAGGCTGTGGGTGCGAAGACTCTCATGGATCTGTTGTGAAGGAAGGAATGGATCCATGCGTTGGCGTTATCTGAAAATTTGGCTGCTGAGGATAGATGTTTGCAGAGGATGTCGTGGTTGACCAGGTCGAAGGCGGCCGATAAGTCAAGGAGGAGAAGGAGGGCTAGTTTACCATTGTCTTTAATGTTGTCCATCTGTGTCTTAAGGTCAATCAGGGCGGTCTCAGTGCCGTGTTTGGGGCGGAATCCTGATTGTCTGAGTCCTAGTAAGTTATTTTTCTCGAGGTGGTTCTGTATCTGGAGATAGGCAGCTCTGTCGAGGATTTTTAGTAGGAAGGGTACAGTCGTTATGGGTCTGTAGTTGGTGGGGACATTAGGGTCAAGGGTGGGCTTCTTGAGTAAAGGAAGAACCCAGGAGTCCTTGAGGTTGTTGGGCACTATGTTGGAGGTGAAAGATGCGTTGATGAGGGAGGTGATGAAGGGAGCAAGTTGTTTGGCAGCATCTTTAATGATAGGGGCTGGGCAAGTGTCGCCTTGGCATTTGGACGGTTTAAGAGAGTAGATTATTTCTTCAACCTCTTTAATGGTTATGGTGGAAAACTCAAAGAGGTTATTGTCATCATTTTGGGGGGTGGTGTGGGTGTGTGTAGAGGGGGTGATGTTATCGGAGAGGGTGAGGCTTTCTTTCTTTGTCAAGATTTTGGCTTGTAGCGTGGCAATTTTGCTTAGGAGTGCTTCCTGGATGTTCGTGCACCAGTGGATGTCTTTGTTGCAAGTGTCTGGAATGGGGGAGGGTGATTCGAGTTCTCTCAGGATATTGAAGAGCTCTTTGGTATTAGATTTGGCGTTGCTGATTCTTTCATTGTACATGTTTTTTTTAGACTGGATGATGGCTGATTTATAGATGTTCGATGCTAGTGCGTAGGATGTCTTGTTAATAGTGGATGGTGACTGTTTCCATGCTAATTCAGCTTGTCTTTTGGCTTTGCGGAGTGTTTTTAGTTTGGGGGTGAACCAGGAATTGAGGTGTGCTCGTGGTTTGGCTTTCCGAAGCTTGAGTGGTGCTATGGTATTTATGGCCTTAAGGATAGTTGTGTTGTATAAATCTACTAATTCAGTAGGGTTGGTCATGGTGGGTGAGAAGTCGATGATGGGTTGGAGTAACGGGAGGAGTTTCTCTAGTGTGATATTTTTGTTGTTTCTTGTGAGTGTGGGTGGGGCATTGGAGGAGGGCCCTGGTGTTTGAGTGCCTTTGTTGATGGTGAAGGTAATAAGGTGGTGATCGGTCCAGGCGCATGGAGTGTTGGAGAGGATGGTAGTGTTGCAATTGAGGTCAGCTATCCAGTCAAGGATGCGGCCTTTGTTATGTGTGGGTTGTGCGATATGGTGGGCGAGTCCTAATTCTGAAATAGTGTTGGCGATAGTGTGAGCTTTGTCATCTTTCTCATCATTGAGAAATAGATTAAAGTCTCCTAGGATGAGTAGTCGAGAGTTAGGTTTGATATTGTTAGAGAGTAGAAGGGCTATGTCGTCATTAAAGGATAGTATGGGGCCTGGCGGTCTGTAGATGAGGTGGATGGTGATAGTGCTTGTGTGCGTTGTGGATAGTTTGAGGGTGAGTAATTCCGCTGATGTCAGTGATTGGTTTTGTATGTGTCTAATGTTGATGGAACTTTTTGCAATAACGGCTACTCCACCACCTTTAGCTGTTTGTCTGTCTGCACGATAGATGGTATAGTCATTGGGTATAGCAAGTGATAGAGAGGGGCCAGATGCTGGGTGGAGCCAGGTCTCTGTAATAGCTATGAAGTCGAGATCATTAACGGTGATAATGTCGGCAATGTCTAAGGCATGGGCGACTACAGATCTCGCATTGATGAGTGCACCTTTAATGATTTCGGTGGTGATGCATGATTTTTTGATGTGGGTGCGGGGGGAGGGTGCGATCAGGCCGTGTGATATCTGGTCTGTCGGAGGTGTAGGGCGTGTGCAGTGAGGGGCAGATTTGGTAAAGGTTATGTTTTGTTTGTTGCCTAGATTGGGGAAGGATGCGGGTGTGTGTGTTCTGGATCTGAGTCGGGTGAATCTCGATAATCCTGAGCAGGGATAGGATCTGCTGGTAGTAAGGTTCGTGATAGTGGGTTGGCCGATGGGAGTAGTTTGTGATGCTTCTTGGGGGCTGGGGGTGTCTGCTATGCGATGAGAGTCAATGGAGGAGGTAGGCTGGAAGGGGTTGATGTTGGGTAGGAAGGGGGTGGGGCAGGGTATGGGATAATGTCTGGGGCAGGCTAGTCTGCTGAGGCCGTTGGGGTGTAAGCGAAAGTGTGACCCTGTACAAGGGGTGTCATGGGGGACCAGGCAGAATGGGAGCATAATGAGGAAGGTCCAGGTTATCATTTCTGAGTTTAGAGGGAACTGACGCACAAAATCGTCAGAGAGAAGCTAGTGCACAATGTTAGTACACAATGGTGCTGCAGTGAGGGTACTAGCGCAGAGAATCGGAGAAATGCTAGTGCACAGTGCTGATACCCAGTACTAATACGCAGTGTAATCTAGGCGACCATAAGGCATTACACAATGTCACAGTAGTCTCTAAGCGACCATAAGGCACTACACAATGTCACAGTAGTCTCTAAGCGACCATAAGGCACTACACAATGTTGTCACAGTAGTCTCTAAGCGACCATAAGGCACTACACAATGTCACAGTAGTCTCTAAGCGACCATAAGGCACTACACAATGTTGTCACAGTGGTCTCTAAGCGACCATAAGGCACTACACAATGTTACAGTAGTCTCTAAGCGACCATAAGGCACAACACAAGTGGTCACATTGGTCTCTACGCGACCATAAGGCACTACACAATGTTACAGTAGTCTCTAAGCGACCATAAGGCACAACACAAGTGGTCACAGTGGTCTCTACGCGACCATAAGGCACTACACAATGTTACAGTGGTCTCTAAGCGACCATAAGGCACTACACAATGTTACAGTGGTCTCTAAGTGACCATAAGGCACTACCATAAGGCACTACACAATGTTACAGTGGTCTCTAAGTGACCATAAGGCACTACACAATGTCACAGTAGTCTCTAAGCGACCATAAGACTCTACACAAGTGGTCATAGTGGTCTCTAAGCGACCATAAGGCACTACCCAGTGTGAGCAGTAGTCTGTGTTATACCGTACTGCGAGAACAGGGTTCAGTGAAGGCTTGAAACAGTTCAGGTTGCTGGCTGGAACAGTTGAAAAAAGGTTGCAGTAAGGGGCGGTATGTTACCCCAAAGGAGATGGGCGGGGGATCTAGCCCTATGCTCGGTGGTGTATACAGGCTAGAGATAGGCACAGTGCACAGTGCCTTCGAGGTGGGCCGGTTCGGAACCTACTGGCTTGTGGTTGGCTCCCAATAGAGGAGAGGGGCTAATCACGATGTTTGCAGGGTAGCAGGGCCGGATGGAGGGCTAAAGATGCGGCGGGCAGCCATCTTTAAATGGTGTGAACCTCAGGGCTTCGATTGGTGGCTGGATGCACTTAGAGTGCATTAATGGGGCAGATCCTGGCAGGAAGGGCCGCACTGGGCAACGCTGGAGCAGTGCGGATATTGCTAAATAATTTGCCGCGTGTTGCCTTCAAGATGCACGCTCGTGCTGTAGCTAGGGACTCGTGACATACCTGGTGTCAGCAGCTCCAGCAGTAGATGGAAGGAGCTCCTGCTCATGGTGGCTCTGGATTGGTAAGGGCAGAGTTTCTGGCCCCTAGCTCCGAACAGGCACCCAACAGGCCTTAGAATGGCCTTCGAGCTGGCCGCCGGCGTAATCCGCCTGCCGGCGGTTCCAGCTGATGAAATTGAGGCTTAGCCTCGGTTTCGCGCCGCGCTGCGCCCGGCATGGGCGAGTCAGGCGCCGTGTGGGGACAGGGTCAGGCAGGCCCTTACAAAGGGCAGGTGTAAAGTGCTCTCTAGGACCTAGGTCCAGGAGGAGCATGGTTGCAGTGTTACGGACTCAATCAAGTTTTCTGAGTTGAGATGCAGGGATGCTCAGGTATAGGGAGTTGGCATAGTCTAGACGAGAGAGGTTGATGGTCACGATTGAAGCACAACTCTCAGGGTAGGTGAGGTATGGAAGATGTAGGTGTAGATAGCATGATTTTGACACACAGTTGATATGAGACCCGCTTCCATGGTGCATCCAAGGTTCTTTACTGTGTTGGAGGAGAGTGGGAAGTGCCTTTGGTGCACGGACAAGGGATGGGTTGGGGGAAGAGGGCAGTCTTCCTGCAGATCAGGATTAAAGTTTTTCCTGGATTGAGAAGGAGGTGGTTAGCCATCATCCAGTGGTAGTTTTCTGTGAGGCTAGAGGCAAGGTCGGGAGAGGGGTTCACAAAGTGTCCTTTAGGATCTTGCAGATGATTTGTGCGCCATCTCCGTAGTTGTAGCAAGACAGGCTGTGTGAATGGATAAGAGGGGGGAGGGGGCTCAGATAGAGGTTGAAGAAGAGAGGCGCTCTGTGGCACTTTGTTTGTGATGTGCATGGAGTAAAGGAGAAGAGAGGCCTCGTGTATTTTGCCATCTATTGGAGAGGAAGGAGGTTATCCACTCCCATGTTGCGTCCCTGATGCCGAGTGAGTGGAGTCTGTCCGTGCAGTGGTTAATGGTGTCAAAGGCAGCCGAGATGGCGGCACAGCCTTCAGAGTCGGAGGTTCTTTCGAGATCATCCCACGTGGACACTAGGGATGATTCAGTTCCTCGTAGGTGTCAGAGTCTGGGCTTGGTGGGGTCAAGGAGGAGGTTGGATTCAGTGAAGAGGGATAGCTTGGAGTAGGCTATTCAGTCCGTTCGTTTGGCTAAGAAGCGGTTGTAAGAGATAGGTCTGTAGTTGGCTGTTAGAAGGGGGAGGGATTCAAGGGATAGTCTTTTGAGCAGGGTTTTGTTATGGGATGTCTTGAAAACTGTTGGGTACGTGCCTCAAGTGAGGGATGCGTTGATAGATCTTGCAAGGCTGGCGGCACAGATTGAACAAAGGACATCTTTTAGGAAAGAAGGGGGACAGGGGTCTCCAGAAGACCCTGAGGTGTGGCTGCTGGCTAGTAGCTTTAGAAAGTCAGATCAATAAATGGGAGGGGAAGGAACAGAAAAGCAGGTGGGTCTGTGAGCACGTGGGTGCTAAGGGGTGTGGCAGGAGTGCTGCTAATAATTTAGCACCAATGGTGTGGTTTCTTTTCATGGCTATGCTGTGTTAAGTGGGCAGCAAGAACATCAGAGTGCTTGGGTGTGGGGTAGGACAGATGTTTAAAGCGGGGCCTTGAATTCTGAGATGATCCGACTGAGCGGGTTAGGGACAATCTCTTTTTCTTTCATTTACTTTGTTAGCACCTAAACAACGGAATGCACTTCCTCTTACACCTGGTCTTCTTTCTCCCCATTTCACTCTAGTCTTAAGGATTCATTTGTTGTCTGTGTAAGGGTGCGGACAAGGACGTGGTAATGGACTACTATACACTAATACAAGGGGGTTGGGGAAACTCCTCTCTCCCTAAATCTATGAGGGGTTTCCCTGCCTCAACAAAACTGAGTAATGCTGTGTCAGAATGTCCAAAAATAAAAAGTTCTCTGTCCCGTGTCTAAAACCCAATCTGATGCACACTCTAAACTCAACAAAAGGGGGAAATGGGAACCATCTCAGGTGGTCACTCGCAGCTTTCTCCACAATTCCAACCAAAAAGGTTGGAAACAAAGTTCCATAAAGAAATAAAGTTCCAACTCAATTGTTCCCACAAGAATTATTTGTATTCCCCGATTTCAGTTGGGCTTTTACTTCCCAGCCTTTGGTTTTCTCTTTCAGTCGTTTCCCATGGCTCCTCTCTATACCAAGTACTGGGACGAGGAAGACAAATTATTTGGGGTATTTATTTTATTAAGGGTCATTCTCTCATTCTTTGTTGCCTTCTTGTCCGAAATGTTGTCTTTTTTGTTTTTTAGGATTGTATGTTCTTTATTGCTATTACTAGGACAAAGAAGAGAAATCTGGATGGCCAATGTACGTTAGTTCTGGGTGAGCCTTTTGGTGGCTCGAACTCTTACTGGTAGGTTGGGTTTAACTCTCTCCCCCCCCCTTACCCCCACCCAACACTACCCGGTACCTCTCGTTCTGTCCCAAGTCCAGAAGTGTTTGCTTTAGCCCACCTGTCACCGTCCCCAAAACTCGGTCCCTGCCCCTACCCTCCACACACCCCCCACATCCCTCAGGGCTCACAGAGCTCTTCTAGATATAAATATTTGTATGTTTGCTCTGTTGGGCAGCTTACCTTGTTGCGGCAGGGTTTGCATTCTGTGAGACCTGGGTGCCACTGGCAATCCACTTCCAATCAGTGCTCTCCCCATACCACCCATGTTGTTTGGAATTGGTATGCAGGCTAGCAGTATGGGAGGCCCATGGAATGTGAAGTGCAAAAATTGACAGAATGGCTGCTGATAGAAGATGAATAGGGTGCAAGTCTATTAAGGGCACTAGACCTGGTTGGTCATCTGAAGGAGTATGGGTAGTGCAAGGATGAAAGATTTGACTAGTGATGAATTAGTTGAGGGATGAGCGGGGAGAGCAGTTAGGGTGTTGCTTCCTGGCTCTTAGTTGTAGCTTCTGGTGTACAGTCTTTAGTCCGTTGCTATCATCTTCCATTTCTTTTAAAGTGATTGGTTGATATATTCCGCCTAGAGTTTACCACCATTGCTTGTACTAGGAGAATAAAGGATGCACGCTGCCAATCAAGGGTCACTAGATCCGGCCACCTTCGGTAGGAAAGGACAGCTCTTCGGGGTCTGGAGGGGGGGAAAATAAGTTGGACAGAGGTACATTAGCAGGCAGCTCTTTGCTAGGCAGGCAGGTAAACTACTCGCTTGTCATCTCTGCGACGTGATCTAGTGGTCAGGGAGTAGAACACGCAGGGTGGAAACGGCCATTGGGAGAATTTGAAAAAAAGTATGGATATATGAAGTCAGCTCTCTTAAAGAAAGCATTCCCCTACTACATGGCATCTGGCTGTCGCCAAAGATCCCATCCCTGATCCACCGAAGACTGCCCAGTAACACCATCCTTCCACCAGCCCCACCGGAAAGCAAGACAAACATCTCAGCACTTATCCTCACCCGATCATTATTTCAGCACTTATGCACTGGCCTTCAGGACAGCTGCTTTCGGGGTCGTGCCATTTGGTGCTGCCCCTACCTTTGTTTACTCCCACTCCTCCCTACCACCAGCCCCGATTCACCACCACTGTTTGCTCCTTACCCCCACCAACTCTGCCCCGTGCCACCCTCGGCGCTCTGACATGGTTCTCTGCATATGGCACTATGCAAATTAAACTCCAATAAACAGAGCACGTTGGCCGAAATGTAACTTGCAGTGGGACGAGCAGCTTGTGATGATGCAGCTGTCGTTTACAAGCTCTCTGAGCTCACTCAACAAAACGTGCAAAGGGTTGAGATCAGTTGCGCATTGTTGAAAAATCGAAAATTTCTCAGCAGTCATGTCCTCAACAGCTGAAAGTCTGGAGCGTGACAAAGAACGGGGCGTGCGAGAGAAGGAGGGCAAGGGGATCGGTCTGGGGAGGGCACGACGGACAGCCGAAACCATACAAGAAGGGCCAGAGGGAAAGTTATGCCTGCGGACAGGATGCAAGGGAATGGCAAGAGTGGATCGAATAGAAAGGCAGAGAAAGAGAGAGCATCAGAGTGAATTACAACTAAGAACATACATACAATTCCCTCGATTATAGAGTGCAGATTTTTTGTGTCAAAAATGTGTGGGATTTTTCATCTCGCAAGTCAAAGACAGTCATCCCTATTTTGGACTTAAATACTCATGCATGTGTGTATCCACATGTTGGCATGTAAGCAAAAAGTGCAAAAAAGCGGCTGCAGCGTGGCCACATGTGCCTCATATTGTCCCTGGCAAACGTCCAACACAGCTATTTGGCTAGCGTGCCTTATACCTCTTGAGGATACTATTCCCAGCCCGTAGTGCGAGCCCTCAGGAGGTCTAACAGGTGTTTTCCAAATCTGGTTTCTGAGGAAACAATTCCAGGCCTCTAAGAGCCGGGCAAAATGCCAACACTTGCTACAGCCAGGCCCTTGGCATGGAATTCATCCAGTGGCTAGAGGCGCCAGTTCTCCACATGTGCTAAACACGAAAACCTAATGCAGTGTACTTGCCGTAGATAAGGATCTGGTCTGTCTGCGCAGCTATCATGGCGACAGGAAGGCTCAGGGGCATGGTGAACATAGGAGAGTTACCCAACAGCCACTGAAAAGGTTGACATGCTCCGGCAGGGCCCGTTATATGTTGCGTTTTGCCAGCAGAACCAATGAAGACGATAATGCAAGATTATCCTATCAGGAACATTACTCAGGGGTGGGGAAGAGTCAGTCACATGGCGTCGGCCATATTCCTTCCAAGGAGTTCAGAATAGGCCCGTTCAGACTTCGAATAACTGACAAAACCTTTTCTGCCAAGAAAGTCCACGCGTTTGCTTCAACAAACTGTGTGCATACGCAAAACAGTGCAATCGGTGTAAATTCAGACAGGAACCACATAAAAAGCTTTGTACCACAGCTCACACCCCAAAGTGGAACGAGGGTGGCGTTATGGTTAAGACTATGGCCATGTGGTATTGCCAAAATAGTGGGGAAGGGGCTTGGGGTCCCTTCAAGAGGAGAGTGGTGGTCACAGGATGAAAGAAAGGAAGTGGTGCTGACTGGGGAAATGAAGGATAGATAGGAATAGCATACAAGCTCACAATGAAACATTTTTTTTTAAAACGGATAGGCCCGGGTTAATCTGCAAAAGTGGTAGCGGACACTAATCTTATAAAAATGTAAAGGACTATACAGAACGGAGACATAAAAAGGCAAAGCCCATTGAACACCCAAGGGTGCACTCGAAACATATACTGCAGTCATAAATGCAATAGAGCTGGCATAACGGTTTTTAAGGAAGAGTTTAGGAAATTAGGAATCTAAATTCACAGGCGTTGATAAGCTTCCGATGGCATACATGCCATAGGGAGCGTGGAACTTATGGTATTCACAATGTCGAGTAAGGGAGCCCAGGTGACATTGGAGCATTTGTTTCCAAGGTGTGAGTTGGTCGGATGGAGTTAAACCACTCTTGTTATTGGATAGGATCGTTATTTTTCCAATGTGAAGCAATTGTGAGAAGAGCATTTGTCAGGAAGCAGTCCGACATACATAACGTATTTTGTTAGCACTGGGGAGTTTGACATGAAGGAAATTCATCAAATATTTTAGTATCGAATGGCACGATGTTATTCCGAGCGGGACATCACTTGCCAAAACTATCAAAGTGGAGAAGCTAATAAGCACATGTTTCAAAACACAATGTTAATCAATCGTAAATCCAGCACAGCAGGCTGCAAGTGAATCTGGTTTTACACGCCTTTTGGGCGTGGTTCAGGGAGCACTGAAAAATGGTCTAGGTGTGCAAAAGACACTTAAGCAAATGTGGGGCTAGTCTGAAGAACATCTGAGGTTGAGAAGGTGCTCTCCTGTCTCCTACCAGCACTTACGCCTGCACTTGCCACTAGCTGGCCATTATTTATCTCATTTATTCCACTTTCCCCATGTACTGCACTTTCCCCTCTCACTTCCCCCTCGCACCTTTCCCCCCCCCCTTCCCATGCACTTGCACGATCTGAATGACACCTGGCCTAGTAGGATCGTTGTCTGTCCCCCTTGTTCCCCCCCCCACCTTGCCTCGTCACGCCTTGAAACACTTGTGTATAGGTGCATTATAAATGCCATATCATACATCTCCTCAGTATTTTTCCTAAATCAATTGCTGTTCAGGCCTTCATGTTTGGGGTAAAACTGGCTCTGTATGGAACCTGTGTTTAACTTGGCCAATTGCAATAATGAGAAACAGAAGCAATCTGCTGTTCTTTAATTAAAAAAATGTAAACATTTTTTTTTTAAATACATACTTCGCTTCAGAGATCGAGGTCTGATCCCAGCAAAGAAGCGGTGCCTCTACACATTATAATTTGTAAAAATAGTAATTCACTGCTTCTTTTCACATCCCAAATGAAGAAACCAACAATATATAAACCATCAAAGGGCGAAGCAAAGCATAAAAGGAAAGCTAATTGTTTGCGTTTCAGGTCTCCGGATAATATTTTTACGTTCACCTTCAAAATAGGCCCTAATAATAGTGAGTGAAGCACCATGATCCTGTGGGTCTGCTGTTTCCCAGTGTATTGTTGAGAGTAATTCTACTAAAATGGAAAAGAGATCATGAGGTGAAACTGACTCGACATGCAACATGTGCAATTGAGGCATAGACAGCAGTAGAAAGACTTTTCTGCAGTGCTGGAAATGGAAAAAAAACAAAAAAACAAAACACTAATTTCACAACTGTAGATGCGGACATAATGAAAGTGAGTGGTTAGGTCATGGTGAGGGGGCTCAAGAAACCTATCGCAACACACCACATCAGTTCTGGCGCTCATCAGCAGGACGTATTTCTCTTAATAGGACAGGAGCAGCACTTTTCAATTGGGCTGCTCTTCAAAGGAGTAGTGCTGACTGGCAGGAAGGTGCACAACCGTACTTGTCAAAACAGTCTAGTCTGGTGTCCCTTTTAATGCACTAGTAAACAGATGGATAGACAAACTAATGGTATAAGAGGTTGCCCCCCTTCATTCCATACATAGATCAGGCACCCTGCAGGGAAATCAGGCCAGTGTGGCTCAAAAACCGGCACCCTCTATTGAGACATGGAAGCTGCAAAATGGCACACAAGGCTTGACTGCATTAAGTCCTACAGAACAGGAGGATCTGTGATGTGTACGTAGTCCACACTGGCACATCGGGCTCCATTAGTGATGTGGCTACCAGGCTGCCCCCTACTGCCCATTAAAGAAGTCTAGCTGTACCAGGTGGAGACCTCTGCCATCAGGAGAGGCAAGCGGTGGGAAGGGTAACAATTAGCAAATCAAAGAGCCCCATACTCATTCGGCACACCCCACAGTACACCCAGCTCCGAGTGTGGGTAAAGCATTATGGATCTGGCAGCACATAACTCATACACACAACCCCCCAGCTCAGAGCCAGAAAAGGGGGATGGGGGGTGTCTTGCATTTAAAGAAGTACAAGGGGAACCCATCACATGCTAACAAGGGGCTCCAAAATATTCCCCTCCTTGCCAAGAGGCCCAGTCCCCAGCTGGAGGAATTCTCAGTGGTCCCATTGACGTCTTGCTTAAGTGGCCAGGTGAGAAAGCTGACTGCTCTACCACTTTTCCATGCCCACTATGGTGGAGTGGAATTGCTTTATGTAGTCGAAGAAAACTCGTGGTGTATTGCCTGGGGGAATAATTAGTGTTGGTATTGATGGATTGTAATTTATTATTTGAAATGAAAGCAGACTCCGATATGATTCGAGAGCATGGTTAAAAAACAAACAAGTTTGCCGAATGAAACAAAGGAAATTGGAGAAAGTAAAAAAAGGGGCACATAATAAAAGAGAGAAGACAGAAAAAAAGGGAGAAAAAAAATGAGATGCACCACAAAGTATGTGGCCAACTTTGACCTCCTGGATCAAGTCAATGAAATTGTGCAAGTCCAGAGAAAGAAAGCCTAACCGTGCTAACCACCGGTTAAGGCATCTCATTCTAAAAACAAGAAATCTATGCAAATCCAGCATAAGGATCTCACCACCCCCTACCATTAACCCTACTAAAAAAACTGTCCATATGACTGCAAACACCACACAACTACCAAATGCAACACCCACATGCAACACCCACATACGAATACCACATCACCAATTCTAAAAATCGTAGCAAAATACACACCTCCTCCAAGAACCCACTCACTCATAACACGCTCAAACGCCAACCCTGCACCAAAGGCACGCAGATAAACACACCGGGACACCAACCAACCACATCTAGTGGGCACGAAAACCATGATATGGGCTGTGGTCCACGGTATAAATCGCATTGACATAACTTTAGTAATAGCAAAATGAAATGTCTGAAAATCAGAACAAAATGCAATGTCTGAGAAAATTAAATCTAAAAAACAATTCCCCATTTCACCTAAAAAAATGTTATTAATTCTTTAAAGCAAGAACATCTTTTCCCAGAGTGTTAACAAAACATTTTTGTTTTAATTAATAAGCTATCATATTCAAAAGCACACATTACAAAACAATCTCAATGACAATAACATTCAAATATATACTGTGCTAGAAAATATAAAACCAGACTGTGATAAGTATTAAATGGTGAAAGAATAAGTCAATTGAGATTGATAGAGAGAAAATGGAAAAAAAACAAAAATAATAAAGATATTCGTCAAGTGGTAAGAAAACGTTGCCGATTTAATATATAACTAGATAACATTTAAATAGTTAACAAAGTATTGCCATTTCTTATGTTTAAAAGAGAGCAAAGCGAGGTTGAGTGGACAGCAAACCGAACTCTGGGTGGAGGCCATAGAGGGGGGGGTGGACAAACCACAGGACCCAGGGACGGATGGGATCCAAGATGTATTTGCATCCTTTTATGAAAAACTCTATAAAACAGATGCCAATCCAGAGGTGAGAGAAATAACGTATTTGGAGGGAATTTTGATGCCGAAGGAGACCGAGCAAATGGAGGCCCCGGTAACCGCCGAAGAAATCAAGAGAGCAGTGGCAAGACTACAGATAGAGAAGGCCCCGGGGAGGATGATTTCTCGGCTGGCTTTTACAAAGCTTTTGTGACACTCCCCTCCCCCCCCCCATCCTGTTCTTGGTAGAACTGTTTGATGAAATCCTGGCGTCAGGGGAAGCCCCAGAATACGTCTTGCATGCGCCGATAACTAAGGAGGGCATGGACCCCGACTATGTGGATCTTATCGCCCCATCCCCCTCCTGAATATCAACGCCAAAATGTATACACGAGTTCTGGCGGCAAGACTTGAACTATACACGCCCCAACTGATCCATTCTGACCAAGTGGGCTTTATAAAGAGACGTCAGGAGGCCGACACATTGAGAGAAACACTGCACCAGATTCATGAGGCATGTGGAATGGGGAGCTAGAACCAGCACTCCTGTCGGTTCATGCTGAGAAGGCCTTTGACAGAGTTGAATGGGGCTTTCTCAAGGAATTGCTTGGTATGGTAGGCCTGGGCACTAGAATCAGGCAGGATATCATGGCAGTCTACACGTCCCCCCCGGGCATGTGTGGCAGTTAACGGCGGTTACTCCCATTGGTTCGCCTTAAGCAGGGTTGCCCACTTTCCTCGATCAGATTTGCGCTCTCCCTGGAACCGCTAGCTCAGAGAATTAGAGGGGATCCCCACGTAGAAGGATTCATGGTGGAGAGTGTGGAATACAAGGTTGCATTGTACGCTGACTATATGCTTCTGCATATTAGGAACCCCCTAATCTCCATACAGAGGGTAATCGGGTTGATTGAGCGGTATGGAGACCTCTTGGGTTTCAAGAATAATAGGTCCAAATCAGTCCTTTTCCCCCAGGACAGGGACGGAGAGATAAATAGGTTCACCCCATTGGGATTACTGGTCAACCTGGACACATTGAAATACCTGGGGTTTAACCTCACGAGGGACGTGGGAGGCCTATTTCGGGTCAACTTCCCCACACCCCTGTCCAGATTTCGGGCCGAATTGGAAAGATGGGGGAACTGACTATAACATGGCTCGGATGCTTCAATGCCCTTATGATGGTTAGCTTAGCAAGGTTCCTATATGCGTTCCAAATGCTTCCGATCCAGGTCCCAGAAGCCTTTTTCTGGGAGATAAAGGGGGCTATGGTGAAATTCTTGTGGCAGGGGAAAACCCCTGAATATCCTTTGAGGTTCTCACCTTAACAAAAGATAAGGGGCGGGATGGGGCTCCCTAGTATTAAACTGTACTATAAAGCGGCACAGCTTAGGGTCCTCATACCCCATCTCAGAATGCAGAGGGAGTTCCAGTGGGTCGGTCTGGATAACCTCCACATGTCACCCGCCACTGTTGGGGAATGGCTGTGGGTACCAAAGGCAAGCTGCCCCGCAAAATTTGGGACCACCCAATCCTGGGCACAATATGGAAAATATGGAGACAGGGCGCAGAAATGAAGAGAGTTACAACATGACCCTCTCCCCTGAGTCACTTTTGGGTGCCCAGAATACGGGACACGATTCCAAACCCTGAAAGATTTCAAGCGTGGTTTGAGGCGGGCCCTGAGAGAGTTGGCCAACTGTGGAAGGATGGCACCTTTATTTACAGATCTGGAGGGCGAGTTGGGCATAGGCACTCTTTCAGTCTTTTCATACCTTCAGTTGAAGGGGGTAGTCTGGGGAAAAATAGAGAGAGGTTACAGAGGGACCTTACTCCCTTCGAGAAGCTCTTGGATAAAATAAAAAGACAGAAATGAAGGGTCTGATTTCTGTGATGTATGGAATTGGTAACTGCATGGAACGGGTCCACGGAAAGGTTGAGACGGAGACGGGAGAGCGACATGGGGAGGGAAATAGACCATGCGATGTGGTGGAGACTGTAACAGGGCCTCTTAGACATCGATCTCGAGCCAATACAAACTGCATGCCATCAAGCTCCTCCATAGATGGCAATATCATCTTGTTAGGCTCTCAAAGACGTTCCAGAATGCGAGCCCCATTTGCTGGCGCTGATGCAGGGAGAGAGCTGACTATTGGCACATGTGGTGGAAGTGCCCCCGAATACAGGTGTTTTGGGACGAAGTGCTGGGCTGGATCAAGGAACTAGAGGGGGTACACCAAAACGCCTTTCTTGATCTTGTTTTGTAGGGAGGAAGTTGAGGGAGAACTGGGTAAGTTGAGGGGGTTGGCAGCGCCCCTGCTGCTTGCAGCCCGGGACGGTCTAGTGATGAAATGGAAATGTGCTTGTTCTCCATGTAAGAGGGACTGAATCAATGTGGCACTGAATAAATGCACCATGGAAAGAATAATGGGGGTATACATGGGAAGGATGCGCCTCATGAGAACATACGGGGAGAATTTACAAACAAATATTTGAACAATTGAAACAACTGAATGTTGGGGACAAAGATTGATGGCAGGTGGGCAGGTACTATGTTGATCTGGAGGAAACTGGGATGAGCTGCCCCCCTGGGGGGGGGCTGCCACCAGCCGATCCATATCCCACGAATGATTAAAACCTACATGTGGCGGCCAAGGACATTTGTGATACACATGGCTTTACTGCCCTATATCTCGAGACAACTGAAGGCTTAATGTTGTGTTATTTTTTTTCTTCTTTTTACAAAAAGACACCGTTACGGCAGGAGAACTGGGTGGGACTGGCAAGATAGTTGATCTGTTGCCTTGTTCGCAAGGTTTGATGTTTGCGTTGTACGAAAACTAAACATTTTTTAAATAAAAAAATAAATAAAAAAAGGACAGCAAAGGTGCGTTGGCATCAAATGTTATTCCACCCCAGTTTGATAGAGAATTTGAATAATTATATCCTGTCGAGAAATCAGACAACAAAAACTTTTGTAATATAATAAATTACTTCAAAAAGTCACCTTTCATGTAGAAACAGGCTTTATATCAGGGTGCCTGTGTAGTAGAAGAAAGTCGTACCTCGAAAGCAGGCCGCGTCAAACGCCGGACGCAACCTGACGTGGCTGGCAGGAAGTGCGACGCACTTCACACAGTACCGCTCGCTGCGCCCAGACTCCTGGTCGTCGGAAGAGAGTTGAGAGCTAAAGCTCGAGAAACACTTTCAGAGTCACCCAAAAACGAAGATATGAGGTAAGCATAAATCGGACTGGCAAAAAAAAAAAAAAAAAAAAAAAAAAAGTATATTGGGTCCCTCTGGAACGTGATAAGAACAGCTCTGCTTCATGCTGCCATCTCGTATCACGCCCAGCCGCCCCCCTCCCCCAGATAACAAAAACATTCTAAAATCAATTGTTTGCTCAATGGTAAAGAAAATAATACTCAAAGAAGAACAAACATCCTGTTGTCCAAAAATAAAAGGTTGACCATTTTACACGATCTATTCCAAAATGAACACACCCATAACAAATGAAAATAAGTGGTCTTCAAAATTAATGGAAAAAAAATCTCAATATGCTTTTAATCTGATAATGCCTGTATAATCCCCGATTGTTGATGGAATTGTGTTCATGAATTTCATGTGGACATCAATTTACAACTTTGACATGGCTTTTTTTGCCTATTTTTTCAGTACTTGATTAACAAGGTAGGAGTAGTGTTGATCCACCGTCTTGGCCTCGCCTGGATCTTCCAAACCCTGTTAAATGTCCACTATAATGCTCTGAATCTGCTTATGGGTGGCATATTGGCACATCACAAACATACATTTTTTTTTTAATATAAATCCACAAAAACCTCAACTTTTTGGCCAGATCTATCAATGCTGCCAGAGGGTTTTAGAAGTGATATGATATGGCATTTATAACGCGCCTTTACACAAGTGTTTCAAGGCGTGATGAGGCAAGGGAGTGGGAAGACAGACAACTATCCTACTAGGCCAGGTGTCATTCAGATCGCGCAGGGGACGGAGGAGAAGTGTGGAGGGAGGGGGAAGAGGACAGTGCAGTACATGGGATAAGACAATAAAACGATTGCTAGGGTAAAATGGCGTGATAAAGTGGAATCACAAAGCAGATGTGTACATGACACTAGAAGGGTCGCTGGTCTGCGCTTTGTGCCACCTTCTCTAGCAGAAGGCCGCCACATTAGTGCTCTGCTTCTTGCTCATACTGTAAATTGCATTACTTGTGTGAGACAGCATTTGCATAGAGCAACATTTGCTGCTGGTGTGGCAATTTAATGGACCAGTGGATATATTACTAGACAAGACAGCCACTACAATAACTGCAATTAATGACTTGGACACAGTGACGAGCAAAGAAAGCTCGACAATTAATACGTGCAAGAATATGCACCACAAATAATTTTCGGGCAACATTGATCCTTTCTTCAGACGTCAACCGCTACTATTTAAGAAACTTGCAGCATGGTAGGCATGTTAGAACTTGAACGTTCATAAAACGCATGCTCTTGAAAAGGTCGGCTGCTTCCAGTTTGCTTTCTGCGCAATTAAAACATACCCTACTTTACCTTTGGCGATGCGCACATTCAACAGCCCCCTCCCTTCCTCTCCCCACTTCGGAAGACAAAGTCGAGGATGGGGCAATCTGAGTGGAGATGGTTTAACACATGGCGTACAGCCACAGCAATCCCGTGCCTGCTTACATGGGAAATAAAACCATTAAACTGCGGCCTTCTCACTATCGGCGAAATGTTCCTCAGCCGCGCTACCACGGAGTCCAACAATGCTGAGAGCCGCAAACAACCAGTGCGGAAGTCCAAGCCCAACTTCTACAATCACCACAAGGAGGCAACCCCCAATTCATCAACTGAGTGGTCGGGAAAGGCTGTGGGGTGGCGCAGCATAAACATATTCCACAAAAGTACTGTTATATCATCAAATGTTGACGCCGTGCATTCCTTCTTTTTAAAACCAATTAGTACAATATGTGTTGGCACTTTCAGTAATGGGATACACAGCGGTGGAAGCACGACATTCTTGCAGTACGTTCCCACCTTCGTGGATCGAGTTTACGTCCTCCCATACCACGTCCATGTGCCCGTGTTGACACATCCCCCTTTATCCACACATGCAGAGTCTCCAGTTAAGCAAGCTGTGCAATTGCCACCGCAGCAGCGAACTATTTCAGTAGGTCAACTGTCTGAATATGCTAATTTAATGTTGCCACTTTAAAAACATGTGTTTTGTCTTCTTCTGTTGAACAGCGACTGGTGCGCACTACCCTTGCCCAGTCTTAGGAAATTGCTTTTCGAACTTATGTTTGATGTAGCGGTTACTGAAGTGGCAACTATTTGTTTAAATTAAAAATGCATTAAATTGTTATAAGGCTATAACAAATTGACATTTTTTTTGTAATGCAACTCTCCACACTACAATTAAGACTAGACAATCATCACAATCCTACACAAAGTAGTGTTCGCTGCCATCGGAAACAACAAAAAAAAACGGCTAGCTAAAAGGCAACCCTGACCACACTTCGCTCCCCTCGCGGTGGCACATCGGTCAAATCGACTGCACAGAGCGACAGTTTGGATAAACATCTCCTTTGAAACAGTGGGTGGCCCGATTATATTAAGAAAAAAGCATAGGCCCAGGGGCAGCGTTTCGAAAAGTCGAAAAGGACGCACTCGAGTTGTACATTTCAAGGTATTTCAAAGAGTCGACCTCAAAACCGAAATGTGTTCTCTAATGGCTTGGTAAGATTAACAAATATAGGACAATGTTAAAAACCGCAGGACAGCAAATGGCACGAAGCCAGATTGTAAAACAGATTTTAGTGTCTTGTTGTATTGCCCAACTGTACAAGCAGGGGTGTATTGGGAACCAAAAGAGGCCCTGGAAATAATGTTCCAAGTGGCCCCACATTACACATTCTGAGCAAGCTCAACGCTTTACCTATGAGGACATTTGAAAATAGAATACGAAGGAGGCCCAGGGTGCAGAAATGTCCAGCGTTCCCTGTAGGCCAGCCCTGCGAACAAGAATATAAACGTGCTGCTAAAGCAGTCCATGACAGTTTAGTTGCGGTGTAAATACCGGACCGTAACATGAGCGATAGCGAGCGTATATACCAGCAAACACCCTGTATAGTATTTAAAAAAATAAATAAATAAATTTTAAAAAAACTCAATACCCAGAATATACATTTCTAACAACCACAATCCATTGCATAAGAGGAAGAAATGAATATACATAACATGAACATTGGTGCATCTCTCAAAGCGAACACGTATTCTTAAAGGGCTATATTGCTACACAACAAGACAATTATATTTGTGCAGCCTGCAAAATAAATTCAGAAAAGGGGTAATATCCGTCAGAAACGCCTGAGCCCTACATACCACGGTCGATAAAGGACCACTAAATAGGGGAATAATTACACCCATCACTCCGGTATAAAACGGCGATGCCATTGTGTGGCACCCTATAACAAAGTTAAGACTCTTTTATACACAATGCTGAAGTGAAATGGTGCAGTGGATGAATGCATTAATGACAGATATCTGTGTGGGCCCCACTATCTCTGGTGTGAATCCTGGCATGCTCACTTAACATCTCACCCTTCCAAAATTGACAAAACGAATACCACGGAGTTGGGTAATCGCGTCTGTTATCACCTGGAGACATTTCAATTCATGAAGCGGGCAACAAATGTGGGGAATTCAGTGTCCTTTTACAAATACTCATTAGACTACTGTACAAAAGTATCTTAATCTACACATCATAAAACCAAGAGGTAAACACAAAAACTTCAAAGCGACGAACAAATGAGCAAATATTGATGATGAGCAGACACTGCAAAATGCACAGGTGAAGCCATGTAGAAAGCACATGGACAGGTTGACCGACTGGCATTGGGTGGTGTCATGTGTGTACACTCAACAGAGTACTCCAATGAGAAAAACCATAACAAGTACAATAAAATGTTGTCACACAAGAAGGCATTCACCACTACTCACAGTAACGAACAGAACCTACAAGACGTATACAAGCATCAGCAAAGACAATAGGGTTTTCTGTAGGCATTTGCCAGGCACTGTCAATTGTACTACCTGACCAAAAGATGGAAACAGGTGTGATTACCAGTGCATGTAATAGCAGTGCCAGGCAAATCCCAATGTAATACCTGTACACAGGACAAAACTGTGGCTTTGTCAATGTATGTTCTTAACAAGATCTCTTTGCAAGACCACATCAAGTTGCTCAATGCACACTCGGTTAAGACATTATTACACCAGTAACACATTTATAGCTGCAATTAAGCCATGAACTCCCAGCAGAAAGCTTAGAACCAACATCGTCAGGAAAAAGTTTTAAGTTACTCCTTGATAGAGCTATTTCAGAGATATCCGACCAGGGTCTACTTTGGGCGTGGAGAGGCAGGAAGCGGGTGAGAACGGCCACAAGGATTAGCATGGCCAGTCGATGGGTGGGTAAATAAGCAAACAGCCACAAGATGGGCGTCACTCCCCACATACCATCTCCCTTCTAGCTGTACTCCAACTCACTAGTTTTAGCGCTGCAGAACCTTATTTTACACGTACTGTGTAACACCTAAAGCTCACTTTACATGGTGGTAATATAGGAGCAATCAGTGAGCCTAGTCAAAGTGGAGAAGTCTATGTACGCTACAGCCCATGTGCATAATGTTGTGGAAGAGCAGTTTAGCAGTCTTTAGGGGGAACACTGGAGTGATGGTATTTGCGTGTACCCAGAGAGGTCAGTTTGTAAATGCGCCTAAAGCAGTAACAGTCTGTACACATTTACACTTTAGGAGCAGTCTGTACACGTGCACACAGCTGTAGACGCTTTTGTGTGTACTCTTTTCGGGCAGAACGAACGTTTGCACATTGCAATCTATACAACCGCACATTGTATACAGAATATGAACATGTCCACAATGTGCCCAAAACTGTACTTGTGCAGGCTATACGTATGGTATAAACATCTGGACCATGTGGCAATACGTACAAGTGAGATGTGAACCCTGCGTTTCTAAATGAGATTCCCCAAGTACGATCTCTGTCCAGCAGTTTTCACATATTCGCCTCGCAAGAGCACTTAGGTGTACAAAGTAAGAGTGCTCGGTGCAAGTATCTACGGGAATTCCAATATTGTGAACGATCGGAGCTCTGCAAAGAGAGCTGCGAGCCTGCGAGTAAGATGCAGCCGGCTCTCAGGGCCCCTTACAAAGCGCGGGTCAGGGACAAAGGCTGCTTCTCCGAGCAGCTCAATGTGTCCCGAGGTTCCTGGGCAAGCCTACCCCCTCCCTTTACTGTCCCTGAAGTTTCTCAAAGAGCTGTAAAGTGACACCACTCAGCCGGGAGGCTGCGTGCTAGCTTCTACAGCATACACCCAGCGACCCACGAACTCACCCCCCACGGGTAACGCCAAGCCGCAGCTCCCCAACAGCAGCAACAGGAGAGTCGGCTCCATGGCCGTCTCAAGCTGGGGGCTCCATCCCGCTTCACGGCCACTCTCTCAACGCAACACACGGCGGAGACCGGGACAGAGGTGGAGGCCGGGAGACGGGACAACCCTTCCACCGAGTTACGCCTCTACACTGGACAGGCCCGCCCAGCCCCCTAACTGCAACCCCGCCTCTTCACACGAGCGTCAGTCCCCCTGTTGATTCCCACTCCCACAGCGAAGATGGCGCATGCGCGTGCACGTCTTCCCTGCCCCCGTTACCCAACAGACCACTGTGAAGGAAAGTCCTGCCTACTTTTGCAGACTCCTCCTTGATTTTAACTTTACTATACAAGCACCGCCAACAAACGAGACATCTCGAGTCCATCATATATGTCACCAGTGCCGCCAATACTGTTTTACATTGTATACTCGACGTCGCTCATTTGCCGACCGTGTAGGGCACGCCTCTCTTCCATTACGTGTTACGTAGACCCCCCACCCCCCGCCCAAGAGATTTTGAGACAAAGTGCCTGCAAATCTTAAACTTGTACTCCGCTAACCAAATTCTTCCCATTAGATTGACGCATCGCGAGAGTTGAAGGGGTAGCCAAGACCGTCACACAAACAACGTTTTCTCTCCCTTCATTTCAATGTTGGTATTCTGCTACCTCCTGAACATTTTTCTCACCCATATCAGATGAGGAGTGTATGTACTGGGAAAAACACATGTTGAGAGCTGAGGCGAGTTCCAAGTGAGGTTATGTCGCGAGGAGATATGTACGTCGTTCTCCCGTGACAAAGAAATAAGGAGTGGTCGCAGTGGAGTAACTTTGCTGAAAATGTTGGGGGGGGGGACATGACATCGGAAGAAAATGTGTCCAGTCAAATAAATGGGGACAAAATGGTGTGCCATTAAAGTTGGGGGGGACAAACACCCCGTCCCTGTGGCGTTGCCCCGTAAGGGCTGCGCACGCGGCGGCGTGACGTTGCACGTTGCCGCGTGCGGCTTAAATAAACGGGGCGTTCCCGGAACCGCAGAGCGACCGGGGAGCCCGAACCTAACAGACGTGCGAGTCTGAGCTCTGTTGGGTTGGGGGGCTCACGGGCATGCCTGGGGGGCCAAGGACAGACCCCCAACAGTGGCAACGAGTGATGTCGGATGCCCGGGCCCGGCGGTGAAAGGCGTCCGGAATTTTTCTGAAAGGATCGGAACGTTCACGGACGTTTCGTTTCATGCCGTGGCTGCGGACCGCACACGCGGCTGGCGGCCATTTTGCAGACGAGGCCGCGGAACTTCTCTGAGCTCCGGTTCGGACCGAGAAGGTGATCCGGGTCTAATTTTTGGATCTTGTGGGTGCTGAGGACATGATCCACGCGCCCATGCCCATTTTGTGAATTTTCATTTAATTTTGGGATTGTTACGTCGAGTGTTAGCCAGGACAAGGACTAAGATGGCAGGGCCTGTTTAGCCTAGTCCATCCACGTGGCTCAGTTTTTGGGACCTCTACACAGCAGTGCTTTGCTGCAAGGTGGCAACAAGGCACTTCCTCGCCCCCTTCATCATCAGGACACTCTTTTGATCCTCTTCATCATCACAAGGTGGTGGCTGTTTTCAGAGGTCTTCTGCATTTTTCAGCATCTACATCCTCCCGCATGGTGGTGGTGGGAATCTGAGTTGCGGCCTCAGGTCTGGTAGTGGGGTGCCTGTGCGCTCAGTCCCATGTCCGACAGTGACCAGGACGGTGACACCGCGGATCCTGGGGAGGAATCTCAGGACGAAGGTCAGGGGCCTGCACCACAGGCACCACTAGGGGCACAGCCTGTCGGCCCCATCATGGCTCAAGCCAGAGCCCAGGCGGCCCTGCAACCGATACCAGAATTCGATCCTACGGGCCCTCCATCCAGTTTGGGGCCCCGATGGAGGAGGTGGGTGGCCCGCCTGGACATGTACTTCAGGGCTGCTCGAGTGGATGATGATGACAGCATGGTAGCCACCATGCTGTATTCGGCGGGAGCCGCGGTTCAGGAGATCTTCGAGTCGCTGACTCCAGTGGACCAGTCCTATGGTGCGGCGAAAGCAGCCCTCCTTGCGCACTTCCTTCCACTCGCCAACGTGGACTTCGAGAGATTCGTGATGCTGTCGGCCAAGCAGAAGGATGATGAGACTTTGGACACGTTTTACGGCTGCCTACGCCGCCTCTCCCAAGGGTGCGCGTGGGGGGACGCGGAGGACATGATACGGACAATGCTGATCCAAGCATGCTCCTCCGGCAAACTGAGGAGACAGGTCCTCAGGGAGCTGGGAATCACTCTGCACCGTATACTAGAACTGGGTCGATGTCACGAAGTGGCTGAGGCACGGGCGAGCAAGATGGAAGCAGGCTCACGCTCGATCAAAGCCGAAGAGGTGTGCGCTGTGTGGCGGGGCGGCAGAGGAACGAGAAGGCCTGGCGGAGCCCCCCGAGACAGGGCAGGAAGGTCGGGGGAGTCATGCCAGAAATGTGGTTATGACCTCCCCCACTCCACAGAGTGCCCAGCCGCAGGAAGAACATGTGGCCGATGTGGCCTGCCGGATCACTTCGCGAGAGTGTGCAAGTCGGCGCTACCTGTCATGGTACCCAGAGGTCCTGCCCGAGTCTGGACTCCGCGTCAAACACGGCCATCCAACGTGGCCCAGGTGGATCAAGCGGAAGGGGAGGCTCAGGCAGAGGAGGCTGAAGCAGAGGAGGAGGAAAACATCTTCTTCGTCTCAAGCATGGGGGTCCTGAAAGGCAAAAGCAGGAGGCAGCCAAGATGCGTAGTGGAGGTGAACCGCTCGCCTGTCCCCGTGCTGGTGGACACCGGGGCATCGGTCAATGTCATGGCTAGGGGACATTATGACGCTCTTGACCCATTGCCGAACCTGGCTGCGCCAAGAGCTCGCATCTTCGCCTTCGGTGGACTCGAGCCCATACCGCTGGATGGAGCATTCGTGGCGAAGGTGGAGCATGAAGGATCGAAGATCAGAGCCCGATTCTACGTCACCCCCATAAGCAACAACACCCTGCTAAGCTGCGCGGCTGCGGAGGCACTCGGGATAGTGAGTTTTGCGTACTCAGTATACCTGGAAGACATCAACGATCTACTGGACAAGTACGCAACCCTGTTCAATGGCATTGGGAGAATGACAGGTGATCCAGTCCGGCTACACATTGACGACTCAGTACAACCTATCGCCCTGAAATACCGGAGAGTTCCTTTTCATCTGAGAGAGCAAGTCGATAAGGAACTGGACAACCTGGTGGCCTTGGACATCATCGAGAAGGTGGAAGGCCCAACACCATGGGTGTCCCCCATTGTCGTGGCCAGGAAACCAAAACAGCCAGACTCCGTTCGCATCTGCGTCGACATGAGGCTGCCCAACAAGGCCATAAAAAGGGAGCGACACCTGACCCTGACCACCGATGACATAATTGCTGAGGTACAGGGGGCCAGATTCTTCTCCAAACTCGACCTCAGAGCAGGGTACCATCAAGTTGTCCTCCGTCCTGAGTCCCGGTACATAACGACATTCACCACCCACCGGGGACTCTACAGGTACAAGAGGTTGAGTTTTGGGGTTTCGTCGGCTGCCGAAGTGTTTCAGAACATTATCCGGGGTGCACTTGCTGATCTTGAAGGGGTGCTCAACATCAGTGATGACATTTTGGTGTTTGCCAACACAGAGGTGATCCACCTGAAGCGCCTGGCCAAGACCTTCGAGAGACTGCAGTCATTGGGCCTCACCCTCCATAGGGACAAATGCGAATTCCTGCGCCCATCAATAGAATTCTTTGGGTTCGTGTTCAAGGAGGGTGGGATGTCACCCGACCCACGGAAAGTTCAGGACATTAAGAATGTACAGCCCCCGGAATCCGTGTCGGAAGTGAGAAGTTTTCTGGGCATGGTGACCTACTGTGGTCGGTTTATCCAAAACCTGGCCTCGAGGTCTGAGCCGCTCAGAGCTCTTACCAAGAAAGATACTGCCTGGCACTGGGGTCCGCTGGAACAGTCGGCGTTCGAGGACATCAAAGGCGCCCTAACAACGGAGGACACCATGGCGTTCTTCGACCCGGCGCTATCCTCGGAGATCGTGGTCGACGCCAGCCCGTTTGGCCTGGGGGCGGTCCTGACCCAGGTGGACCGTGAAGGAAACCTCCGGCCCGTTGCATACGCCAGCAAGGCGCTCTCGGAGACGGAGCAGCGGTACTCCCAGATCGAGAGGGAGGCCCTGGCGGTCTTGTGGGGATGCCGACATTTTCGCCTATATGTGCTGGGACGTCCGGTGACTGTGGTGACTGATCATAAACCCCTGCTCCCGATTCTGGCGGGCTCGTCATCTAAGCCCCCGGCCAGAATTGAAAGATGGATGCTCGCATTGCTTGAATACGGGGTCACGCTGGTATACCGGCCAGGGGCCAACAATGCAGCAGACTTCCTTTCCCGGCATCCCGGAGTGCGTGGGGGAGTGGCAGGAGACACCTGTGCAGAAGAAGCGGACGACCATGTCCGGATGGTGGTGGAGGGAGCAACACCAAATGCACTGCCCCTGTCGGAGCTGGAGGCCGCGGCGGCCGAGGATGGGTGCTTCCAGATACTGAAGAAGTCGATGCAGAGCGGGTCCTGGAAGCTCGTTTTGGAAGCTCTCGCAGGGCGGACCCATGAGGCGAAGACCGCCCTTGAGCAGCTATGGAAGGTGAAAGATGAGCTGTCCTTCTCTGAGTCGGGGCTCCTGCTCCGGGGGGATCGCATAGTGGTCCCCCACTCCAAAGTGGGCGAGGTGATCGCTTTGGCCCATCACGGACATCAGGGTGCTGCCAAGACGAAGGCGAGGCTGCGGATGAAGGTCTGGTTCCCGGAGCTAGAGAAAAGGGTTGATGACTTTGTGGCGGCCTGTGTATGGTGCCAGGCAGCCTCCCCGGTGCAGAGGGAACCGGCTATCGAAGCAATGCCTCGGGGGACCAGGCCCTGGGAGGTCGTACATGCCGATTTTGGGTCCACGTCCGTGGGCACCCATTTTTTGGCCATAGTCAATGAGTACTCCCGGTACCCCGAGGTGGAGTTCGTGGAATCGGTGGCATTCGAGCATGTGGTGGTCGGCGTGGAAAAGATCTTTGCAACCCATGGGTTTCCCCTGACGCTGTGCTCGGACAATGGGTCGCCATTTCAAAGCGAACGCTTCTCAGAGTTCCTGGCCAGCTGTGGAGTTCAACATCGAAAGATATCCCCGCTGTGGCCGAGGGCCAACGGCGATGCAGAAAGGCTGATGCGAACACTAAACAAGACACTTCGGATTGCGCAAGGACAAGGCCAGCCCCTCCAACGGGCCTTGTATCAATTCCTGCGAGTGTATCGCACCACCCCGCATGCCTCCACTGGTGTCGCCCCGGCGGAAGTGCTGTTCCGGCGATGCCCCCGGGGTCTACTACCGGAGGTACAGGAGAGAGAGCCTGGGGTTATCAACGACCAGCAGGTGGAGGCCGACCGACTGGCCAGGATCAGCCAAGAGAACGTGCGACGGGGCCTGCGGCCCCAGCGGCTGGAACCCGGGGATGAGGTACTCATCCGGAACCGCCATCCTCACGGGAAGTTGTCACTGCCTTATGAACCGGCGCCCCTGGATGTGGTCGCTGTGAAGGGGTCAATGGTGACGGCCTCCGATGGGCGGACGGCTGTCACCCGCAACGTCAGCTTCTTCAAGAAGCTGGGGGACTCGAGAACTGAACCCCCTCTGGACCCTGGTGTCGCCGAGATCCCGGAAGGAGATGGCCCCCCTCTCGGTGCCCCGGTCTCTCCGCGTCGGGAGGCTACTGTTGAAGGACTGCCGGTGCCGGAGGTGAGCGGGAGGTACCCCCAGAGGACTGGGCGAGGGAAACCCGTTTACCTCAGTGAGTATGTGCTGGGACAGTTGGAGAGTCGTCCGGGGTGAGGGGGCTGACATGAAAAGAGGCCCGGGTCCAGGATGGGCAAGTTGTTTGCTGTGTGATATGTTGTGTTTAACTAATAAAGTAATTGTGTGTCCTCCCGAAAAAGGAGGAGTGTGGCGTTGCCCCGTAAGGGCTGCGCACGCGGCGGCGTGACGTTGCACGTCGCCGCGTGCGGCTTAAATAAACGGGGCGTTCCCGGAACCGCAGAGCGACCGGGGAGCCCCAACCTAACGGACGTGCGAGTCTGAGCTCTTTTGGGTTGGGGGGCTCACGGGCATGCCTGGGGGGCCAAGGACAGACCCCCCCTAAAATTACGCCCACGAATGGTGGAAAGTGAGCTATTGTGACAGCATTATAACATAGCTCTCAACTCACACGCTTTTGGCGGGTGTCACCCGCCTTGTAAACAGCTGACTCACCCGCCAAGCCTCCTGCACGCCCATTCGTTTCAATGGGCCTCTCACCCGCCAAAAATAAAATCGGGGGTTTTCACCCGCCTTTGCAACATAAATGGTTATTAAGCATTCACTGGACTTCAAAGAGTGCAAACACGGGTAAACTTTATTTGTTTATAAACCTGGTGCTCCTACTGCATCCACCGCCATCCAGCCTTTCTCTTCAACTGCTTTCCAATCGCCCCGTTCCAAACAAACCTACACTCTCTTTCCAACCCAAGCATTCCAGGCATGCGGATGTTACACTCTCTTTCCAACCCAAACATTCCAGGCATGCGGATGCAGGCATCACACTCTGTATGTAATACAACTTGCGTAATAAACGATGACAAATGTAGCGATCAATAGGTACAATTTCTACACAAGAGCTCAGAAGGAACAAGAAAGCATAGAAGAGTATGTGTCGGCTTTAAGACTGTTGGCCCGCACATGACGGACCATTCACTGGACTTCAAAGAGTGCAAACACGGGTAAACTTTATTTGTTTATAAACCTGGTGCTCCTACTGCATCCACCGCGATCCAGCCTTTCTCTTCAACTGCTTCCAATCGCCCCGTTCCAAACGAACCTACACTCTCTTTCCAACCCAAACATTCCAGGCATGCGGATGCAGGCATCACACTCTGTATGTAATACAACTTGCGTAATAAACGATGACAAATGCAACAATTTCTACACAAGAGCTCAGAAGGAACAAGAAAGCATAGAAGAGTATGTGTCGGCTTTAAGACTGTTGGCCCACACATGACGATTTGGACATGGAATTACCTTAGATGAGCTCATTAGAGATCAAATAATAATTCATACAAGAGACTCATTAATACAAGACAGGCTATGGATGGTGGGAAATCCATCTTTACCGGAGACTATTGTGATAGCAAAAAGGATTGAACACAGCCAGTTGTGTTCAAAGGAAGTGAAGAGTAAGAAACAAGAAGCTACCCAAAATATGTTACAGCATAACAACAACATCACACAAGAAGTGGAAGAACAAGGGCTGGTAAATGCTGTACGCACCAAGGAACGACTCGAAAATGTCACAAACAGGAGCAGCAGAGCCAGAGAATCAGAATATAGAGAAGTGAAAGGAAACTACAAGAAATCTTGGACAAAAAAATGCATCCTCCACAAACGAAAGAAGGCGATAGATGTTTAATTTGTGGCAGATTAGGCCATTATGCATACTCCAGAAATTTCCCAGCGATTGGACAAACATGTGGAAACTGTGGGATTAAGGGACATTTTGCATTTACCTGCAGGCGTAAGAAGAAAGTGTCCGCAGTACAAGAGGAAGACGAATCTGATGAAGAAAGAGTTTTCGTGATTCACGAACCGCCTGGAGGAGAATCTAAGTGTCCAAGGTGTGAAGTTATCTTAGACAACTGAAAGTTAGTTGTCAAAGTGGATAGTTGCTCAACTTACACTATCATCACAAAGAGGACATGGCAAAAGCTTAGTGCAGAAGGTCTCAGGTGCAACTTGAAGACACCAGACATAAAGAATCCAGGTGGGTTCGAAGGCTCAAAGATACAAATCAAGGTTTGGTTCTACAGCATTATTCAGTTCAAAGATCGACAGCTGTAAGTAAAAGTTTACGTGGCATAAAAGGGGGTAAACATAATAGGTTGGAGGGATCAAGCGGCTCTGAGAATAAGACTGGATCCGTGTGAGGAAGAACAAGTAATGATAGTGAACAGCAGCAGTCAACAAGAAAAGAAGACAGAGTCAAATCCAGATAATTGGCCCTCAATCCGAGTTTGGAGGTAAGGGAAAAACGATGCCGGTAAAGGATTACCATCATCGCTTACCGCTACGGACCATTCCGACCAACCAGACCGATATTAACGGCATCGTAAAGTACGATGCCGTAAATAGCGGTCAGGGCGCCCACACGCGACACACCATGCCGGCATTAGCGGCATGCCTTATACCGGAGAGGATCACAAGTGAGGCGGACATGCAAATAACGGCCCCCTGAAGGCCGAAAAAGCATATACCGCCATGGTGTACATACCGGCATCGCCGACCAGGCGTAAAGAACCCTGAGCAGTGTTTCCAAGTGCCACGGGTGCACACAATCAGCAAAGGCGGAGGCAATGGAGTCAGGGCTGGTACAAAAGGAGCACACACACACACCCACACCACACGTCCTCTCACACCAAGATGATACCAATAGTAGTAGCATTACTGGAGCTCCATCAATGTGCAGATGGTATGCAACGCCAGCAAAATCATCACACATTGCTGTGCCCGATATCCCGGATCAACTCATGACTCTTTGGTCCTGCGGAACTCCACGCTACCACGCTTCATGGACCGACATGCTGGACGACGTGCCTGGCTGCTTGGTGAGTTGCCTGACTGGGCCATGGCAGTGCATCAGGGTTGTGAGGTGGGTGGCTGCATACTCCACCTGGGTGAGAATGTTGACGTCAGTGCACGATGTGCACATCACCGAACACTGTGCCCCAAAGGAACTGAAACGGTACATGACAACCAAATCCCACAGTGAAGAAGTAAGGCCGACACCTATCACTACATGACTAACAGGTAACCAGCACATATCCCACACCACATGCACCACTCATCAGCGGCCCTCACACACCGTAAGGCCATCCTGCACTATGCACTGCACATGCACTATGTTGCTGTCTCCAGCATATCACCACACAGGACAGTCATCCCTGGGAGTGCATTGAACAGAGTCAACCAGGGATACCACAGTGTGTCACTTGTTCGGCACACCCATAGGAGTGCTGCATGTCACCATGGAACTGATCAGTGCAGAATGCCCAATATTGTACTGACTACAGCCAACACTCCCTACTACCAAATCTCACAGAACACAACTCATCACTGATTTCAATCCAACACTGCTGTATGCATATACAATGCACGTGCAACAAGATGTCAGTGCACACCATGAACCAACTTGAAGATGCAACCCACACCATAAGTCCATTGCACAGGACACATAGCGGGCCCTGAAATGGGGGTCAATGCATCCAGGGACATGTGCATGTGGGCACAAATTACCTGCAGCCATGTGAGACTAGTACAGTTATCCAACATGAATGTGCAAACATTTAGCTTCATTCCCCTCTCATGCAGGTGATGGTGGCTATCCCGTGGCTATCCCTTGAAGCCGTGGCTCCTGACCCCTGTCAGAAATCCACAGAACAGGCACGAGGAAGACTACAATCGTTCCCATGCCCGTACACGTGTGGTAATTGAGCAGACCTTTGGCCTGTTGAAGGCACGATTTTGCTGCCTCAGTCGGTCGGGTGGGGCACTCCACTACAGCCATGAGAAGGTGGCCAAGATCACCATGGCATGTCTAATGCTGCACAATATGTGCATCCGCCGGAACGTGCCCCTGACATGGAACTGCTACCACCTGATGATGATGAAGGGGAGGAGGAAGATGTGGCAGGACCTCATCACGGTGCCGATGCACAGGAGGGACATGATGTGCGGCAGTCAGTGATCGCACAATATTTCTGACACAGCAGAGGGTGACATAATGTAAGGACATAGGGCACTGGGTGTGGGGATACATGTACACTATGCAATGTGCTAGAATAAATGACACATGCGCAATGATGAATGTCCACTCTGGTTATTTTTTTGTAACACAACCGGTGTATTGAAAATGAAAATATGAACGTGATTAACAAACCCTCCACCACCCTTACACCCCTCCCCCTGCCCCCACAACTCCCCCACACACCCTCACCCCCTCCCCCTACAACAACCCCACACTAGTCCCATAGGGTCCAGGTAGCCCAGATGAGGCTGCCAGTATAGTTACTCTGCGCTCCCGGATCCAGGGGGAGGCATGTCCCGTCGGTGCTGCGCACAGAGCGGCCGACGGAACGGGCTGGTCTGAGTTGAGTTGCTCGTGGATGGTGTGTCCTCATGCTGAGGCTGTTGGCGGGTAGGAGCAGCCTCCAAAGCATCCGCTATGCGGCCGAGCACCTCGCAGAGGCGGTTTGTGTTTTCGGTTATGGTCTGGCTCAATGCCCTCAAATCCGCACGCCACTCCTCCCTGGCCTGCCGATTGTCCTGCACAAATTCCAATATTAGGGCAGAGAGCTGGTCAGCCCGCTGTGCTGCTGCGGCTGAACCAGTGGCCCTGCTGGGGATCGGAATGCCATGTCCTGCGGGTGCATCCTCCATGGGACTGTATACGGGACTGCCATGTCCCTGAGTCTGTTCTTGCCCAGACTGCTCTGGTGTGTCGTTATCACCAGAGTCACTGAAGGATACCTGGGGGGTTGACAAATCTGCAGGGGTGTGGACTACTTCCACAGGTTCGTCCTCAATAGGGCCCTAGATGTCATTGGGACTGTCCTGAATTGCAAGGGGTGCCGTGGCTGCCACCTCCCCAGACACACTGGACTCCTCCAACCGTGGCATTGGGCAGGTGTCTGCAGGCAGTGCAGGGAGGGGTGGGGGGAGTTGGTGCACCCGCCACGGGTCTTGCTGATGCTGGTGGAATATGTACCAGTGGTGGCTTCCTCACTGGGACACAGCGGCCCCTGCCTTGGCCCCTGGAAGTGGAGGGACGGTTGCTCTCCTGGTCCTCACTGTCAAGCTCACTGCCTGTGGGGATGAAAGAGAGGGACGGCATGAGGGATGTTTGGATAGCCAGCATACATACATTGGTACGATTGCACATCCACACGATTGTGGGTAATCAGCATTTGTGTAAGGAACGGCACGTCATTCCATACATGGGTGGTAAATGCAAGCATATGTCTGTGTCACTCAGGTTGGCCAGGTACTGCGCTGTCTAACATGCACACTGTTTACATCAACGACCCTGTGTGCCTCATGGAATTTGCAACTTTGTGTGGTATGTGTCATGTACGTTACGTCCTTGCACCAGGCACTGGCTTGGGTCTCATTTGCTTCGGCATTATTTACAGCTGGTGTGTGTGTGGCCGACCATGGCGTCACTCTCTGGCCAGACATTAGCAGTGACTTTCATCACATTTGCCTTAGCAGTATTTACTTTGGACACTCACCTCCATCAGCGGATGACGTGGTGCCACACTCCATTTCTCCGACCCCTTCAATGGTTTCTGGCCCTATCATGCTCGCGCATGTCTCCTCCCACGGTGAGAGCTTTATTGGAGAACTTGGTCCTCCTCCGGTCTGCAAGGCCTGGGTTCGGTTTGCAGAAAGGATGCTCCACACTCTCAGCCGCAGGTCATCCCACCTTTTGCGGCAATCCTTTACCGCCTCCCTCCTCATGTTGCTGCTAAACACAGTCCAGCATGCTTGTGTAGGGTGTCTACGAGCATTTGTAGCTCATCTGGGCTGAACTGCTCCTTTTGAAGGTGGGCAGATCCCTTCTTTGGTGCTTTGGGCATTCCCGGGTGGTTGTAGGAACTTTCTGGTCGATCACCAGTGTGCCAGGGGTCCTGTGTGGTGAGGATAGCAATGGATTGTGTTTTTAAAGATGGCCGCCGTGCTCCTTCCCGTTCCTGTGCGATGATGCTATTTCCGGTTCTGCTATTTAACAGTGACCGTAAATTACGGTGACCGCTATTTGCGGTCACCGCTAATGCCGCTTTGGACTATGGCGGTAGTGTTGTCTACGGTGCGATTCATGCCGGTAGGGGCTTTTTGGGGCTCTTTTGCAGCATGGCACTAGGTCCATTACCGGCATGGCGAAAAGCTTGTGCACGCAAAGTCGTAATAGCCGCTTTTAGCGGGCTGCAGCCAGCTCAGACACGCTATTTGCGCCATGCCGTTAAGGGACAGTACTTACCTCCAAACTCGGAATGAGGGCCAATGTTTTTCAAGCGAATTTAGGTCTGTTAAAACATTTTGCCCACAGAATAAGACTAAAACGAGGAGCAATACCTGTGACTCACACTAAAGCCAGACCAATACCATTTGCTTTGATAAGGAAAGTAGAACAAGAACTGCGAAGATTAGAAATGGAGGATGTGATTGAGAAGATAGAATCATCCCAGTGGGTGAGTCCCATCTTTGTGGCCATAAAGAAGAAAGGAAAGCCAAGGATATGTGTAGACTTGAGAGATGTAAATAAGAACATCATTGTAGACATATTTCCTTTACCAATAATTTCAGAAATTTTGAATTGTATTGAAGGAGCAGATACTTTTACCACTTTACACTTGTCAAGTGCATACCACCAAATATCTCTCACAGAAGATTGCAGAGACATTTTGTTACACTGTTTGGCTTATATAGATACAAACGTATGCCCTTCGGTTTGGCCTCTGCAGCAGCAGTGTTCCAGAGGGTCATGAAACAGGTGTTGAGAGGATTATCCGGAACTTTAGTATATCAAGAAGATATAATTGTTTATGGCAGAGGTGCGGTGGAGCATGACAAGAGATTGAATGAAGTGTTGTCCAGATTGGATGGTAGTGGTTTGAAAGTGGAGCAAAGCAAGTGCAAGTTCAAGGTAAAGGAAGTTGAGTACTTAGGACACATTGTGAATGGAAAAGGGTACAAGCCCAAAGAAGAAGCCATGAAGGCAATCAAAGATTCCCCTGATCCCACTATGAAAGACGAACTTAGATCATTTCTTGGTTTATGTGAATATTACAATAAGTTTGTGGAGAACTTTGCCAGTGTTACCGAACTGTTGAGAAAACTATTGAAAAAAGATGTCAAATTCATTTGGGATAATGAATGTAAAACTGCAGCTGGATGTATCTAAAGAGGGGATTTGTGGAGCTGTAGAGTTAGGAGGTTTTGTATTTGGAAGACAGACTAGACTCACTGTAGATGCCAGTGGAAGTGGTTTAGGAGCTGTGTTATCACAAGTTACGGAAGATGGTCAAGAAAAGGTTATAAATGACGCGTCAAGAGCAATTACTGATACCGAAAGCAGATACTCAGTTATAGAAAGAGAAATGTTAGCCTGTGTTTGGGCAATTAATTATTTTAGGAAATGCTTATGGGGAAATAAATTTATAGTACAGACTGATCAGAAGCCATTGATAGAAGTGCTTACAGTACGTGGTATGTGCAGAGCTACTCCCAGGTTAGCCAGATTGAGTCTTAGAATACAAGATTATCATTTTGTGGTGAAATATGTTCCAGGAAAGAAAAACCTGATAGCAGACTTTTTGTCTAGATTGCCTTTAGTTGATCGCGACACTGCTATTTCTGAAGATATTGAAGTGGTAGCGACTGTGCTTGAAGTAACGTCAAAGGAAATGTGGTTGGGTGAACTCGCTAAGGATCACATTTTACTGAAGGTTATGGATTTTACTAAGTCAGGGTGGCCGGACAAGAAGTTGTTGGATGATGAGTGCATGAAATTTTGGAAAATTAGAAATGAATTCTCTGTGGAAGATGATCTATTACTGAGAGGGGAGAAATGAATTCCTGCACAGGTACTACAGGAGGATCTGATTGAAAAAGCTCATCAAGGACACAGAGGCATTACAGGCACAAAAAAATAATATAAGGGCAAAGTATTGGTGGCCTGGTGTAGATTTAATGGTTGAAAGATTTGTTAGAAATTGTTGGCTGTGCCAAAATTGTGACAAGAGTTGCAAGAGTTCTAAAATGGAGCCCATCAACATGTCGAAGGTGGAGGCGCCATGGGATAAGATAGGCATTGACATTGTAGGGCCTTACGGGAATCTAATGCAGGAAAATAGATTCTTGATTGTATTGGTGGATTACTATTCCGGGTGGATGGAGGTTAAATTAGTTAAAGTTGACACCAGTGAGGTAATAACATTTTTTCTGCAAATCATTAGGAGAGAGGGTGTCAATGCCCAAGGCTCCTTTCCCAGGGATTTCCTCACCTGGGTCTTTACTGTGGCTGAGTACCTTCTGCCTCCTTCTCCGATCCTTTGGAGGTTTCTCTTCTTCTTCTTCCTTCTTTAGAGATCCTTTACCCTTCTTACGTTCAAAGAGATAGGGACGGTCTCCTCCCGAGGCCACTTTGACCGTTAATAGAACAAACAGTCAAGTGAACCCTGGGGAGCCCGCTCCTTCAAACAGGGAAAAAGCCTGATTGGCAGAAAAAACCCTGTGTAGCTGCAGATGACGATGGCCGGTTGAAGGTCCAGAGGCAGGTAAGGACTTTCTACTATGATCTTGGTTGTATCTCCAAAGGCTAGCGGAACTTTCTGGAGGAAGGAGCCCAGGAAGGAGAGGTAAGGAAGAGTCGCTGTAGAGGACCTCCGCAATACACACGGAAGCTGGCCAGGAAGAGTAAGCATGGGAAAAGTACTCCCGGAGAAACAGGTAAGATCAGAGAGAACGAGAAGTCAGAACGAGGGAGAGCACAAGAGAGAATGAGAGAGAGTGAGAGAGCGCGAGTGAGTCTGAGTGAGAGAGAGTGAGAGAGCGCGAGTGAGTCTGAGTGAGAGAGAGTGAGAGAGCGCGAGTGAGTCTGAGTGAGAGAGAGTGAGAGAGCGCGAGTGAGTCTGAATGAGAGAGAATGAGAGAGAGGGCGAATGAGTTTGAGTGCGAGAGGGTGAGAGAGCGAGAGAACGGAAATGTTGTGAACGTTTCCCCGAGCGGGTGGGAGCGACAAGTCGGAACCCCGCCGCCAGGGAAGGCAGGTCTGCGGCAGCTCGAAGCCAATAATAGAAGCAGCACTAGACAAAGCCGGAAATAACACGTAAACAAAAGATATGTAAGGAAGGCAATGGAAGCGAACCGCAAACAGGCGAGAAGGAAAGGGCACCAGCGTAAGTATAAGCAGCAAGGGGAAATGCTGAAAACGGGAGGAATCCAAGGAAGGCACAGGTACGGATCAAAACGAAAGTCAGCAAAGCGAGTTGCAACGCGACTCGCGGGGGGCGTGGCTTCCCTATATGCCCGTAGCAAAAAAAGGCTAGACCGCTAACAGACAAGCGGTAGAGTCCTAATAGCGCCTCCATCTTGCCCATAGCTTCCATGGCCGCATCGTTGTGACAGTATGCCCTCTCCCTATCCCTTCTCCTCCAGGTTTACCTGGGTGAAGGCGATGGAACAGTCTAAGGAGACGTGGGGCGTGAATGTTACGTCTGGGTTCCCAAGATCGTTCTGCAGCGGAGTACCCTTTCCAGTGGACCAAATACTGTACGATGCCATGTCTGTAGCGGGAATCCACCAGCCTCTCCACCTCATACTCTTCAGGGTCAGGATCATCGATCCTTGAGGAGGAGAGTCCACGACGACACACGGGATCGGGATGATAAGTCTTCAGAAGAGAGGTATGAAATACAGGGTGAATCTTCTTCAGACTAGGTGGTAGTCGTAAGCGAAAAGCGACAGGGTTAACCTGAGACAAAATAGGGAATGGACCTATGAATCGGGCCGAGAATTTCCCTGGGTGAACCCAACGTGGAAGATATTTGGTTGACAACCATACCTTAGTTCCTACTGTCCACCTGGGATTAGGTGATCTCTTCTTATCGGCGTATTTCTTGTAGCGAATCCTACTAGCCTCCAACTTCTGCACTGCCTCCTTTTGGATGGAACGAAGCTCATGAAGGCGTTGATCAACCGAGGGCACTGTAGTCGGAGGTACCCCAAAAAGAGGTATGTGTCTCAGATGATACCCATAGGTAAAGAAGAAGGGACTACACCCTGTAGCGGAATGTTGGGTATTGTTGTAGGTGAATTCGGCCAATGCTAGATAAGACTGCCACATATCCTGTTCCTGATGACAGAAACAGCGGAGATACTGTTCGAGGGTGGCATTTAAACGTTTTGTTTGGTCGTTACTCTGGGGATGGTAACCCGAAGATAAAGCTCTCTTTATTTCCAACGAGCTACATAACGCTGACCAAAATCGTGAGGTGAATTGAGTCCCTCTATCAGACACAATGGTCCGGGGCAGGCCATGTAATCTCACCACATCTCTCAGAAATACTACGGCAGCAGCAGGAGCAGAAGGCAGACCAGGCAAGGGAGAGAAATGTGCCATCTTGCTCAGGGTGTCTACAGTCACCATGATAGCTGTGTACCCCTTAGAAGGGGGAAGATCTACAATAAAATCAGTAGAGATATGTTCCCAGGGTTGAGACGGTAGAGGTTCCTGTTGGAGCAGGCCTAAAGGTCGGTGTGTGGTTTGCTTGTTGGCGGCACATACTGGACAACCCGTCACATATGCCCTAATGTCCTTTGACAAAGTCGGCCACCAGAAATATCTAGAAGCCAAATGTAGAGTTGCCTCTTGGCCCTTATGCCCTGCCGAAGGAAGGTCGTGGAACCAGTACAGGGCTTGAGTTTGAAGTTCCTTAGTCGGTAGAAACAGTGCGCCCTGATGAAAGTATAACATACCCTTTTTAACCAGGAGTGGTTGGTACTCCGATAACACTTCGGAACGACATGTAGCAACCTCTACATAATGCAAGAAGGAGCTAATCATTCCCAGGATTCTCTTGCCCACAAGTATTTCATCCTGGCCCTGATTCTCTTGGTACTCCAGGCTCCGAGAAAGAGCATCTGCTAAGGCATTGTCCTTTCCGGGAAGGTAAGTTATTTCAAAATCAAATTGGGAAAAGAAATAGGCCCAACGAGCATGTCAGGAATTCCGACACTCCATCTGCTGTAAAACCTTCAAATTTCGGTGGTCTGTACGGACCAGAAAAGGATGGGCAGCTCCCTGTAATAAATGTCTCCATTCAATGCAGGCCTGGCGGATTGCTAGTAGTTCTCGTTCCAAAACTGAGTAGTTCCTTTCACTTGGTGTAAGCGACCTAGAATAATATGCAACCGGATGTTCCATTCCATCCTTGCCAACCTGCAGGAGGGCGGCTCCAATTGCTCCTCCTGAGGCGTCTGTCTCGACCACAAAGGGGAGAGATTGGTTTGGTTGCACGAGAATGGGAGCAGTCGTGAAGGCTTTCTTAAGTAACTGGAAGGCTTGGTCGGCTTCATAATCCCATTCAAACTTCTGACCCTTCTTAAGAAGACGAGTGATGGGCAATACTATGTCAGAGAAATTAGAGATGAATCGTCTGTAAAAGTTGGACAGACCCAGAAACCTCTGTATCTCCTTGGGACTCTTTGGAGTAGGCCATCTGAGGACTGCCCGTAGCTTTTCGGGATCCATCTGTACCCCTTCCTTTGAGAAGATGAACCCTAAATATGACACTGACGCAGCCTCGAAGACGCACTTCTCTGGCTTAACCAGGAGCTGATTATCCCATAACCTTTGGAGGACCTGAGTGACATGCCTTCGATGTTCAGAAAGGGAAGAAGAAAAGACCAGGATATCGTCCAGATAGACCACTACCGAGGCACATAACAAATACGAAAAAATCTTATCAACAAAACGCTGGAATACAGCAGGGGCGTTCACCAGACCAAAGGGCATGACTCTATATTCAAAATGTCCCAGAGGAGTCCGAAAGGCGGTCTTCCACTCATCCCCCTTCCTGATTCTCAGCAAGTGATAGGCTCCCCGGAGATCTAGTTTGGTGAAGATTGAAGCTCCTTCAACCGCCTCAAGTACCTCCTTTATAAGGGGCATCGGATATCTATCTTGAATCGTCAAGCTGTTCAATCCCCGGTAATCTATACATGGCCTGAGTTCAGAGGTGCCCTTCTTGGGAATGAAGAACATTGAGGCCCCTGCTGGAGAATGAGATTCTTGGATCAAGCCATTTTGTAGATTGGCGTCTAGATATTCTTTCAGTGCCCTTCTTTCCGGGAGGGACATCGGATACATACGCCCAAAAGGCACCGATGCTTCAGGCTTCAGATCGATCGCACAGTCCTCTGCTCGATGAGGGGGTAGAGTACGGGGTAGTTTATCTTCAAAAATCTCGGTGTACTGCTGGTAATACGGAGGAATCGTCTGAACAACAGCCGAGGAGGTTGGAATTGCGACTCCCCTCCCCTCAACAGGAGATGCCTGGGGTAGACACGAAGCTGAGCAGAACGGCGACAAAAAGCTGACAGTGTTGGCTGACCAGTCAATTCTGGGATTATGTTTGCGTAACTACGGTATGCCCAGGATGACCGGGAAGTGTGCAGCTCTAATAACATCAAAGGTAATCTGTTCTTGGTGCTGAAATAAAGACATGGTGGCTGGACCGGTCTCCTGGGTGATGGGTCCGGATGAGAGAGGTGCTCCGTCAACCCCCTCTACTGGCAAAGGACAATTCTTTTGATGTAGGGGAATAGCTTGTTCTTGCGCCCACTGAATATCAATAAAGTTTCCTGCGGCACCGCAGTCCAACATAGCCAAGGTTTCTAATGAAGCGAGTGAATCAAAAGTGAGATGAAGAGTAAATACCATAAGTCTATGGTCCTCTTCCGACTCATTCTGTAGTCTGGAATTGCAGGGATCTTTCAGCTCCGCCCGGTTCCTTACCCTGCTCAAGACCGGGGAGATGCGTTTCCCGAACGTCTCGGGGGTACCTCAGGGCAACTCCGAAGCAAATGCTTCGAGGATCCGCAGTACATACACAGACCCTGATCTCTGCGTCTTCTTCGTTCCTCAGGAGTCAACGGACCTCTAGTTGTTCCAATTTGCATAGGCTCTTCTGTCTGTGGTCTGGTAGGGGTATTTGCCGTTGGGTTTCCTACAGACTGATGAAGTCTAAACCTCCTTCTTTCAGACCTTCGCTCGTGTAATCTGTATTCCAACTGCAGAGACATCGTGACCAAATCCTGGAAGGCAGCAGGGCGTGCCATCCGAGCAAGCTCGTCCTTGAGTTCATCATGTAAGCCTCGTCGGAAGAGGGTCTGCTGTACAGAATCCGGCCACCCTGCCTCTGTCGCCAATTTCATAAATGTGGAAGCATAAGTCTGGACATCCTGGTTTCCTTGACGGAGATCTAGGAGGGCTTCGTAGGAAGAATATTGGACCTCCGGTCTTTCAAACCTGGCACGCATCAATTGAGTGAACTGAGTGTAGTTATTAACCACGGGATTTGCCTGGGCTATCAGTGGAGTAGCCCAAGCCAAGGCATTACCCACAAGGTTGGAGACCAGAAACCCTACTCTGGCTCTGTCAAGTTCATAAGCCTTAGGTCGAAACGTAAAGTATATCATACAGGCATCCAAAAATTCTTTCAAGAGTTGAGGACTGCCTTCATATTTCCCAAAGGAGAATGTCAGTGGTGGTAAATCGCCACGGAAATCTTCTCGAGCCGCTACCTGTTGACGTAGGTTGATATTCTCTGTTCTGAGGTTCTGAACCTCTGCCTGAAGTCCTTGAATCGCTGTCACCATCTCCTGGTATTGCTCCAAGGAGGCCATAGTAGCTGTTTGGCGTTGCAAACTGTCAATGCCCAAGGCTCCTTTCCCAGGGATCTCCTCACCTGGGTCTTTACTGTGGCTGAGTACCTTCTGCCTCCTTCTCCGATCCTTTGGAGGTTTCTCTTCTTCTTCTTCCTTCTTTAGAGATCCTTTACCCTTCTTACGTTCAAAGAGATAGGGACGGTCTCCTCCCGAGGCCACTTTGACCGTTAATAGAACAAACAGTCAAGTGAACCCTGGGGAGCCCGCTCCTTCAAACAGGGAAAAAGCCTGATTGGCAGAAAAAACCCTGTGTAGCTGCAGATGACGATGCCCGGTTGAAGGTCCAGAGGCAGGTAAGGACTTTCTACTATGATCTTGGTTATATCTCCAAAGGCTAGCGGAGCTTTCTGGAGGAAGGAGCCCAGGAAGGAGAGGTAAGGAAGAGTCGCTGTAGAGGACCTCTGCAATACACACGGAAGCTGGCCAGGAAGAGTAAGCATGGGAAAAGTACTCCCGGAGAAACAGGTAAGATCAGAGAGAACGAGAAGTCAGAACGAGGGAGAGCAAAAGAGAGAATGAGAGAGAGAGAGTGAGAGAGCGCGAGTGAGTCTGAGTGAGAGAGAGTGAGAGAGCGCGAGTGAGTCTGAGTGAGAGAGAGTGAGAGAGCGCGAGTGAGTCTGAGTGAGAGAGAGTGAGAGAGCGCGAGTGAGTCTGAATGAGAGAGAATGAGAGAGAGGGCGAATGAGTTTGAGTGCGAGAGGGTGAGAGAGCGAGAGAACGGAAATGTTGTGAACGTTTCCCCGAGCGGGTGGGAGCCGACAAGTCGGAACCCCGCCGCCAGGGAAGGCAGGTCTGCGGCAGCTCGAAGCCGATAACAGAAGCAGCACTAGACAAAGCCGGAAATAACACGTAAACAAAAGATGATATGTAAGGAAGGCAATGGAAGCGAACCGCAAACAGGCGAGAAGGAAGAAGGAAAGGGCAGCAGCGTAAGTATAAGCAGCAAGGGGAAATGCTGAAAACGGGAGGAATCCAAGGAAGGCACAGTTACGGATCAAAACGAAAGTCAGCAAAGCGAGATGCAACGCGACTTGCGGGGGGCGTGGCTTCCCTATATGCCCGTAGCAAAAAAAGGCTAGACCGCTAACAGACAAGCGATAGTGTCCTAATAGCGCCCCCATCTTGCCCATAGCTTCCATGGCCGCATCGTTGTGACAGAGGGATATCCCAAAGTTGTGATAAGTGACAATGGAGTACAGTTCAAAAGTAGAGAAATGAAGGAGTTTGCCGAGCATTTAGGGATTGATTGAAGATTTTCAGCATACTATCATCCCCAAACCAATGGTTTGGTAGAAAGATGCAATAGCGTTTTAGTAGAGACGATTGAACAAGCGGTGAGGAATAACATGCCCATAGAAGAGACACTCAAGGAAAAGTTGTGGAGCAGCAGGGTTTCTGTCAGGAGGGACACAGGAAAATCTCCATTTGAAATGATGAGAGGAAGAGTGCCCAACACATTGCTCAATCCAGTTTGGGTTAACTATAGAAAGAAGAGAGGGGGTGACAAGAATGAATATGTTGAGGAGAGCAAGTTGAAAATGGTCCCAGGTGATTTTGTTAGGATCAAGAAGGGACGTGCTGTAAGAAAAGGTGATTCTAAATACTCTGACCCTGTGAAAGTAATAGAAGTATTTAAAAGGGCTGTAGAGTTTGAGGTGGTCCAGTCTGGAACATGGATAGGATCAGTAAATGGAATTGGGTGAGTGGCGGTGGTGCAGGTGAACGGATAAGAAGGGAAAACAACAGAAGAGCATTTGAGTTAATTGAGGATGATCTACACATGAATTCGAGCGGAGTGAATGAGCAACTAAGTTGTGATGTTGGTGATGCTGATATACACTGAGGAGATGATGTTGGTGGTGTTGATGGTGGGAGAATGATGCAAGATAGCAGAGTTAGAAAACGTCCAGTGTGGACCAAGGACTATGTTATGGATTGATAGATATCCAATGAAGAAATCTGTTTTTGAAATTTGCATTTTATAGATACGTTAAGATATATCACTACATTTTAAAGAAGCTGTTTTTGAAATTAGAATTTTGTATAAACGTTTAGATGTGTTGTTCTAAATTCCTTTTCTCTCATTTTCTCAATGTTGTTTTCAGTTTGTTTTCGAAGGGGGGGATAGTGTAGTATTCTAGATACTTTCTTATAGGCCTTATGAGGTCAGTTCTAATGTGATGTTATTTACTAGGCAAGTTGTATTACATATATAGTGTGATACCGGCATCCGCATGCCTGGAATGTTTGGGTTGGAAAGAGAGTGTAGGTTCGTTTGGAACGGGGCGATTGGGAAGCAGTTGAAGAAAAGGGCTGGATGGCGGTGGATGCAGGTGGAGCACCGGGTTTATAAACAAATAAAGGTTTCCCGTGTTTGCACTCTTTGAAGTTCTGTGAATGCTTCACAATGCACTGATTTTGCCCGGGGAATGACGCTGTGACGTCGTCACCACCTTGTGTCCCGCAAAAGGATCTCACAAAGTTGGCCACCCTAGTTTGGAGTGTCAAAGCATGCAGCGAGTGCCATATGCAATGACTTTACAAACTGCATTTGAAAGTCCTCCTTTGGTCACCAGGACAGCCCAAGCTCAGTTATTACTTCCTCATCCCAGTCCTTACACTACAAGGCATACAGCTTCAGGGACCTGTGCTGTGGCCCCACAAGGATTACTCAGACACCAGCTACAGTGAACGTGTCCTTTATTACCAACTTGCAGTCAGGACAGCACAGTTAACTCACTGTGCATCAGATCAGATGGCAGCACACATAAAAGTGTTCATGTGGGTCTGTAATAGGGGTGGATGGGGGGTGGGGTTTTGCCTCGGTTGCAGGGGCGCTAGGGCTGCCATCTTCTCTGTGACTTGCCCACGCCGTGAGTGCTGCTGGAGCACGCCACACTCCGGTTCCTGTTTGCGTGCTCTCGCGAGAGGTGGGGCGCTCTTGCGGAAGTACGTCTCTACATACCTTTAGTTGTTGGGAGACAAAACCAGATGATATTACTCCTGAGACCTTTTGGGTGAGTGCTGCGCTATATAAAAATGTATTTAGTTAGTTAGTTAATTACAAAGGCCCTCATTACGACCCTGGCGGAAATCGAAAAACGATGGCGGAAATGCAATACCGCCATTGAATAGCGCTCGGTGCGATTATGACCCGTCACCGTAAAGTACGATGCCATTAGCGACACCGTAGTGAACGCCAACGCTAACTGCACCAAGTACGCGCGCGCGCGCCATGCCAAACCGTAATTAGCACCATGGCGCAAGGGTACGCGAATTCCGACCCTAGCGGACATGTACTTAACGCCATCAAGCACGGCGGAAAGTACCATTCCGCCATGGTGAGAAGTACGGCATCGCGAATCAACCGTAAACGGCCCCACTGAGTGCCTGTACACCGCTCCCTGGCCACATAGTACAACTCCCCGTAGGTGCAACGAAGTCACAATGCAACCAGTGAAATGTACAAGTCACCCATGCATGCCAACGAACAAAAGAATCACAAGAGGGGCCAATGGGAGCTGCAGGGCACAGATGGCACGAATACAGAAGCTATACCAATGGACATGACCTCAGTCTCCCACCAAGAAACGCACGCAAACACAGGCACCTGTGACCAGCAATATTCCGATAATCACATCATTCCACCAATCCACCTGGCTGACCGGCATCTGTTACACAAAACCTAATCCCCCGCCCCTGAGCATGACATCATTCAAACAGTCATATTGGCAGCCCTCACCCCTGACCTCACTGGGCTTCGTAGGCAAACGCGCCCAGCACAGTACCACGCAACCATACTCCGAAGCTGGAACCCAATGCAGATCTCCTCACAATACATCGCTCCCCAAATAGGAATATGCCACATCACTTGCAAAGAAGAACGCTACACGGCCCATATCAGAATAGAAATTTAATGCACAACAAATTCACCAAGCCCATACAGCCATTAGGCCATGAACTCCAAAACACATTTCACCATTGTGGGCTGCATCCGCAATAAATGACCAGCTACTTCTTGTGTGACACCCTGTTCCTTCATGGTACACAGGGGCTACATTCTCGTACGAAAAGGCAACATGGAAGCGCCTAGAACCGCAGGGCCGTCCCAATAGGAAGGCACTAGTCCAGCTGAAAGGCCGAAATGTTGCTCCGAGCCACTAGTACTGCGTAAGGGCATGTGGCCCATTGGCGATCGTCCCATAAGATCGTAATGCTGCTCCACTGATTAACACGAAGCAGCAGGTGTCGGGAGCAAAACCCATCTGCAGGAGTGGCATACAGATGGCAGTGGCAAAAGGGGAGGAGATACCTGTCAACCAAAAGAAAAGAAAAAGAATAGAATGGCCATCAGAACTACATTCGAACAACTCACTTCAATGATCACACTAAATCCACAGCCATATGCATGCTAGCCCACTCCAAAGGATCATCACCACCCCAAAACCACTTGCGACTCATAACTATCCATATCGAGGTGAAAACACCATCACAAACGAGTGTACCTGTGCAGGCGTCTGTGAAAACAGAATCCATCAGATGGGATTGGTAACGTGCATGGACACAAGTGTCTGAAGGCGCGTCGAGACAGGGAGGGCTCAACAAGGCCAGATAGACGATGGTCCCACTATGGCAGCCCTGCATCACATAGCGCAGGGGAGGCGGACAGATTCCAAGAAGCCCTGTACATGGCAAACACCGTATCAAATCATCTGTCCATGCATCCATTCATCATTCCCTCATCCCGTAATGATAACGCCTGTTTCCATACTCACATAACATGTGAGAATTCCATTGAGTCTGTGCGTTATGCAGCCTGCAAAATCCACTGTGCCCCAGCCCGTAATTCCAGTGTTGTGAAGTAACATGTATTTGGGAACGTCCGGCCTCATCATCCACTTCGCTATTGCGCATCCCAAACTATTCATATCAATCATTGCATCCTCGCCATGGCCCCTGTCCCAAGGACACTGAACAATAGAACGTTATATTTGCAGTCAGACCTGTGGGCATCTCCTCGCCGCTAGCTGAAGACCGAAAGCGCCGCCCTTCGAATTCCTCATTTGCAACATCACGTCGAAAAGGCATCTGTGGCCACTTGAAATCACAAATTAATCCATCTAGTGCGGCTGTGTGTGAAAATGGCAACTGCCTTCACTCACAAATGGGAGGCCCCGCCCGTCGGTGAACCTCGGTACAGTGATGCATGAGGGTCCACCGTTACTCGAGTACTACGTTCCACTGACCCTTCACAAGTCTGTTCGCGACTGCAAAGAATGCATGTGAAACAATGGGACCATAGCCGAATGAACATATCAACCAATGTTACACGGCCATCGGGTACTAATACATGATTGTAATAGCAAGATGCCATTCCTCGAATTGCAGCGTTGTGTGCGGGACGTGCTCGCCCAAAGGGGAGAGCAGCTTGCACAGGTGGAATGAATCACCACAGGTGGAGGCCATACAGCCTGAAAACACATACATTGCACACCCAGTCTCCTCCCACAACCACACCCACTCCGAAATGCTACCGGCAGGACTCGCGATGTTGGCCCTGGGGGACCTGATAGCACTGCAAGTACTCCAACTCCAAGAAGAAGACGAACACCAACTACAACCGGCCGCACGGAGGAGACGCAGGAGGAGGAGGAGGGCAAGGCAGGGCCAGCAAGGGCTGCCAGCACAGCCACTACCACCACGCAGGCAGTCCGCAATCCCACGCCTCCGAGCACATCCGTTCAACCTCACTGATGAGCAGATCCACACCCTCTACCGTTTGGACCGGGACACCATAGCCGCCATTGTGGACATGACACAGGCTGACCTTGTCAGCATGATAGATAGCCCAACCGCCATCCCAGCCCTACTGAAGGTGGTGTCTGTACTCCACTTCCTGGCCACAGGCACCTACCAGCACACAGTCGGACAGTTGCATGGCATTTCTCAGCCACTGTTCTCACGGACACTATTGCAAGTGCTCGATGCCCTCCTGCAGCACGCAGACGACTACATCTCTCTACCACGCTCGGAGCAGGAAATTACCAACACAAAAGTGGGATTCCATGCACTTGGCGGCATACCGGGTTGCCTTGGTGCCATCGACTGCACCCATGTGGAATTGGTCGTCCCACATGCCATGGAGGCCCAGTACCGCAACCGAAAACAATTTCATTCTCTGAATGTACAAATGGTGTGTGACTCCAACAGGATCATTACACATTGTTGTGCCCGATTCCCTGGATCAACCCATGATTCTATGGTCTTGAGGAACTCAACAATACCACGCTACATGGAGCGACACGCAGGGAACAGATCCTGGCTACTCGGTGAGTCTCATTTCATGCATGATGATGTGGGGTATGTGATGCGGCAATGACCTGGCAGGAAGGGGGGGGGTGCGTACGTAGCAATGGCATTCCACATAATTCGTTTATCGTCCACATACAGGTGATGCCGGATATCCACTGAAGAGATGGCTCCTCACACCAGTCCGGAACCCACGGGACCAGCATGAGGAGGACTACAACCATGCCCACTCACGTACCCGTGTAGTCATTGAACAGGCATTCGGCCTACTGAAGACCCGTTTCCGGTGCCTCAGCAGGTCTGGCGGGGCACTCCTGTACCGCCATGAGAAGGTTGCAAAGATGGTGATGGCATGTGTCATGCTACACAACATGTGCGTACGTAGAAATGTGCCTATGCCCCCTGACGCAGAACTGCAAGCACCTGAAGATGGTCATGATGAGGGTGGGGATGTGGCAGCACCTCAAGGAGTCTGCGAGGCACAGGAGGGCCGTGAAATTCGTCAGCATCTCATAGATGCATGCTTCTAGCACTCACGCCTGGTGGCTGATACATGGACACGGGACTCGTGGCACTGTGTGTGTCTGGTAGATGCACAATATGGACTGTACACCTATGATGGCCTAGTACACGAAGATCATTGTCCACACATCTCATTGGTTGATCGTGCATTGTTTATGGCATATGTGATATCATGTTGAACACCCTATTGACCCGCCACCCAAGTGAGCCCAACACACCCCCTCCACCCTCCTACCTCCCCCCCGAACACCAGTGTCCAAAGATGCTCATTGTCAGTGGGCAGTCGCTATTGCAAGCCCCCTCTGCGGGTATCAGGGGCACCCCTGCCTGTGGAGCGCAGGTTCCTCCCAGATCTACGTTGGGGGCTGCCCTGGACGGAACTTGCAACGGATGATGTCTCTGCCTGCTCACGTCCATGCATGTCCCTAAGGGTTTGTGAGAGCTCAGTGAGCACACGGCGCACTGCGGCAAGTTCGGCACATACGTCTTTGGACGTCGCATGCAGTTCCCCCCTGAGGCTCTCGGTGCTTCTCTCCATTTGGACTCTCAGGCTCTCGGTGCTACTCTCCATTTGTGCCCTAAGTGTCTCAGTTGATGTTTCTATGTCTGCCTTAGTGCCCCCACATCCATCGGCATGGTCCTTGAGGAGCGTGGCCAGTTGCTGCTGTTGCACGATTAACTGGTCGAGGGACTGTTGCCTGTGCTGTGCCATGGCCATTTGCGGTGGTGTCACAGAGGGGCTGTTCGCCTCATGTTGCCCTGCCACAGGGCTTGTGGGGGATGGCCAGTCGTCGTCTTGTGGGTGCCCCTGCGTGGTATCCTCATGGTGTACGGGATGGAACAGACAGGGGGATTGGGACAGGTCATGGATGGATCTGACTTCGACATCCCCGTCTTCTGTGTCGGAGCATGCTGCCATTAATGGGGTGTCACCTATGGTGCTGCTGCCACCAGAGGCAGTACCTTCTGTGGCATCCATTGGGGGGACCTGTGGTGGTGCTGTTGTGGGCATGCTGGCTGCTGGGGTGCCTGTTGATGTTCCCTCCTGTGTGCTGCCACTTGATATGTGCTGCTGCCGTGTCTTGATGCGTGCAGCTGAGGTGGAGGGTCTTTGGCCGTCGGTCTTGGCCCTCTTTGCAGGTGTGCTGGTAGGGGTGTCCTGGAGCTCGTCGTTTGGATCGGACCCTGTGGTGGAGTAAAGGAGGGCGAGCGTTATTAATGGGTCTGTGGGAATTGGAATGGCAATGTATCACATGCATTGGGGTGGTACCTGAGGATGATTTGGGTCGGGGCCTTGGAGGTGCTTTCATTTGTGTGTGGAGTGAGGGTGCAGTTGTTTGGCAGCCTGCAGTTAGGGTGTGCCTGCTGCACGTGTAGTGGGTGTTTTTGGGGTTTTTACTTATTTATGTATTTATTGTGAGTTTTAAAGTGCGCTATCAGGCCAATGTGTGTGGACGTTCTCCTGGCCATGTGTTGCTGTTGCGCTATGTGGACACATGTGAATCACATGATTGGACATTGTGGATTTGGCATGGTTTTATTTGGGCCACCTACCTGATTCTCCGGATGTCTGCACTCCTTTCTCCATCCCTCCGACTCCCTCTATGCTCTCCATTCCAATGGTGGAGGCACAGATTTCTTCCCAGGGGGTCAACTTGATGGGTGATTCCGATCCTCCCCCGGTGGCTGTGGCAATGTTGCGGTTGGCAGAAAGTATGCTACGGACGCGTATCCGCAGGTCGTCCCACCGCTTCCTGCATTGCTGTGGGTTGCGGGGTGCGGTCCCCACCGCACTTACCCGCTGTGCCACCAGGGCCCATATGGCCTTCTTGTTCGCAAGTGCCGTCCTGGTCATTTGCGTGGAGAAGACGGCGGCGGCATTCTCCTGGAGGGTCTCTGTAAGCACGGTGAGTTCCTCACGGGAGAAGTGGACCTGCCGCTTGCGGTCGCACGCTTTCTTCGCTACTTTTCCCATTTTTCTTGGTTTCACTAGGGTGGATGACGGGTTGGGATGTGTCTCAGGGTGGTGTTTTTAGTGGTTGTGTGTATTTTGTGGTTTTATAGGTGTACGGCGTGTTGTTTCCCGTTCCGGGCCCATGTTTTTACTTCCGTTTCCGTATATTTACGGTCACCGTACTTTCCGGTTGGCGCTCACTGCGGTGTCCGCTATGATGGGTGGCGGTATTGCACCTAGGGCGCCGTACGGCGGCGGTGTGGGCCGTTTTGGGGTCATTTCCGCCATCGCGGACTTTGCACTTCCGCCATGCCGTGGTGCTCGTGCCCGATGGGTCCGAATGGGCCGCACTTTGCTCCATCGTGCAATGGCGGAAACGCTATTTACGCTGTGGCGGTCCGGTCAGTCACTTTCCGCCAGGGTCGTAATGAGGGCCAAAGTCTGCAAACCGTGTTGAAAGGGGCCCCTAGGGGTCCCTCGCGATATGGAAACAAGGCAATAACCATACACGAAAAGATGGCCAGACACGAGGTTCAAATTCCCAATGCTAGGGTTTATTGCAAGCAAAAATAGTCCAAATTGGCCAACTGTGGTCTCACGCCGCGTGACGTGAGTTTCCTAGACCTTGAGGGACGCAAGAGAGTGAATTACGTACATCAGTTACATATATACAAAATGCATATCATACAATCAGCTATGTCATGTTTAACACCCCCCTTTATTAAGTTTCTTTGAACTCGGGATGACGATGGACATTTCTGACGGGTATGACAATTATGACACTTTCGATGTCTATTCTAGTAACAATGTGCAATTATAAAGTGTGGAGGCATCTTTTAGTTGTTGAAAAGAACACGGTGGTTCTGTTCTTGGAAGCAAGCTGCACACGGGGGAAGAGTCACATTCCAAGCTTTGCTATCTATGAGGTACTATTCGTGTCCTGGGAGCCGACATGCTCTACAGGGCTCGGTAAAGGGGGGCCGTAAGAAGAGCATAATTCAAGCCTTTAGCTGCTTTATTCTAACATATTCTACCATATAACAAGACTGGCTGGCAGCTGTGAAATGATTAAATGTCCTGCAGCTCTCCCCCAAGGCTACAGAGAGGGAGCGTGGGCATTCCTTTCTGGACTACTCATGAGGAGTTTCAACGAACTCCTCAGTCCCGCAACCTTGCCCTTTCATATTCAGACAACAATGTTAACAGTTGAGCAGAGTAGGCAGAATCCGCAAGAATTGCAAGCTGCAAAGCAGTTTTAGACAGAAAGCAAATGAGCAATGGTTAACAAGCAAAATGGCGATTCTTGCTACGTTTAAAATGGCCGCTTGTTGGTCAAGCATAGCAGTCTGTATTTTCTATAATTCGGTGCATAAGACGGTTGGCCTACGGCCATCAAGTTACGTCCGTCATTCAAATGAAGGGTATTCACTTTTCCAGATTGACAAACCCTCCTTTTGGCCGTATGCCAAACGTCTTATTCATTCATTGTATCCTCCTCCGATGAGGATAAGTCTGGGGTATCTATGTCTGAACCTCTCATGCTATCATGAGCATCATCTTCATCATTAATGTCTATAGCCATGAATTGTTTTACTGTTTTTGTTTCATCAGTGTTTCTGTTATTTCGGTCATGTGTTTGTTTTCCTCTTGACAACATGTGCATACATCCCTTAGTACATCCATCAGTTATTTCAGTGCAAACTATTGGTAAGCACTGTATGCAACAGCAGCAGGTTATGAATATACCAATTACCACCATTAGTATCGAAATTAACTTCCATCCCCAGGGCCGCAATAGTCCCCACAACCAGGATCCTATCCCCCAACCCCCTTCTTCAGTAGAGAGTGTGGAACTTAGGACATGTAATTTCCGGATTGCTTTAAATATCGTAGGGGAGTAATCATCTATATACACACAGCATGCAGTTTTTACGTGTTTGCAAACTCCCACACGATCAACTAATATTATATCGAGAGCCATCCTGTTTTGTAGTGCCATTAGTCTTATTCCTTTTTCTTCTAACGTCATATTCAATAAAATATCCGTTGTTGAATCTATTGTATTTTTTAATATTCTAGACAGTTTTCTTATATTGTAGGAGTTTTCTATTTGGGACAAGAATGGTATAAATGATTTGGCTATATCTATTGCTATCATTCCATCCTCGCTACTCCTTTGAGTTCTACCTTTTGTTCGTCTGGCTACTTCTGCAGTTTCTAGGAGGAACACTCCTGGAAACAGTAGACCTAGGTAGCAAGTACCTCCCCAGTTCCTGGGTAACCATGGATATGCTTTTGCCCCACATATGAAGTAAACAGGGTCCCCTACGTACACAGGTTCTATTTCGTGCTTTAAAACTACTGTGTTCAGGCAGCTGCTAAACGTTCCTACTTTATAGGAACCTTTTTTCTGTAAACATAGGGGAGCAGTTTCGGGGCTGTGATCCACTGTATGGGCAGGGGGCACAGCATCCTTATTCCATTCATCCCTCATTCGAAATGTCATTACTGATGTTTCTTCTGCTGGCGGGGTCGGTCTATTCTGCCTATGTAATCTATCTAGTCTTGTTCTCTTTCGTGTATTCTTCCTCATGGGATCTGGTGAAAATACGCGAGCTTTGTGGAATATGGAACAACCCACAGGTCTCATGATCACTTCCTCAAATTCATTCATATTAGTCTCATCTAGCTGACCCGTATTACTCTTGTTCCATTTCCCAAAGAACATTGCACTCAACGATACTTCACATGAATAAACCAATGGTAATGGTTGTACATACCAGCCTATCCCTTTCCCACCGTGCTGTGGTAAATGGGCATAAACCCAGCAATCTTTTTTCTTTAAAACCGCATGGGTCATGTTCATGATGAGCAACAATGTATTGTTGCCGTATCCTTCTCTATGTCTTTCTTCCATTGGGGGCAAAGTACCAGTGATTACATGAACCAGGCTTTCAGTAGCTGCTTTTGGCAAAAGTGTTTCTAATGGGTGCGCGGACTCCAGGAACCACAGTGTAATAGCTGTTATTGTTGGTACTACCATACTTAAGAAACACAGGACCAATGTCCAAATCAGTACCTTATTCCTCTTACCATGCTTTGTCCCTAAATTTACAGTCCCTAAATCTATCATCTTTTCAGCAGGGGTGCAGGAGGAGGCTGAAACCGGTCTTGATTTGTTCTTCATCGTCCTTCTTCTTGCTGGCAAAGTTCGTCGCAAATGTCTCTCGTTCTTGATGCCAGAAAAGTTCAACGAAAATGTCACAGTTCAATTCTGCCAGCCCTTTCACAGCCTTGATCACTTATCCACTCCGAGCAAGATTAGTTGTTCTTTCTCCCACTGCTCAGACGATTTCTGAACAATTCTTTATTGATAGAGTACTATGTGCATCCAGCTTGTCCTGCTCTGGCTTAGGACACATGTACTCTATCAGCCTTAGTACTTATGTGCGTCCAGCTTGTCCTGCTCTGGCTCCTGACACATGTCCTTTTCTTTATAAGCGCACCGAGGAGCCGTGAGTCTTGAATTGTCCGACTTGCACAATTCTCACACTTCTCTCCTCTACGCCCCTGGTTCCTACTCCATCCGTGAGTGGAACCAAAGGCAAAAGAAAAACACCAAAGATCTGTGGATCACTTTGCCCGTCAAGGCCGCAAATTATACCGTTTCACTCCTGGTATTGTATGATCCGTGAATAGTGCCATTGCACTTTCAGTATCAGGTTCAGTGTCAGCCTGCGGCACAATGATGGGTAGCGATGAGCGCTGTGGCAATGATGTAGTTTCCTTTGGCTTTGGTGCGTTTGCAGAGACTGGCGGGCGCCAAAGGGGTACACGCGTTGTTTCTGCTTGTGTTTGCAATGCAGGGTTTGTGTCGCTCGGCAGTGATGTTGTTTCTGCTGAGCAACGTTGGGGCACTTTTTGCCCTTTCCCCTTAATGGCAGCCTCTTCAGGCTCTGTTTCGAGTTTCACTTCTCGCTTGGGCTGATGCTGTGGCAATGGACTGGCAACAGTTTCTTTCGTTTCCGAGACCGTTTCCTTTCTCTGGTGGTCGGAAGTTGTCAGCAGTCCTGGGAATCTTTTGGCATGTGTCGCATGGATCCATGCCTTCCGTCCGTCCACTTGAATGGCCGTTTGCGTCGCCAAAAGTACTTGATAGGGGCCGCGCCACCTGGGTGCTAATGCGGTCTTCCGCTCAAAGCTTTTAATCAGGACCCAGCTTCCAGGCTCCAGCGAGTGCCCCGGTCCGGTGTATCGCACTGGTAACGCCTCCTGCACCTGCTGATGAATTAAACGCAACTTCTGCATTAAAAGGCCACAGTACGTGCTTAACATAGGATGCTCGACCTCACATAATCTTTTGGGCTGTGGTGCACACCATACATTTGCCGGTCTCCCCATTACAATTTCATAGGGGGAGAGCCCAGTTTTAGCCTGCACAGACGTGCGCATGCACAATAGCGCTAGGGGTAATGCATCCACCCAACTCAACTTGCTCCCAACACAGATTTTAGCTATCTTTGACTTTAAGATACCGTTATGTCTCTCAACAAGCCCGGCAGAACTGGGATGCCTAGAACTGTGGAATCGTTTCTCTATCTGTAGACCTGCACAGATCTGTAGTACTACTGCGCCCACAAAGTGTGGGCCCTTGTCTGACCACAGGACACGGGGCAACCCGAACCGGGAGAAATACTCTTTCAACATTACTTTTGCCGCTGACATGGCAATGCAGTCTTTTAAAGGATATGCCTCCACCCACTTGCTAAATGCACAAATCACCACTAACACATATTTGTAGTTCTGGCACCTTTCCATTTCTATGAAATCAAAATGGATCACCTCAAATGGCATAGAGGGTGGGCCAAAACTACCTACTGGAGTCATGGTTCTCTTCCCTACATTGTGTTGCAGGCACATAATACAATTCTGCACTAGCCTTTCTGCATTCTTTTTTATGTGCTCATTTTTCCATACTGTGGATAAATGCTGTACCATCTTCTTCGCGCAAATGTGGGTAGGGCTATGCGCCATTGTAACCATTGCGGTTACGTAACAATTTGGCAACATCCAGTTCTTGGTCTCTTTGTCCACCCAACATCCTTTCAAATCTAACTCAGCAGAGCCCTCAGCCCACCCTTGAATCTCTTCGGTCGTGGCCTCAGCCTGCATTTCTTTGACTGTGGCAACTCCACTCTCTATCATACAAGTTACTTCCTCAGTCTGTACTGTCATCATCTTATTTCCCAAATCTGTGGCTGTTTGTTTTGCAATCCTGTCTGCAAATGCATTTCCCTCTCCCACATACATGTTACTTTTTTATGCGCCTCGCATTTCACTATAGCTAGGCGCTTTGGAAACGTGAGTGCAGACAACAATCGTACAATCAAAGGCCCATGCTGAATCCTGGCCCCATGTGATGTCAAGAAACCCCTCTCAGCCCAGAGTCGGCCAAAGTTATGAACCACGCCAAAGGCGTACTGGCTGTCAGTATAAATGTTCACATTCAAATTCTCAGAGAGTTCACAGCCTCGGGTCAGTGCTATTATTTCTGCGGCTTGTGCCGAATTGTAGGGGATTCTTCTGCTTTCTACAACACTCTCTAGGGTAGTAATTGCATATGCGGCCGTTGATGTGCCATCAGGTAATTTAAAACAAGAGCCGTCACAAAACAACTCCCCATCTGGCTCTTTCTGTGGGATGTCGCTCAAGTCAACTCTTCCCTTCGTTTCTTCTTCGGTGACCATTAAACAATCATGGGGAGGTGATTCGTTGTCACCAATTTCTGCTATGGGAAGTGGCATTAATTCTGCAGGATTCAATGCGCTACACCTCATAATTTGGATGTGGGGTGCAAACAAGATGAGCTCATATCTTGTTAGTCTAGCAGAAGTGAGGTGTTGCGTCTGTGTTCTATTTAATAGAACGTCTATAGCATGTGGCACCATCAGAATTAAAGTGTGCCCCAATACCATTCCTTCCGTTTGTTTCACTGACGCAGCAGCCGCTGCGACGGATCGCAAACATCGTGGTAATGCGCGCGCTACAGGGTCCAGCGCGGAAGAATAATAGCCGCACGGCCTATTTCTTCTACATTGTTCCTGTGTCAAAACCGCCAATGCACATCCTTCACTCTCGCTCACAAATAGTCTAAAGATCTTTTTATAGTTAGGAATGCCTAAAACTGGCGCAGCACACAATGCAGCTTTCAATTGCTCAAACGCTTTCTGACATTCCTCATCCCACTGTAAAGGAATCACTGCATCCTTTTTAGTTAACTTTATCATCGGCTTCACAATCAACGCAAAATTACTGATCCACTGCCGACAATAAGAGGCCATGCCTATTACAGCTCTCACTCCTTTTTGAGTTTTTGGAATAGGCATACTAGAAATACTTTCTATGCGTTCTGGTGTTAATCTTCTCCCTTCTTTCGAAAGTAGGTAACCCAAATAAGACACCTCCTTTTGATTATACTGGAATTTCTTCAAACTTGCCTTGTGACCATGGGTCGCTAGGTGTGTCAATAGTAATATAGTACTTTCTTTGCAGATCTGTTTTGTGTCAGCAGCTAGTAATAAGTCATCTATGTACTGCAAGAGTACGCAACCTTCGGGTAATTCTAACATGTCGAGCTGCTCTTTTAGCGCTCTGTTGTAAATGCTCGGGCTTTCTGTGTATCCTTGTGGAATGCGTGTGAATGTGAATGATCGACCTCCTAGAGTGAACGCGAACAGATATCTACTGCCTTTATCCACTGGAATGCTAAAGAACGCGTTCTTCAAATCAACTACATTAAAGTATTCTGCAGTGGCCGGTATCATTGTCAGTATTGTTGTGACATCTGGGACCAAAGGGAATTGTGGGTCTACCACTTTGTTCAATGCGCGCAGATCAATTATGAAACGATATGGTACTTCATTGCCTCCTTTCTTGTAAACTGGAAGAATCGGGCTGTTGCACGTGCTACCTGCAATTTCTTCAACCACCCCCAATCTCACTAGGTCAGTAACAATACTCTTTAATCCCTTCTCACCTTCAACAGAAATTTTATACTGGGGAATTCGTGGTAATGTAACACCTTCTTTCAAAGTTATTTTTGCTGGCTCTATTTTCAAGCATCCTACATCGTTATCATGCATTGCCCACAGACAGGTTGGTACTCTATTTAGCTCTTCTGGTAACGCTTTTGACATAAATTCCGTCACCGGTGCATCGTGAGGCCACATCGTGAGGAACACCCCATCTGCCGTACAATGTATAACTGCCCCCAATTTTCTCAACAAATGTAATCCTAGCAAGTTCTCCCCACAATTTTCTGTCAGAAGAAATGGACACTGTTCCGTAAATGGTCCTTTTGTAATCGGGACAGCTTCGGATATGGGGTTAATTACTGGTGTACCTGCGAACCCTACAGAAACATTCTTTTGCCCCGACAGTGGGATCTCCGGAACCAAGTGGTGGTCTATCGAACACTTCTGCGCCCCTGTATCTACAAGGAAACGGTGCCCCTTATTCCCGACTCTCATTTCTACTTAGTGTCCTCTCTGATTCACGGGAATAGATACTGGTTACGATCCCTGCCGTGGGCTGTCCTATTGCGAAAATAACACATTGTCCGATGTGTAGTCACCGCTGCTGCTATAATACGTGTTTGGCTGTGTATCAAAAATATTACCATTTCCCCCTCGGTGTCCTCCACTCTGATCATTTCTCTGTTGGCCCTGCCCGCCCTGATTCTGGTTCGGAACCCTTTGGTTCCATGCCTGGTTCTGTTGAACTTGGTTTTGATTACCTCCATTGGTATATCCCTGTTGCTGCTGCATGCTATTTCTGCTTGGGCCATTTGACCCCTGATGTCCTCTATGAGGCCTTCTCTGGCCAAACACACCTCTATTCTGTAGGTGCGGGCATTGCGCTCGCCAGTGTCCTTCCTCCTTACAGTACGCACATTGATTTACTCCCAATGACACCCCGTGCATATTATTCAAATTTCCCCTGCCTTGTGCATTTCCTCTACCTCTATTGTATCCAATTACCTGCTGCAGTAGCACTCCTACTATCGTTCGCATCGCTTCTTTTCTCATCTCCAATGGGTACCCATTACATATCTCACTTACTTCCTTCACTGACGTTCTTTTGTTCGACATCCATCGCATTGTTTCCCCCACCCATGCCTGCAATCTCTGTTTATCACCTATTTGTCCCGGTACCAGCAAATGCTTTGCACCATCTGAAAAAACTTTCGCCTCGATTTTTGCATATACAACCTCGACGCCTCCTTCCTACCTTTCTTAATACTCTCCTTACTATATTCAGGTGTAGCAAACATTTCAGCATATCTATCTTCCATTTAATTTTTTAGTTCAATGAGTTTGTACACATGTTTTCTTACATCCTCATCTCTTTGCTCACTGCGTGCTAACTTATTCAAATCTAACAATCCTTGTGGCGGTAAATTCCCAAGTATCTTTTTCCATTCTCCCACCAAAATTTCCCCCGTGCATTCCAACACTACCTGTCTCTCGTTGCTTCTTCGGTACCCATACAATGAGGCCAATGCTGCCGTTCCATCATTTCCTTCTATGTACATTTCTGCCTCTTGCTGTAATTCAATCTTTCTATCTTTGCTGATTGCGCTTCGTGTTACCCGTCCAAATCCTGTTCCTTCAGCCCCGCCTCTCGCCTACCCGGTCTCAATTTTGACTTCGGGAGGGGCGGATGGTGCTGAATCGGTTTCTGGAGCGGGAGGTGCGGATGGGACAAGTAACACAGGTGGCATCTGTGAAGGGCCTTCCTGGGTGCTGGGAAATTGTGTGTCTGCGGTCTGCGCTTGTGGGAGGGCTCGAGCTGTGGGTGGGGCTTGGGTTAATGCTTGCGTGAGGGGAAGTGCTTGGGCTTTGGGAGGGGGTATGAGAGCTACTGGTTGGGCCTGCGCAGTCACTACTGGCGTGTTTGGTTTCGATCCTGGTTTTGGGCCTCGACTCCTATTAGTTAGCAAATGTTCCATTAATTCATCTGCTATGTGTAGTTCCTGCTGCGGGTATATTCCTTCTATGTTCATTTGCTCACGTCTCCCTTCCCGTCTTAGACTTGCCGTCCACTCCTCCTCCTTTTCTTCTGCTACCTCAACCTTCGATTTGTGCCTACGCGCATGCTTCTCTCTACTCCTAAGTCGGAGCATTGCTTCCCTCCTCCAATCTTTAACAGTCTCAAAAGCTGCGGGTCGCGCTTTTTTCCTAATCAGCACCCTTTCTAGGTTATTTACCCTCGCAATCTCAAAACTACCATTAATCGGCCACTGATGGTCCTGTTGCTTTCTAGTTTGCCTATGCCAAATTTCACAAAATATTATCGCACCCACACCATATTTTGCATACATGTCATAAGCCGGGGTTCCCCTAGGCGGTGCACTTTGACCATATTCAAAGGACAGTCTAACGCAGCTGAAAAGCCCGGCTAAAGTGGACAGTAGTCCGGGCATGTTTTTTTTAACCTTCCCCTTTGGTTAGCTAACCTTTACCTGGACGTTTGAATTTGCAAAATCAACACTCCACCAAAAATCAGGTTTTTGTTTGAATCGGGGAATGACTCACCTGATAAAACAAGTCGCCTGTCCTAACGCAACCTCTCCCAACGTCATGTCTGTGCTTCTCTGGCCTCTGCCTCGTTTTGGGACCCTCGCCTCCTTTGCCCTCTGGCCCGGTACGTCGATCAGGGGTCAGATCTGTGCAGATCTGCGAAGGAATCTCTCCTCACTTCTGCAGGGCGCCCCGTACACCTCTTGATCCCGGCTCGATCGTCCCGTCCTCGCCGTTCTTCTGCCTTTACTCCGTTACAACGTATACGATGGGGCAAGTGGGGGAGGGTCCCTATTCGGGCGCCATCTTGAAAGGGGCCCCTACGGGTCCCTCGCGATATGGAAACAAGGCAATAACCATACACGGAAAGATGCGCCAGACACGAGGTTCAAATTCCCAATGCTAGGGTTTATTGCAAGCAAAAATAGTCCCAATTGGCCAACTGTGGTCTCACGCCCCGCGACGTGAGTTTCCTAGACCTCGAGGGACGCAAGAGAGCGAATTACGTACATCAGTTACATATATACAATATGCATATCATACAATCAGCTATGTCATGTTTAACACCCCCCTTTATTAAGTTTCTTTGAACTCGGGATGACGATGGACATTTCCGACGGGTATGACAATTATGACACTTTCGATGTCTATTCTGGTAACAATGTGCAATTAGAAAGTGCGGAGGCATCTTTTAGTTGTTGAACAGCACACAGTGGTTCTGTTCTTGGAAGCAAGCTGCACACGGGGGAATAGTCACATTCCAAGCTTTGCTATCTATGAGGTACTATTCGTGTCCTGGGAGCCGACACCCTCTAAAGGGTTTTGCGAAGGGGGGCCGTAAGAAGAGCATAATTCAAGCCTTTAGCTGCTTTATTCTAACATATTCTACTACAGTACGAGACTTGCTGGCAGCTGTGAAATGATTAAATGCCCTGCAGCTCTCCCCCAAGGCTACAGAGAGGGAGCGTGGGCATTCCTTTCTGGGCTACTCATGAGGAGTTTCAACGAACTCCTCAGTCCCGCGACCTTGCCCTTTCATATTCAGACAACAATGTTAACAGTTGAGCAGAGTAGGCAGAATCCGCAAGAATTGCAAGCTGCAAAGCAGTTTTAGACAGAAAGCAAATGAGCAATGGTTAACAAGCAAAATGGCGATTCTTGCTACGTTTAAAATGGCCGCTTGTTGGTCAAGCATAGCAGTCTGTATTTTCTATAATTCGGTGCATAAGACGGTTGGCCTACGGCCATCAAGTTACGTCCGTCATTCAAATGAAGGGTATTCACTTTTCCAGATTGACAGTGTTGGTCTCTTTCTCTCACTCTGGGGACGACCTCCTCTGCTCTCCTCCTCACCTTGTGGGTTCTCCACTTCAGGCCTCCAATACATCCTCTCCTCCTGGGTTGCTGGGCCGCATTCTTCTTGCTCACCCAGACTTTCTGCTCATTCTTTCCTTGGGGGTTGGAGGTCTTCTGTCGATCCCTCTTTCTTCTCCCTTCTCATGACTGTCGTGCACATGGTCCAGAGTTGTGGGATCTGGTACTTCCCTGAGACTTCTTTCAAACAGTGCCACTCATTCCAAGTTCCATCTCCTCCCATCCCGAGTGTGCACATGATGGTACCCCTTTGGCACACCCTGATGGGTCTGCTGAATTTGGACCCTGTGACGGGGTCTCTATGGAACAATTTTATTTTCACCCAATCTCCTTTGCATACCTCACTGTTCTGGGACGCCCTCTTTTTGTCATTCCACTCCTTCATGAGCTCCTTGCTCTTCTTCTTTCTACATACCAATTCCTCCATGTCAACATCATCGTCTTCCCTTACTCGTGCCAACCATGGAGGAACCAAGGTGGATGCAGTTCTATGTCCTCTTAGCAGCCGAAACAGGGACACATTGGTAGTCCCATTGGGGGTCACATGGTGGGCTGCTACTGCTTCCTTCACTGTGCAATAAGGGTCCATCCCTGATGCTGTGGCTAGTTGCATCAGCCCCTTGATTAATCTTTTGGCCCGTTCCACCAAGTCATTGTCCTGGGGATGGTACAGCGCCACTTTCACCTGATGGATGTTGTTGTCCTTTAGGAATGTATACATCTCGCAGGAAACCAATTGGAGACCATTGTCAGTGACCAATTCCTTCGGCACTCCTTCCCTCTGAACAATATTCTTCAACACCCTGATGACTGTGGAGGACGTGATGTCTGGGACAAACTCAACTTCCACCCACTTCCATAAGTAGTTGATCAATACAATACCGTGCTTATGTTCCGGTTTCATCAGCTCCAGTGGACCTATGAAGTCTAGTCCTAGCTTCTGCCATACTCTGTCTGGAATTTCTGTGGGGTGTAGTGGTGCTTGTCTCACTTTGAACTGCGTATCACTATTGAGGCACTCATGGCACCTTTCAGTCATGACTCTTTATGTCTTGGTCCATGCCCGGCCACCAGTATGACTCTCTGTTTGTTTGTTTTATTATTTGTAATGTGCACCAGACCCGAGGGTATCAGGGCGCAGAAGAAACAGGAATATTTTCAGCTTAGTTTACACAGCTGTGCAGATATATACAGCAAGGATAAAGTCAAAATATTATATACAGTAAAATAGCCAAAGACATTTGTCCGTATATTATATACAGGCAAATAGGCAAAGACCTAACAACAAAACATTACAAGAGCATAACTATATACAATGCAAGGTACTGGAATTGAGACAGGTGGGCGGACGCCCTAAATTTCTAAGCAGTAATTTTCTTTAATCCAATTGATGATGTTATGTCTAAAGTGCGAGTAGGTTTGGTCTACCCTCAGGGAAGAGGGTAGAGAGTCCCAGAGCTGTGCAGCTTTGAGAAGCTGCACCCTCCAACTTTGGTGAGTTTAAACTTTACAATTTGAGTTGGCAGTTCTTGTTGGCCGATTGGATGATTTTCTGTGGCATCTCTCTATAAGATAGCATGTAGCCACGTTGTTTACACACTTGTGTGTTAACGAGGCAGTTTTTAGCAAGATTTGATCGTTAGTGGTGAGCTAATTATTCTGTCTCCTTATCTCTGATATATGTTCTTTTTTTGCTATACCCAACACTGCTCTAAGGGGGTTGTTTTGGAGAATTTGAATTTTGCTAATGATGTACTTATTAGCACCAAAGTATAGGGAGTTACAATAGTCCAATTTGGACAGAATTAGAGCTCTGGCCAAAATGGTGCAGCTGTTCTTGGATAGGAATGGCTTGCCAGCTCTGATTAGCTTGCAAGCAGTGGTGGAGGCCATGGAGGTGACCTGTTTAGCAAAGGTGAGGGTGGCATCTAAATAAAAAACTAAGGTTTTTACCTCTTTGGCAACTTTGATGGTGTTGCCATCGATATTAAAGGTGGTGTATTTGTGGCCAAGTTTATTGAGGTTAGAGGTGGTACCAAGGATGATGAGCTCAGTTTTGTCAACATTCAGGCATAGACCATAGGCGGCCATCCATGCCTGGATGATGAGGTATACTCTATTCACCAAGGCCAAATACATGTCATAATCTGCCGTAAGTGGTATGAGAATCTGGGTATCATCTGCATAGTTAGTGTAGGTGATACCAAGACCGTCAAGATCATAGAAAAGGGACTTAGTGAATATATTATACATTGTGGGTGAGACACATGAACCCTGTGGCACTCCGCTAGTAATGGGGATAGGATCTACAGAGGCTGATGGTGAAAAGACTTGCATGGTCTTATTATTAAAAAAGGATTGTATCCAGCCTATGGCCTTTTGTGAGAAGTGAGCTGCTGAATCCAAGTGGTTGCAAAGGACCTTGTGGTCCACCAATTCGAACGCAGCCGAGAGATCAAGTAGAAGTAGCAAGGCAGATTTTCCATTGTCCTTAAGTGCGTCAATTTGGGTCCTGAGGTCTATCAGCGCTGTTTTGGTCCCATGTTGGGGCCTGAAGCCTGACTGACGGACTCCTAATAGTTGGTTCTGTTCCAAGTACTCCTGTATTTGGAGATAGGCAACCCTGTCTAAGATTTGGAGCAGGAATGGTACTGTGGTAATCGGCCTGTAGTTGTTGGGTATAGTAGGATCTAGTGACTGTTTTTTGAGGAGTGGGAGTACCCAGGACCCCATTAGGTTGCTAGGGATAGTGCCAGTAGAGAAAGATGCGTTAATTCGCTTAGATATGAAAGGTGATAGGTCTCTGGCAGCATCTCTAATGATTTGGGCTGGGCATTTGTCGCCCTGGCAGTTTGAGGCTTTGAGGGAGAGGATGACTTTTTCAATCTCGAGAATTGAAACTTTAGAGAAGCTAAAGCGGAGTGTAGGTTTGTGTGAGAGCATGAGAATACTAGGTTGTGAGATCATATTAGAAAAGTTAGCTCTTTTATTAGCAATCTTATCCTGGAGGGATGCTACTTTGTTAGATGGGGCTTTTTGTATATTGGTACACACATTTCTGTCCTTCACACAGTTGTCTGGCCCAGGGATTAGGTTTCAAGTTCTTTTAGGATTACAAAAAGGTCCTTTAAGCTTGAGTTGGCTTGCAGGATTCTCTTGTTGTAGGTATCTTGTTTGGCAAGAAGTATTTATTTCTTGTAGAGGGAAGATCTATTATTGAGGTTGGATCTATTGTCGTCAGAGGGTAGTTGCCTCGATGTAGCTTTGCATTTTCTTTTTTCCATTCTAAGGGTTTTGAGATGTGGGATGAACCAAGTGTTCAAGTGCATTTTGGGTTTGCTTTTTCTCATTTTTAGTCCTCCTTGTCATATTGCTCCCCAGGTGCTCTGCATGGGCTCTGAACATGATGGTTCTTCTCAACGCCACGGGCATGATAACCTGGTCGCCTCTCATCAGCATAACGGTTCTATGTCATTTCATTGCCTGCAATTTCATCCCCTGGCATTGCAACATGTCCATTGTAACGAAAAAGGCCATTGATATTTTTTTTGTATTGTTTTTATTTTTTCCCCTCTCCCCCACTTATTATTAGCTATTCCCTACCCCCTAAACTCTATCTGCCCTTTCCCACCCCCCTTCATTTGTAATGTACACGTCAAAATGTCAAAGGCCGTTCTACCCAAAATACCTTGGTCCTCAAATATTTCATCGGACACTTTCAAGTGCGGCCTCAGGCCCTCAGAGACAGTTCTTTCGTCAGGCCAGCCATTACGAACCCATTTGGTGATCTTTGTTGTGGTTGCATCATTGGCGGCTTCTTCACTCCAGTGTTTCTCACACATCTCGAAATATTGTTCACTTCGAAGGTCTCCAGTGAGACAACAACACACTTGTCCTTCAGGAAATTGTCTTCTGTGTTAATGTGCTTCGGCAACCTGGTCATGCAGTCTGCCTGTGTGTTTCTCCTTACAGGAATATGTACCACCACGTAGGTATATTCCTGCAATTTGGCTGCGATGCGGGCAAGGCGGGGAGTGGCCATTCTCGTCCCTCCTGCGTTAAGCATGTGCACCAACCGCTTGTGGTCCGTCACCAATTGGAATTTGGTACCCCACAGGTTCATTCGGAAGTATTCAGCTGCCAATGCGAATGCTAGCATCTCCTTTTCAACTGTCGAGTAGTTCATCTCGGCTTGAGACAGTGCCTTTGAAGCAACCGCTACTACCTGCTCCACGTCACCCTTTTTCTAAGTCAATGGTGCCCCAAGGCCGTATGAGCTAGCATCTGTAGTTATGACAATCTTCCATTGCGGGCTTCAGACAGAGGGCATGAGTGATGCATTCCTTTACCTTTTTGAACGCCTCCTGCTGCTCTGTTCCCCAATGGTACTTAGACCCCTTTTTCAATAGTTTGTGCATCGGGGGTGTTGTCTCTGAAAGATTTGCTCAAATTTCACATAGTATTCGGCCATTTCCAGAAACAACCTAATTTCTTCTCTGTTGGGCAGAGCTGGTACTTTCACGATGGCCTGCAGCAGGTCTTTCTTCGGGCTGATTCCTGCCCTCGAGATTTTGTACCCTAAGTACTCTGCTTCTTCTGCTCTGAGGAGGACGCACTTGTCGAATCGTAGTCAGACTCCGGCTTCCTGTAATAGCGTCAGCACCCCACGAAGCACTCCATCATGCGTTTTGACATAAGCTGCATACACCAGGATATCATCCTGAAAATACACTACGTTGCCAATTGTCTGTAGAAGCTGTCAGTCTAGAAAAATGGATACCTCTCATGATTGACGGCAAACGTATTTTGGTGGCCGTGGGCCAACCGTCTCATGCACGATACAATAGAAATACAGGTTTCCGAGTTTACCAATGAACGGCCATTTTGATGTAACAAGGATCGCCATTTTGTTTTCTAACAATTGCTCATCGCTTTCTGTTCAAATTGCTTCGCAGCACATTTTCTGCTTACACTGCTCGACTATTAATATTGTTGTCTGAACGTGAAAGGACAAGGCCACAGGGCCGGGAGGCTAATAAGAGTTAGTTGAAACGCAACGTAGGCAGCGCCGCGAAAGAGAAGTGGAGAACCCACAAGGTGAGGAGGAGAGCAGAGGAGGTCGTCCCCAGAGTGAGAGAAAGAGACCAACACTGTCAATCTGGAAAAGTGAATACCCTTCATTTGAATGACGGACATAACTTGATGGCCGTAGGCCAACCGTCTTATGCACCGAATTATAGAAAATACAGACTGCTATGCTTGACCAACAAGCGGCCATTTTAAATGTAGCAAGAATCACCATTTTGCTTGTTAACCATTGCTCATTTGCTTTCTGTCTAAAACTGCTTTGCAGCTTGCAATTCTTGCGGATTCTGCCTACTCTGCTCAACTGTTAACATTGTTGTCTGAATATGAAAGGGCAAGGTCGCGGGACTGAGGAGTTCGTTGAAACTCCTCATGAGTAGCCCAGAAAGGAATGCCCACGCTCCCACTCTGTAGCCTTGGGGGAGAGCTGCAGGGCATTTAATCATTTCACAGCTGCCAGCCAGTCTTGTTATATGGTAGAATATGTTAGAATAAAGCAGCTAAAGGCTTGAATTATGCTCTTCTTACGGCCCTCCTTTACCGAGCCCTGTAGAGCATGTCGGCTCCCAGGACACGAATAGCACCTCATAGATAGCAAGGTCTGGAATGTGACTCTTCCCCCGTATGTAGCTCGCTTCCAAGAACAGAAGCACTGTGTTCTGTTCAACAACTAAAAGATGCCTCCGCACTTGCAAAATTGCATATTGGTACTAGAATAGATATTTGAAGGTGTCATAATTGTCGAAAGTGTCCATCATCACACCGAGTTCAAAGAAACCCAATAAAGGGGGGTGTTAAACATGTCACAGCTGATTGCATGATATGCATTTTGTATATATGTAACTGATGTACGTAATTCACTCTCTTGCGTCCCTCGAGGTCTAGAGATACACGTCGCGGGGCGTGAGACCGAGTTGGCCAACTGAGACTATTTGCTTTGCAATAAACCCTAGCTTTGGGAATACAACCTCGTGTCTGGCATATCTATCGTGTGTGGTGACTTGCCTTGCTTCCATAGACGTGAGGGACCCCTAGGGGCCCCTTTCAAAGCGAGTCCGTCATGCATTGAAAAGCTGAGGCGGCTGACCACAGATCAAACGGCATGCGGGTGAACTGATATGTCCCAAATGGAGTTATATATATGCTGTCAGGGTCCTCGACTCTTTATGTAGGCCAATTTGATGGTATGCATCCCTCATGTTGAGTTTGGAGAAAAGTTTGACCTCTGTCATTAGGAGAATTAGCTCATTTATGCTGGGAAGTGGGTAGCTGTCAGTTACTAATTTGAGTTTCAGACTGCTGAGGTCTATGCATATGCACAGGTCACTGGAGTGCTGTTTCTTGATCAGGACTAGCGGGCTCAGCCACTCGGATGGCTACACTATCTCTATTGTTCAGTCTTTGAGCATTTTGTCCAGTTGCTCCTGTAATGCTCCTCTTGCGGTTGCGGGAACTGGCCTCACTTTATGTTTGACTAGGACCGCACCTTGTTTCAACTTTATTCTATGTCCTTAATTTTTGATCCTTCCTTTTTCATCAGAGAATAAATCCTGAAACTCTTCTGTGGATACTGGCAAGCCGTCCGAGGTGATTGATAGAACTTGACCTTCCACAATGGCATCTAGCCCCATCTGTAATTTGGCTTGGTCGTCCCAACCCAGTACTGCTGGTCCTATTTCAGAAAAATATACTTTGGTCTTAGCCATCCTGCCTTTGAATTCAATCATGCTTAGTATGTATCCTAACAAGTTCACTGTGGCCCTGCAGAAGACGATTGGTCTGTGTTTGGTCATGCGTACTTCCACACTGCCCTTCCCCATCATTGCTTTGTACGTGGCAAGGGGTAGAATGGCCCGGTCAGATCCAGAGTCTGCCGTAACTCTTGTCTCATTGCCGTTGACTTTGATGACACAGTGGTCCTTTTCTCTGCCGGTGGTGACGTGTTGACCATGATGACGGTGGGGCAACCCTCTTCCTCCAATGACTCTTCCGCCCTGGCCACATCGATGTGTATTGATGTCATCATCTTTCCGCCTCTCCACGTGCAGGCGACGGCCACGTGTCCAAATCTTCAGCACTTAGAACACTCTTTGTTCCTAACCGGACACTCCTTATCGTTGGCGAGGTGGCTGGTGCTGGCACTCCTGTAACATTTGGCTGGTTCTCTTCTCCTTGCTTTACCTTCCTTGGGATCCGGCTGACATTTCCTGTGCTTCTCTTTGAATTGCAGTGCTTGTATTTACAGTTCTTGACAGCTTCCTGCAAATTCTTTTTGTCTTCCGAAGGTCTCTTTGACAGCCCTGTCTATTTGTATTGCCTTGTCTAGCTGCAGGGTTTTCTCCAAAAGGAACTTGTCCTGTATCTTGCGACTGTTGGTGTGTAGGGTCAACATGTCACAAATCCTTTCTTCTGACCCCTCTCCAAAGACACATAGTGCAGTTAGCTCTCTCAGCTTTGTAACGTAATCGTCCACTGTCTCCACAGGTTCTTGCTTCTTACTGTTGAATCTTATTCTGTGAAGAACCACGTTGTTGCTGGACGAAAACCTTTATGCGATTCTCCTCACCGCCTCTTTGTAGACGTTGTCACCATCCCCTTCCACTGCTTTGGGTTTCAGTCCCGCAAAGATTCTCTGACCTTCCACCCCTAGTGCGTTTAGCAGCATTCCCCTCTTCCTCGCTGCTGCTTACTTAGTGCCACCCACGGCCACCAAATACGTTTCAAACATGGGTTCCCACTGCGGCCACGGTATGGCTGGCCTACCTGGGGACTGGAGGAATGCTGGTGGTGTCGTGGTGCCTTGCATGTTGTCTTCCAAGGGTCATCCACGTCACCAATTAAGTTGTGGCCCCATAGTGATTACTCGGACACCAGCTGGAGTGAATGTGGCCTTTATTACCAACTTGCAGTCAGGACAGCACAGTTAACTCACTGTGTGTCAGATCAGATGGCAGCAAACATAAAAGTGTTAATGCGGGTCTGTAATAGGGCGGATGGCAAGTGGGGAATGTGGGCTTGCCTACGTTGCAGGGGCTCTAGGGCTGCGGTCTGCTCTGTGTCTTGCCTGGGCCGTGATTACCACTGGAGCGCGGAGCGCTCTGCTTCCTGTTTGTGTGCTCTCGCGAGAGGTGGGCTGCTCTCGCGAGAGTACCTCTCTACAACCTGCCTGCATCCTACATGCCAACCCTCCCGATTTAGTTGGAAGACTTGTGATTTTTCAATAAAAAATATTGCTATTTTTCATTTCTCCCTCCTAACATAATTCTAATTCCAATGCAAGCATATGAGAAAATTCATGTCTCCCACTTTCCTTGTTAAAATGTCCCTCCCAAGTGCTTCTGAATGTTGGTATGTACGCTGCATTCATGGCACTATAACCACTTGCCTCTATGGGTGGGCTACAAAGCCAGGAAAATTACTGGCAAGCTCTGTCTTCCTTCCCTTTCCAATGTGCCACCACATACTGCATCCAGGGAAGAGGCGCAGCAAGTAAAAGATTTGCATAACATGGAGATGACACCAAAATGAAAAGGACGCATCAAGTGAAGCGCTGCATGTGGAAAAAGACATGCTAGAGAATTAGTAAAAATGTGTCCGTTTATCCTTACAAATCAATCAGCATGCCAAAACATACTCCTGTATTTTACGAGTGTGTGTTGGAGCAGCACACTGGTGATGAGTTAATAATTTCATAAAGATCAACGCTGACATTGAAGGAAACAATGTATCATAAGGCGTGTGTGCGCCTGGCTCTGTGAGGTCACCATGGCTCCTTGTGGAATGCTGGTGTGTGTGTGACCGTTGGGGCAGTTAGAGATCGTAGGTGGCTTCAAGGGTGTGGGGAGCCCGGTTCCTGTCATCCTGTCTTGGTGTCTTGTAGTCTTACCCAGAAGGGTCTATATATGTATAACAAAAGAATCAGGATGTGCGATCACCAAATAGCTATTGTATTCTAGAGAAATGTATTTAATCTCAGAACAATCTTTTTCACACATAATGTTTAGGAGTTTACACTACTTTCGATAAGCACGAAAGTGACACAGACAGGTTTGACATTCTAAAAAAGGGGGGTACAACTGTGTACTGACCTCTAGATTTGTAGAGGTAAAGTTCCCAACAAGGTGCACAAATAAATACAACAATTGGGTTACATGAAACTTAAGGTAGTGCTGCCCTAGACTGCTTTCAGTCAAAGGCAATTTAACATATGGCCTTCAGCAGGAGAGACGTGAAGCGTGGTTCTGCCCGTGAGTGTTATCTATGGGGAAAAGGATGGCTGTTAGGATCTCAAAATGTGTACTGTTTTTCTTTTAAGTTACTTATTAGTGGGTGATTAGTGCCTAGAGTCTACACATTTGTGTGTATTTGAAGTACAGCTTACCGTCAACTGAGAGTTCGGCGGTGAGGCTGTGCTTAAGAGTCTCTCATGACATCATGGAGTACTGTCGTGTAATGGATACACTGAAGCAAGTGGACCTGGGGTTCCTGGATCCCAAAGATTGCAACAGGAACCACAATTGCCAATTAATGGACTTTGTAGGTCTCGGATCTGTACATGGGAGAACAAAAGGATGTCTGATTATAGTCTCCCAAGTCAGACTGGTTTGACGACATGGCATAGTGCGCCGTGGTATACTGGCTCGTTAGTGCCATGGGAAAAAAAGGTCATAGAATCGATGATGCGTGACTGTGAATGTCTACTGCTCTGGATGTGAGTGCGAATCTTAAGAACGTGATGGTGTGTTCAATTCAACATGGGGGTGCCATGGCGAGTGGTTATAATGCCTGAGTGCGGCTTGTGAGGCACGTGGTGGTGTTGCTTAGAGGTGCACCGGAGAGTGATGATATCACTAATATTATGCACCAGTGCTGCCGAAAAGTGAATTATTGCGCTCCTGGAGCTGCAAATAATCACGATTGAAAGAACAAGTAATGTTGCTGAAATCAATCGCCATATGATGGAGCTGAAATACATCGCCATCGGATGACACAGGGTGCTAGTTATCCCTTACACCTCCGGTTTAAGTGTAAAAGTGCAGGGGCGAGTGGGAGGCAGACACTTACCGGTGCTGTGAATCGTGCGATCTCGCTGCGGGCACCGCGTCTAGAGAATGAGGGTTGCCGTGGAGATCGGGGTAAAGGAATTGCAGAACGACGCCCATCGATTTGCACGGCGTATGGGGTTAGGTCTCATGGACCAATCAAATTAGAGGTGTGCAAGTAGGATCACGTGATGCACACTGTGAGAGTGAAATCGGGCTACGTGTGGTCAGAGTTCCGCCAATGGGAGAGCAATGTCCCGCCCTTGGAGAAGATGGTCCAATGGGGGTGGGGGGTGCGTCTAAGCAGATGTGCCGACGCAAAATGAAAGTGAAAGACCGGCTGGAAGTGTGCGCAGCGCTGGAAATTATGACAGCGTATGGTGCCTTGAACTAAAGCAGACGCCGAGATTCTTGGGAAACGTAGTATATACCGGGAAGCAGCGAAAAAAAGCTAATAGATGCGCTCAGAGTAGCTACTCCCTCAGACTGTTTAAGAGTTACATGAGCGCTTTAGCATTTGATCGACGGAGTCCATTCTGGTACATTTGCACGGTAGTTTAAATACAAAACAGCAGTTGAAATTCAGAAGGAAATCTGTATGATGCGCGGTTTCAGTCACACTTTCTGTTTAGTGTGCTCTTCCTCAACATTTCTTGCTAGACAATGCAATAATCAACACATTTAGCCACCATTGGGATATCTCAAAAGAAACTTTATATGATTTGCATTGTAAGTCACACAATAGGCTTAATAATCTCTTTATGCACATTTCTTGTATTACAATCGGCTAACCCACAGGTTTTAGCCACCCTGAGGATATCTTAACAACCATTGAATGAAACATTTCTACATCCATTCCATAAAACATTTTTTGTGTACAACCCCATATAAACGTGCAGTTTGATGATTAAGGCATAAACATATGGATATGGCTAGTGGTGTTTTACACTGTGACTAACAAGGAAAGCTGAATGCTTTTAATAAGCGGGGTTAGTCCCAGAAATGCTTCCACTCGACTGTGATGTTTAGTCCGTTTTTTTCTGTGTCAAGTTTGTGGACCCATTTCTGTTCGAGTCTGGTTAGGGCTACGTTGATGTCTCCTCGTTTTTGTGGAAGTAATTGTTGTAGGTTGGTCCATGAGAATTGTTCATGGGTATGTCCTTTTTTGGTAAAGTGCTCCACAAGTGGTTTGTCTTGTACAGCATTTTTAATGCACGATCTATGTTCATTTAGCCTTTGTTTTATTGGCCTGATTGTCTTGCCTATATATGAGGTTGCAAGGACATCTGGTGACGTAGATGACATGTTTACTTTCACAGTTGGTGTGGTTTCTCATTGTCCAGTTGAAGTCCTTATAGCGGAAAGTTTTGCTGGTTTCCGTGTATCGGCATGCCACACAATGGCCGCAGCTGTAATGGCCCACAATGGGTGGTAGATTCCACAATGTGGGTTGTGTTTTTTCAGGTTCAAGGAAAGTGGGCACCAGAGTGTCTCTTAAGTTTTTGTTTTTTCTGAATGCGAAAAGCGGTTTTTTGGACAGGCTTCCTTTGTTCTTGATGAGGTGCCAATGTTTGTTAATTGTTGATTTTATCAGATTGCTGATTGGATTGAAAGTGGTGACACAGACGGTCCGGTCTATGGGATCCTTGGTTTTAGCAGTGAGGCAAATGGTGAGGTCAATGTTGGCTGCTCATTTCTTGGCCATTTTAATTGATTTCTTTGGGTAACCTCTCTATCCAAGCCGTGTTTGCAGTTGTTTTGCATGGTGTTCAAATTTCTCATTGTCCGTACCGTTTCTACGTATACGGAGAAATTGCCCATAAGGCAGGTTATACTTGAGACCTTGGGGGTGGTAGCTGGCAAAGTGGAGGAGGCTGTTCCTGTCAGTCGGTTTTCTGAAGAGTTCGGTTTCCAGGAAGTTGATGGATTGAAAGTTCCATTCGATGGTGAATTTGATGTGTGTGTTTCGTAAATTGAGCCACTGGTGAAATGCTAGCAGTAGCTCCTTGCTGCCTTGCCAGATGAGGAGAACATCGTCGATGTAGCGACGCCACAGGATGATGTGGTCTTTATAGGGGTTATTGTCATGGTATATGTGATCTTCCTCGTATTGAGCCATGTATAAGTTAGCTACATCTGGCCCCAATGTGGCACCCATGCTAACACCTTTGACTTGTTAGTAAATTTGGTGTTCAAACAGGAAAAAACTCTTGGACATTGTTAAGCGAATGCACTCAAAAATGAAATTGGTTGGTGTCAAGGTCATATCAGCTCTTTTGTTGAGACAGCAGGCGAGTGCTTCTAGTCCTTCTCGTTGTGGAATCGAGGTATATAGGGTCTCTACTTCAGGACCAGGATTGAATTGGAGGTCAAGTTCAAAGTTTGCAAGATTTTTATGGTGCCTGTGCTGTCCTTGATATATGATTTCATTTGTCCAATGAAGGGTTTCATGAAGTGATCGGTGTAGAGTGAGAGGGGTTCGAGTAACGAATCGCATGCTGAGACAATTGGCCTGCCCGGAAATGCTACAAGCACAAGCAGGACAGGTTCCACTGCCTGGAGTGACCCATTCTTCTCATTCTTCCACACCACAAAAATCAACACCGGTTCAGGTGGTTCTTACAGGAGCAGTGCCTCTAGCCCCTCCCGAACACTTCATCAGTGACCCAAACAAGTTTGCTGTATTTATGAACCAATGTCACCTTCATTTCCTGTGCAGACCAGGAGCCTTTCCTAACGACCAAGCCAAAGTGGCGTTTGTACTCTCATATTTAGGCAGTAGTGCGGCGGACTGGTCTATACCTTTGGTAAATCAAGATGACCCTTTACTCCGGAACTTTGGGAATTTGTAACACGAGATGGAGAAATTGTTTGCCCGTCATACTCATGGGCAAGGTCTGGACAATGAGTTGTTGTCACTCAGACAAGGGAGTCAATATCTATTAACCTATATTGCAACCTAAAATCATTTCATAGCCCAGACCAACCGACCAGAAGAGAAGAGGACTACATTCTTTTACCGAGGGTTACGTGGAGAACTTAAGGATGTTTTGGCGCAAGTGGTGAATTCCCCTGAGAGGTGTGCGGACTACATAGACCTGACGGTGCAACTCAATCATAGGTTGAAGAATCGGAAAATGGATCGAGCTATATCAGAGGGAGCCAATGCAAATTGGTGGATTATGAAGTCCCCTTACCAAAGCAGAAAGGGAAAAAAGGAGACAACAACAGCTTTGCTTATATTGTGGACAAGCAGGTCACTTCCTCTGTGACTGCCCAGTAAAACCACCCAAGAAAACGGTTGGGGCAACATACAAAACTGATGAAGAAGAAGAACAGAACTCGGGAAACGCCAATGCCTGGCAAGTGTAGGGGTCTGCTTGTCGAGCATGAACAAGGCATTCCTACAGACCTCATATCTAGTTATTCCAGTGCTTCTGGTGAATCACAAGCAACCATCAAAAATACATGTCTTGGAGGCATATATTGATTGTGGAGCTGTGGGTAACTACATTGACCAAGATTTGGCTCTCTGAATAGGCCTTCCTCTCCGACAGAATCAGAAATCGGAAAACGTCACTGCTGTGGATGGTTCTCAGCTATCATCCGGCCCGGTGACACAATATACAGAGAAAGTCAAGCTTCTATGCCAGGACGGGCATCAAGAGGACATTACTTTCGATCTCATCGGTGCTCCTCAGTTCCAGATGATATTGGGAATGCTCTGGCTGGAGACCCACAATCCTAGGATCGACTGGCGGCGAAAACGAGTTCTGACATTTCCTCATGATTGTGCCGACACATGTTACAAAAAAGATGACACCAATCTGAAACCGAAGAAAGGAATTGTGTTGTGTCTCATCAGCTCCTTACCGCTTGAATACCAAGATTACCAGGATGTCTTCAGAAAAGAGCAAGCCAACGTTCTGCCCCCGCACAGACACTACGATTGTCAAATAGATCTTGTACCCGGAGCCCAGATCCCTTGCAGCCGAATTTACGCTCTGACAGAACAGGAAAATCAGCATCTTAGAATTTACCTGGATCAGTAGATGGTGAACGGTTTCATTCGCCCGTCCAAGTCACCTGCCTCCTCGCCCTTATTCTTCGTGCCTAAAAAGGAGGGGGACTTAAGAACTTGCAACGACTATAGAGCCATCAATCAGATCACAGTAAAAAAACGATATCCTTTACCAATTATACCAGAGCTCCTGGACCAAGTGAAAGATGCTCAAATCTACACAAAACTGGATTTAAGAGGAGCATACCATCTTGTAAGAGTAAAAGAGGGAGACGAGTAGAAAACGTCCTTCCGCACGAAGTACGGCCCTTTGAATACCAGGTCATGCCCTTCGGGATATGAAATGCCCCTGCGGTGTTCCAATTCTTTATGAATGATGTACTCTGTGAACTACTGGACGTTTGCGCTCTTGCCTATATTGACGACATTCTTATCTACTCAAATTCCATGGAAGAACATGTAGGCCATGTCCGGGCAGTCTTAGAGAAGCTTCGACAACACCAATTGTATGCCAAGTTGGAAAAATGTTTTTTCCATGTAACCGAGGTCGAGTTTCTCGGTTTCATGCTCACACCACAAGGCGTACATATGGATCCACAAAAGGTGGATGCAATCCTCCAATGGCCCTCATCAACATCCACGAAAGGAGTGCAAAGCATGCTCGGATTCGCCAACTTTTATCTTCGGTTTATGCCTGGGTTTTCACAAATTGTACATCCAATTACCTCCTTGTTAAAGAAAAATCAAAAGTTCCATTGGTCGACAGAAGCTGAAAAAGCCTTCCAGAAGTTGAAACTAGCCTTCACTACAGCACCAGTCCTTCGAAACCCACGACCAGACCTACCATACATAGTTGAGACAGATGCTTCAAAAATAGCCATGGGAGCAGTATTGTCACAACAAGACCGTGAAACAGGACAACTACACCCCGCCACATTCTGGTCCTGCAAATGTTCAGCCCCCGATTTGAACTACGCCATCACAGATAAGGAATTAGTGGCGATTAAAGCAGTATTCAAGGCCTGGAGACATAACCTTCTTGGGGCGAGACATACGGTCACTGTCATCACGGACCACCGTAACTTGCAATACTTGAAAACCGCCAAAGCACAATCCTTGCGTCAACTTCGTTGGGCTCTCTTTTTTGGGGAATATCATTTTATTATCATTTATAGACCTGCAGTACGCAATGGGAAAGCAGACGCTCAGTCATGCATGAGTGAAGAAAAAGAGGCTTTTACAGCATCCGACACCGTGGCCATAAATCCTGAGGAAAGGATTCAAACCAGAATAGCTGCCACCACGTGTGTGGATGACCAAAGAACCAGTTTGCAATCCCCGATGGATCAATCAACACAACAGGAATGGCTGTTAAAAGGTGACCAGTACACCATCGAAGACAATCTACCGTATTTCCAAGGACGATTATATGTCTAAGACCAAGAACTGCAAAAGCAAATCATCACAAACTACCAAGATTCATTAGTGGAAGGACACCCAGGAAAAGCCAAATCTCAGGCTAGGGTAAAACAGAACTACTGGTGGCCAACCTGGCGAAAAGACATTGCCCAATTTATTGAAACCTGCGGTGTCTGTGCACAACACTAGTCTCAGAAACAGAACCCTGCTGGCTTACTACATCCCTTAACAGTAACGCCAGCACCTTGGCATACCCTGTCATTGGACTTCATCACAGATCTTCCACCCTGCAATGGATACAACACCATATTAGTCGTCGTGGATTTATTCTCCAAAATGGCCCATTTCATCCCTCTGAAGGGACTCCCAACTGCGTCAACTCTCGCTTCTGTGTTCCTAGAGCAAATCGTTTGATTACATGGATTTCCATCAATATTAGTATCTGATCGCGGAACTCAATTTGTTTCTGCATTTTGGAGAAAGTGTTTTACGATTTCTAAAATCGATCTCCGGTTGTCCACAAGCCATCACCCTCAAACTAATGGGCTAACTGAACGAACCAACCAAACTTTAGAGCAATATCTCAGGTGTATGTTGCAACAGTCCGAGGATTCTTGGAAAAATGTACTCTGGATAGCTGAGTATGCATACAACAACTCAGTTCACACAAGCAAAGGACAAACTCCATTCTACATTGTGCACGGAAGACATCCAAGGATATCAGTATTTGATCCACCCGATACCCTGGAAATGCCAGCCATAAAAAACGTGCATAAAACCATCACTCAGTTTCTTAAGAAGGCGACAGAGCATCTGACCAAGGCTAAGGAAAGACAAAAACTGTTTGCTGATCAACATTGGAAGGAAGCTCCCGCCTACCAGATTGGAGAAAAGGTATGGGTAGCATCAAAATATATTCCCATGAAGGGGCCATGAGCTTTTCGCACAAGATACCTGGGCCCCTATACTATAAAGTCCATAATCAATCCTGTCCCCATGAAATTGGAGTTACCATCTCACATGAAAATTCACCCCGTATTTCATGTCTCTCTACTCAAACCAATGAAATCCAATACACGGCTTAGTTCTCCGCCAGAGCCCGAAGTAATAGATGGAGAACCAGAATATGAAGTCAAATCCATCCTGGACTCCAAGGTGGTTCGATCAAAATTGTATTACCTAATTGACTGGAAAGATTACGGACATCAAAACCGAACCTGGGAACCCAGTGAACACGTCCATGCTCCACGTTTAATCAGACATTTCCATTGCAATAATCCCACAAACCAGGACCGGGAGGCGAACCACCCTTGAGAGGGGCCTTGAGGGGGAATGCTGTCATGGTCATGAAGTCAGATGCACAGGCATGCAGGGTTTGCATGCACAGGAGACCTGAGTGGACACTGTCCTGGCGCCTTTGGCGGCAGGCTCATGAACAAAAGTAAACAAGAACTTCCATTTAACACCAAAAGACTTTTATTATGGATATAGCACTTCAGATGCATTAACCCTGAACATTCCATGCATTAACCTTGAACATTCCATCCATTAAGCAGCCCCAAGTGTATTCTTGGGTGTGGCTGCTAATGGATTGCCTTCACAGTGCTCACTCTCTTGGAGTGGCAGGGTGTGGCCGGTAAGCCGGCCCTAATCGGTGTGCCCACGATCTCAGCTATGTAAGCTGCCCAATCCTCAAGACAGACGCTTTGTGTTATTCTGCACTTGCAAGCAGCGTAACGCTCACCGTCGCATGAGGTCAGACTTACCTTTGAATATCCTGCTTCCTGGACATCCTGCTGCCTGCCAGCATACTTACCAACTGGGGGCAGCTGTTCTTACCTGTACATCTCTTCGACGAACCAAGTATTCATCTTTACACTTTCCGGAACGCCGTAATCTTCTTCTTGGCACTGCAGCACAACACGCTCCATCGTCGCCAGCAGCGCCTGCAAGGAAAAACAGAAGACAAGGTTAGACATCGCAAAAAACAGTCAGTTTAAGGTTGCGCTTCACCATACTTCATGCTTTCCCTTAAACCATCACTTAACTGCTGTCGAACATTGCGGTTGCATCCATCTTCCATCCGGCCGCATCTCGCGTATCACAGCTGCATTGAGGCCGCATTTCCATCTAAGGGAAGAAAACAGAAGAGAGACATTATTGCAGGCATAAATAGGAGCAACATATACACACATTAAAAAGAACGAACAGCATCACAAGACCTCGAGAAAGACTTACCAATCATAAGGAGAAGCATAGTTGCAGCTGGACTGGACTAATCCTTATCAGGGAAGGAACTAGATCCCATTTTACATGCCCCTGCCAGAAGTAGCAGGACGGAGAGCTTATCCTCCATAATTCACAGGTGAGCTTTATGGGTCAGCGTATGCCCACAGAAACCGTACTTTGGGGTGAAGGGTTCGAGAGGTACAACAATCACAGATTTGCGCACACACACACACTCTTATCTCCATGCAGGAGCAGTATCACCACATACCACCGCTCACAGCTTTTCTACTGAGGGAGAGGCCACAATGGGGTGATTCAAGTTCAGGGAGTGCTGCAACCATGCCCCAACACCTCTGCAGAGACCAGGTGAGCGTATTAGAGAGATTTCCAAGAGCTTACCCAAAAAGGGAGTAATGGAAATTGGGCGGTAGCTTGCCGGACATGATGGATCAGCAGTGGATTTCTTGAGGAGAAGATGCACAAGGGAGTGCTTAAAAGGGGAGGGGAAAGAGATAGAGGCAGAGTAGAGGTTGCAGAAATCAGCAAGGGCCGGAGCAAGGGTGTCAATGTAGTCCTTAATGGTTTTAGAGGAACAGGGATGGACAAGGTTGTGATGGGGTTTTCATAGATTGACTTGTCTAGCTACCTCATCAGGGGAGAAAAGAGGAAAGGAGGAGAAAGGGGTACATGGGTAGCTGAGGGAGGGTCAGCAAGCCGAGAAGGAGAGGGAGGAGGAGGAGGGGCAGCGGAGGAGAGGGTGGACAGGATGTCCTGGGTTCTAGAGATAAAGTGAGAGGCAAGGGCATTGCAAAGAGCCTGTGACGCGAGAGGAGGGGTGGAGGGTGCAGCAGGGTTGGCCAGCTCCTTGCAGATTTTGAAGAGTTCAGCCGAATTGTTAGATGCCACAGAGACGCAGGCTTGTATGTGGACTCTCTTCTTAGTGCGTGCAGTGAGCCGGTATTGCCTTTGGAGCAGGCAGCAGGCCAGTTTGTCAGAGGATGAGCAAGAAGCCCTCCATTTCCTCTCCGCCGTCCTACACTTCCGTTTAAGAGTAGCTAGGTCAGAGTCATACCAAGAATTGCACTTGGCTTTGGACTTGAAACAATCCTCATGACGGGGGCAACAGTATCAAGAGTAGCAGAAATAGAGGAGTAGAGAAGAGAGAGGGCTGTGTCAGGGTGTGAGTCAGTCTGGGGTGGAGGAAGGAGGAGAAGGTTGCAGCGAAGGCCTCGACTGACACACGCTTCATGGGCCGGATATCCGAGAAGGTGGGTGGCAAACTAGGAGTGGACTTGGCTTGGGGGGAGGAGATGGAGAGATGAGAGGAGAGGAAGCAGTGATCGCTCCAGGAGAGAGGAGTGGTAATTGTAATTGGTTATTTATAATGCGCCTAATACCCAGCGGCACGGACCTGGGGATCGAACCTGTGTTACTCAGCATCATCTTGCTTCCAAGGCGAGCGCCTTCCCATGAGCTATTTTCCTGAGACAGTGGTAAGGTGGTATAGAGGGGGAGGCCGGATGAGATCAAGACATCAAGTGTGTGCCCAGCAGAGTGAGTCGGGTCGGAGGGAAGGATAGAGAGGGAGAGGGAATCGCAGAGGTCGCGAAAGAGTGCAGATGAGGGACAGATAGAATCAAGATGGATGTTGAGGTCACCAAGGAGGAGAAGTTGAGTGGTTGAGGCCAAGAGGGAGGAGGAGAGGTCAACCCACTCAGAGAGAAAAGAGGTGATTTGACCAGGGCGTTGGTAGAGAGTAGCAACAGTAAGAGAGTGGCTAGGAGAGAAAGCCTGCAGACTAGGCATTCAAAAGAGGAGTAAGCTTGAGTGGGAATGAGAGAGACAGGAATCCACTCAGGGAGGAGAAGGGTTAAACCCCCTCCAGGCCGGTTGGATCTAGGGGCTGAGAGGCTCTTGTAGCCGTCGGGGAAGAGAGTGTCAAAACCCGTGACAGAGCTGGCCGTGAACTATGTCTCGGTGAGACTGAGGACATCAAGATCGAGTTTTTCTAAGAGGTGACAGATGTCAGAGGAGTGTTTAACAGCCGAGCGAGAATTGAGAGTGGCGAGATGGAGAAGGTTGTCAGCCTTAAAGACCTTCTGGGGAGGGGTACAGATCAGAGGTATGGCCTGCGGAGGTGTGAAAGGAGCTTGAGATGGGGCAGAGGAGGAAGTGGAGGAGGGCAAGGTAGCCAGGGGAAGAGAGTAGGGGACAGCTGGAGACGAGAGGAAGTTGATGAGGCGAGGGAACCGCCTATCAAAGAGGAGGAGATTAGTCTGAGGGCCTTGCACCATGACAGTAGCATTTAGATTGATGTTAATGAAGACTCTGGGGGCGTAGCCAGCCAGCAAGCAGTGAGGACATAGTCCTCCAGAGCTCCCGGGGCCGCCAGCTTAATCCTGCGAAATATCCTGAAATGAGAGTCTAATCAACAATACAAAACTATCTGCCAGTGGCGGAGGACGAGCATATCCGACTGCAATGATTTGGGTACAAACCGCTGACTGAGACTGGAGTTACTTGCCATGAAAACTGCGAGCCCGCCAGCGTGCAGACCTGTAATCAATATGGCCGATGGGCCCGAGCGATGTAGTATGTGAGCGCGGCTTGCAGCAAAGAGCCGCCCGCAGTGGACTATCCCAGTGGACTATACAACATGGAGACTTGCTGTGCAGAGGACCAACCGCGTCCGGAGCAAGGATTGTGTGAGACGCACTGGCCCTGGCAGCGAGTCAGAGCCTGTTTGCCTGGGCGCTAACCACGGTGGAGACTCCCGGGTGCCGCCAACGCTGGGAAAGCTAAAAGAGACATAAGACCACCTCGCTGCTTCCCTGAACTGACGATAGAACTACCCCATCAAAATCACGGCTGACAGGTTGCTGCAACTTCACTTCCTGCAGGCACCGGAGGAGTGAACCGGGCTGCGAAATTCGAGCAGAGGGAGCAAGGAGAAGATCCCTCTCACCCTGTGGAACCCGACCGGGTGCGTCTGTGCATCCGAGTCACAGACCGCAGGCCTGCCTGGTGGACCACACAGAAGAGAGAAATGTGGCGAGCACCCTGGAGACCGTCTCTGTTGAGTCAGCGGCGACCCGCCATCTTAATAGCGCCGCTCCATCACATCTATATTGAGCTGCCTGCATAACACCTGCGAAGCGACCCGACACACACAGTGTCAAATGCTCCTGCAGTGGCCTTGGGGTGAAATCGGAAAGTGCACAACACCTGGAGGAGAAAGCAGTGGTACTGATCCTGCGTTTCTTGCTCAGCATATTCCGCTTCTGCCCAACAATTAGACACTGGGCTGCAGCAAGCTGCTCTGTGCATCACATCTAAATACACTGGGCCTCATTACGACCCTTGCGGAAATGGAAAAATGATGGCGGAAATGCAATACCGCCATCGAACACCGCTCGTTGCGATCATGACCCGTCACCGTAAAGTACGATGCCATTAGCGACACCGCAGTGAACGGCAACGCTAACTGCACCAAGTACGCGCACGCGCGCCTTGCAAAACCGGAATCACCGCCATGGCGCAACGGTACGCGAATTCTGACCCTAGCGGACATGTACTGAACGCCATCAAGCACGTCGTAAAGTACCATTCCGCCATGGCGAGAAATACGGCAACGCGAACCAACCGTAAATGGCCCACTGAGTGCCTGTACTCCACTCCCTGGCCTCATTGCACAACTCCTGGCAGGCGCAATGTACTCACACTATGCAACCAGTGAAATCCACAATTCACCCATGCATGCCAACGTAGAAAAGCATGCAGTGGCTCAAAGCGCCCCGTGAGTGGGCATCCATGTACGGCATGTCACCATAGCCGTACTGACGCAGCACAGGCATGTGAAGGTACAACACATCAAAATGAAAATCAAGAACACATGACACAAAACAACAGTAGTCCCCCATCGCTTGCCACCAGCGCAAGGCAACATCCACAACAGCATCCTGAGGGGGATTGCACCAGCCCTGTACTCATGCCAGTAAACAAACCAACCATCAGCAGAAGCATGTACCACACAAGTCGGCAGAGTGACTGAGCAGCCAGGCTCATCCCAAGAGGGGCCGATGGGAGCTGCAGGGCACAGATGGCATCAATACAGAAGCTATTCCAATGGACATGACCCCAGTCCCCCTCCAACAAACGCACGCAAACACAGCCACCTGTGACCAGCCACATTCTGAACAACCCATCATTCCACCAATCGACCTGGCTGACAGGCACCAGTCGGCCAAAAGCCAATCCCCCGCCCCTGAACAGCACATCATGTAAACAGTCACAATGGCAGCCTCTATCCGTGACCATACTGTGCTACGTAGGCAAACGCGGCCAGTACTGTACCACACAACTCAACTCAGAAGGCGGAACACAAAGCAGATCATCACGCAATACATACCGCCACAAAGCGAAAATCGCCACATCACCTGCAAAGAACAACGCAACACGACAAATATCGGAATACAATTTAAATGCACATCCAAATGACAAAGGCCCCACAGCAATTTGCAAAATACCACCAAAACAACCATCATCACCGAGGGCTGCATCTGCAATAATTGACCGGCTTCCACTTGTGTGACGCCCTGTACCATCATGGCACACAGGGCTTACATCAACGTTCCAAAAGGCAACATGGAAGCGGCAAGAACCGCAGGTCCGTCCCATGAGGCAGGCACTAGTCGAGCTGAAAGGCCGAAATGTTGCACCTAGCCACCAGTACAGCGTAAGGGCATGTGGCCCATTGGCGATCGTCCCATATGATCGAAATGGTGCTCCACTGATTCACCCGAAGCTGCAGGAGTCGAGAGTAAAAACCATCTGGAGGAGTGGCGTAGAGATGGCATCTGCAATAGGGCAGGAGATACCTGTCACCCAAAAGAAACACAAATCAACCGATTGCATTACGGGACTCATGATGCATTACAATCTTCATTCAACACACCAAATCCACACCCATATGCATGCTAGCCCACTCCAAAGGAATATACACACCCCTAATTCAGTATCGAATCACAACGAAACCAATCGAGCTAAATACACCATTGGCAACGTCGGTTACTGTGCATGCGTCCGTCAAGATAGAACCCATGACATGGGATTAGTAACGTGCCTAGACACAAGTGTATGAAGGCGCGTCGAGACAGGGAGGATCCGACAAGGGCAGATAGACGTATGTCCCACTATGGCAGCCTTGCATCACATAACGCAGGGGAAGGGGAGTGAACCAAAAAACCCATGTACATGGCAGACCCTAAACGGATTCATCAGTCCATGCATCCACACATCATTCCCTCATCCCGCAATGAAAACGCATGAATATTCACTCACATAATATGTGAAACTTCCATCGCGTCTGTGCGTAATGCAGTCCGCAAAAACCACTGTGCCCCTGGCCGGATCTGTAGTGTTGTGAAGCAAGATGGATTTGGGAACGTCCTGCCTCATCGTCCACTACGCTATTGCGCATCCCATTCAATTCATATCATTCATTGCCTGCTCGTTATGGGCCATGTCCCAAGGACATTCTACAATAGAACGTTACATTTCCAGCCAGACCTGTGGGCGTATCCTCGCCGCTACTTCAAAACCCAGAATGCTGGCCTTCGAATTCCTCACTTGCAACATTACGTCGAAAAGGCTTCTGTGAACGCTTGCATTCACAATTACATCAATGTAGTGCGGCTGTGTGTCATGATGCTAACTGGCTGCAATCACAAATGGTACGCCACGCCCGTCGGTGAATTACGTTACTGTGCTGCATGAGGGTCGCCCATCGATCGAGCCCTACATACCACTGACTCTTCACAGGTATGTAAGCGGCTGCAATCATAGCATGTGTAACAATGGGAGCATAGCATGAAGATCAGTCAAAGTACATCACACTGCCATCGGGATTAGATACATGATTCAAATCCCAAGATGCCATGCGGCCAAATGCAGCCTTACGTGCGGGCCGTGCTCGACCAGAAGGGATTGCATCTGCCACAGATTCATTCAATCAGCACAGGTGGAGGCCATACAGGCCGACAGCACATATATTGCAGACCCAAACCCCTCCCACAACCACTCCCACTCCAAAATGCTACCGGCAGGACTAGCGATGTTGGGCCTGGGGTACCAGATAGCACTGCAAGTGCTACAACTACAAGAAGACGACGAACAACAACAGGTACAACAACCGGGCGCACAGGGGAGACGGAGGAGAAGGAGGAGGAGGAGGGCAAGGCAGGGTCAGCAAGGCCCACAAGCACTGCCACTACCACCACGCAGGCGGCCCGCAATCCCACGCCTCCGAGCCGATCCGTTCAACCTCACTGCTGAGCAGATCCACACCCTCTACCGTTTGGACCGGGACACCATAATCGCCATTGTGGACATGACACATGCTGACCTCGTGAGCATGATAGATAGCCCAACCGCCATCCCACCCCTACTGAAGGTGGTGTCTGCACTCCACTTCCTGGCCACAGGCACCTACCAGCACACAGTGGGACAGTTGCATGGCATTTCACAGCCACTGTTCTCACGGACACTCTTCCAAGTGCACGATGCCCTCCTGAAGCACGCCGACGACCACATCACACTACCACGCACGTACCAGGAGATTACCAACGCTAAAGTGGGATTCCATGCACTTGGCGGCATCCCGGGTTGCATTGGTGCCATCGACTGCACCCATGTTGAATTGGTTGTCCCACATGCCATGGAGGTCCAGTACCGCAACCGGAAACAATTTCATTCAATCAATGTGCAAATGGTGTGTGACTCCAACAAGATATTTACGCATTGTTGTGCCAGATTTCCAGGATCTACCCATGATTCTATGGTCCTGAGGAACACAAGAATACCACGCTACATGGAGCGACACGCAGGGCACAGATCCTGGCTACTCGGTGAGTCTCATTCCATGCATGACATCGTGGCCCATTTGATGCGTCAATGACCTTGCAGGGGGGGGGGGGCTACTTAGCACTATCATTCCACTGACACCCTTTATTCGTCTCATACAGGTGATGCCGGGTATCCACTGAAGAGATGGCTCCTTACACCAATCCGGAACCCACAGAACGAGCATGAGGAGGACTACAACCATGCCCACTCACGTACCCGTGTGGTCATTGAACAGGCATTCGGCCTACTGAAGGCTCGTTTCCGCAGCCTCAGCAGGTCTGGCGGGGCACTCATATACAGCCATGAGAAGGTTTCTAAGATGGTCATGGCATGTGTCATGCTGCACAACATGTGCATACGTAGGAATGTGCCCATGCCCCCTGACGCTGTACTGCATGCACCTGAAGATGATGATGATGATGAGGGTGGGGATGTGGAGGCACCTCAAGGAGTCCATGAGGCACAGGATGCACGTGCAATCCGACAGAGCATCATAGATGCATGCTTCTAGCAACCACGCATGGTGCCTATTACACGGAAAGGGGACCTGTGGCACTGTGTGTGTGTAGTACAGGCACATTGTGGACTGTACGCCTATGAAGGCCTCGTACGCAAATATCAATGTCCACACATGTCATTGGATGATAATGAGGTGCTGTATTGTTAATGTGATTTGATTTATACACCCTATGGACCCGCCACCCAGTGAAGCCCAACACACCCCCTCCACCCTACTACCTCCCCCCCCAACACCAGTGTCCAAATATGCATGCTGTCCGTGGGTAGACGCTATTGCAGGCCCCCTCTACGGGTATCAGGGGCACCCCTGCCCGTGGAGCGCAGGTTCCTGCCAGATCTGCGTTGGGGGCTGCCCTGGACGGAACTTGCCACGGATGAGGTCTCTGCCTGCTCGCGTCCATGCATGTCTCTGAGGGTTTGTGAGAGCTCCGAGAGCACACGGCGCACAGCAGCAAGTTCAGCACAAACGTCTTTGGACGTCGCATGCAGTTCCCCCCTCAGGCTCTCGGTGCTTTTCTCCATTTGTGCTCTCAGGCTCTCGGTGCTTCTCTCCATTTCTCCCCTGAGGCTCTCACTACTTTTCTCTATTTGTGCCCTGAGTGTCTCGGTGGATGTTTCCATGGCTGCCCTGGAACCCCCGCATTCATTTGCATGGTCCTTGAGTAGCGTGGACGCTTCCTGCTGTTGCTCGATCAGCAGGTCGAGGGACTGTTGCCTCTGCTGGGCCATGGACATTTGCGGTGGTGTGACAGGGGGGCTGCTCAACACATGTTGCCTTGGCACAGGACTTGTGGGGGTTGGCCAGTCGTCGTCTTCAGGGTGCCCCTGCGTGGTTTCGTCATGGTGTAGGGGATGGAACATGCAGGGGGATTGGGAAAGGTCATGGATGGTACCTACGTCGCCAGCACTGTTTTCCGTGTCGGAGCATGCTGGCATGACAGCTGTGTCACCTATGGTGCTGCTACCACCAGAGGCAGTGCCATCAGATACGTTCTTTGGGGGGACCTGTGGTGCTGGGGTTGTGGACTTGCTGGCTGCTGGGGTGCCTGTTGCAGTCCCCTCCAGTGTGCTGCCACTTGATTCCTGCTGCTGCCGTGTCTTGATCCTTGCACCTGAGGTGGAGGCTCTTGGGACGTTGGTCCTGGCCCTCTTTGCAGGCGTGCTGGTAGGGGTGTCCTGCAGCTCGTCGTTGGTATCGGACCCTGTGGTGGAGTAAAGAGGGGCGAGCGTTAGTTATGGGTCTGTCGGATTTGGAATGGCAACGTATCAAATGCATTGGGGTGGTACATGAGGCTGATTTGGGACTGGGCCTTGGAGGTGGTCTCATTTTCGTGTGGATTGAGGATGCATTCATTTGGCTGCCTGCAGTTAGGGGGTGCATGCTGCACATGTAGGGGTTGTTTATGGCTTCTTGATTGATTTGTTTGTTCATTCTGACTTTTAGAGGGCGCTGTCAGGGCTAAGTATGTATTGCACTATGGGGTCACATGGTACTGCACATGTTCGTGGGTTGTGGATTTCGCATTGTTTCTCTTGGCCAACCTACCTGATTCTCCGGATGTCGGCACTCCTTTCTCCATCCCTCCGACTCCCTCTATGCTCTCCATTCCTATGGTGGAGGCGCAGATTTCCTCCCAGGGGGTCAACTTGATGGGCGACTCTGAACCCCCACCGGTAGCTGTGGCGATGTTCCTGTTCGCAGAAAGTATGCTGCGTACGCGGATCCGCAGGTCGTCCCACCGCTTGCGACATTGCTGTGGCGTGCGGGGTGTTGTCCCCACCGCACTTACGCGCTGTGCCACCAGGGCCCATATGGCCTTCTTGTTGGCAAGGGCCGTCCTGGTCATTTGACTGGAGAAGACGACGGCGGAATTTTCCTGTAGGGTCTCGGTGAGCACGGTCAGTTCCTCTCGGGAGAAGTGTACCTGCCGCTTGCGGTCACACGCTTTCTTGGCTACCTTTCCCATATTTATTTTTTTAACTGGGGTTGCTAACGGGTTGGGATGTGTGTCAGGGTCGGATTTTTTATGGTTGTGTTGGGATTCGGATTTTATAGTTGTGCGGCGTGCTGTTTCCCGTTCCGGCCACATGCTTTTACTTCCGTTTCCGTATATTTACGGTGGCCGTAATTTGCGGTGCACGCTCGTTACGGTGACCGCTCATTACGGTGACCGCTAAGATGGGTGGCGGTATTGCACCTGGTGCAGCGTACGGCGGCGGTAAGGGCCGTTTTGGGGTCATTTCCGCCATCGCAGCCTTTCGGATTCCGCCATGGCGTAATGCTCGTGCCCGATGGGTCGTGATTGGCCGCACTTTGCTCCTTCGTGCAATGGCGGAAACGCTATTTACGCTGTTGCGGTCCGGTCAGTCACTTTCCGCCAGGGTCGTAATGAGGGCCACAGACAGCAGCAGACTTGAGACGTAATACATACAGGAATCTCCACCTCAATGTGGCATATGAGGGGATCAGCGCCTCCCACGTTGATCACTCTGCCCTTGCAAAGTAATAGACCGGGCGATGCAGAGGGTGCGCATTGATTGACTTCCCCACGGCTACTGAATTACTGCGGCGTGGCCGCCCCTGTACACTGATGTAATGATGGTGCCGACTGTTGCTGGAAGCACTGGCTTGCGTTGGTGCTGAGGCCCCCTGCTGCAGGACAACATAGCACAAAACACTGACAGGGTGAAGGCATTGTGTCCTACCTCCTGTAGACATGGAAGCATTGAAATTCTACCCTACAGAGAGCACAATATACAGGGGCACGAAGTTGACAAAGATACAGTGGGGCATGCCTCTGATGTGCAACTGACTAACCATCACCCGACATATGCAATAGAGCTGGAACTAGTGGTTAAGCACTAAAGAGTGGAAACAGTGGTCTGCGACCCTGACCGAGCAGCTGAATCCAAGACGCAGTGAAGCAGGTACCTGATAAGGGAAAACTACATCCTGGCTCAGTCACACAGATGACGAGTACCAAACCACTCCCATCCTTTAACAAGATCTACCGCAGGCCCTCAAGAAAGTGGGACAACTGATCAACGACACCTGGCGCTTACCAAAGGAACGGTCACTATCCTGTGTGCCCCAACTTTACACAATACCACCCAGCCCGACACAGAAGCTACATAGACCACACAGTGCCTGCACAACGCAAAGGCTCATGAGCTGTACCTCCACAGTGGATTCAGTGCTGGAGACTGACCGGATCTGACGGAGGATGTGTGGCCTCTGCTGAGCCGGAAGCTGAACCGAGCAGTCCTTGAGAGACACTCTCCACCTTGCTCCACAGTAATAAGACAACAAGTGGCGACCCATCTAGGTCCACGAATCACCATGGTCAAGGACAAACTGAAAAAGCACTCCACTCAAAGCAAAATGCCAACCCCGCAACAACCAACTCTGCTTCTCAAGAGCCACCGGACATCACGGCAGGATCAGAGGATGCCATATCCCTAAAGGATGTGAAGAATGCTATTGCCAACTCAAGTGCCTCCATGGAAAAGAAGATGGATGGCATTAGTGCAGACTGCTCCCTGCTGCGTCACAATCTCCAGAAGTTGAAGTCCCGCACTGGAGAAGCAGAACAACGAATATACTAGCAACAATGCTGTAACAAACTGACTGCGGTCCTGGATCAGACCATCCGTAAAGAGCCAAAGATGATGCTGTTGGGCATCGCAGAAGAGGGTGAATTAACATGCTTTGAGAAACTGTTCATCTCCACTGCCACAGGGCTGATTAAGTGTAACATAGCGAAACTGTGGGGATCTGATGTTCCGCTTTGCGGAAAATGGGTGGTGGATGTGAATGTCTGTTTGCTGATGAAACAGTGCATATATACTGCTGGGGGGTGTCCTGGGAAAGCTAAGAAGATCTGAAAGAAAGGGTAAGATGCAAACTGACATTGGGCCTCATTAGGACCCTGGCGGTAGCCGTGCCCTTATTAAGGGCACGGCTGCCGCCGGTAAATATTTTTTTCCGGGGCCCAGAAAAGGGCAATAACCGGGTCATGCCGACCTTGGTGGACCTGGTTATTGCCTTTTCTGGGCTCCGGAAAAAAACATTCCCCATTGCCATTGGGAATAGGGAGGATGCTAACAACGGGCCCGTTAATGAGGGGCCCGTTGTTAGCATCCTGGACTGCTAGTGGGACCCGCTAAAGGACGCCTGGTCTGACCAGGCGTTCCTTAGCGGGTCCAACAGCAGTCCTCGTAATAGGGCAGCCCGTAATGAACAGTGCTGGTCCCATACCAGCACCGTTAATTACGTGGCAGCCTGCCTCCTAATGAGGCCCATTGTCTCTGAAGATTATATTGACGATTTAGATATGCAATGGCTGGTTGACGTTGTACATAAGAGAAGATTGGACAGGTTTTGTTTTGTTCTGTTTGTTTGTTATGATGTATTATTTAAAGTGCAAATCTAATAAAAAGTTTTCATCAAAAACAAACGAAGACTCTGGAGGAGTCAAAGAGTTCGATACGTACTTCCCAGCGGAAGCCACCCTTAATGGGAGAGGAGGAGACAGGACAGAGCATAGAGATCATATGAGGTATCCAGAGATCTGGTGAGGGAACGAAAAAGAGAATGTCAGTGAGGGTTTGTCTGTCAGAGGTGCTGGAATAGGTGTCAGCAATGGGGAGACCTGGGTTGGAAACCAAGATATCCTTTTTGAATTTCTTCTTACCAGACTTAGTGAGAAGGGAAGGAACTTTGATAGAGAAACAGTTGGAATAGATAGGAGAAACAGATAACGCCATGGGCAGGTAGAGAGAGGAGGCAGCAGGAGAAATATACAAGATCAGAGGTATGGAGCAGTCACTGGGCTAGCAGGTTACAATTGAGGGCCGAAGTAAGGTGAAAAAAAGACACAGTCAATTTTGATTTACAGAAACACACCCACATTTGACTATCCTAAACACACCCAAATTTGAATTTCAAGGCAATTGCTAATGCACCAATAGGTAAAATAAATGAGGTAGCATCATAGGTGAATGCTTAGACGAGAGCATGAAGGGAAGATCAGTTGTAAACGAGAAGAAGGTAGAGTGAAGGTCAATGAAGTGTAATCAAAAGGGTAGGCAGAAGGAGGGAAACTAACCTATAGAGGGGGAAGTGAGAGAGTCTTGGAAGTCCAGGTTCAGCATTGAGGGAGCTGGCAGCCTCAGGGAGGGTTAGGCTGTTATAGTAGCATAATTTAGCGTCTTGTTAAACGGACAGGGAAGCTGGCAGGGGCCTTAGAAGTGGGCCTTTAATGAGGGGGCTGGCTAAAGCCTGGTGGTCCCTCGTTGGTGCCGAAGAGCAGCTCCAAGAGCAATCAGTGATCAGGATAGAGGAAGTCACAATGAAAACAACACTGCCTTAGATGTTGAAAGGTCTCGGGCGGCCATGTTGAAAGCACTGCATGGTGCAAGGCTTTGCAGCCAAAAAGGACATAAAATTGGACATTTCTATGAGAAATGCGGCAAAAGTAAAAGCAAAAAGCTGCCCAGAGGCGCGGCAGTGAAAGCGCTGTAATTACAGGCAGGATGAACCCAAAAAATAAAATATAGAAGACATTTCCGAAAATACTCAAATTATGCCAGAAAGATGCCCAATACTCTTTGTAGGTGCAGGGGTGCATCAAACACGTTGCACATACCTCGACCAGGATGTTGCACTAGGCCCACACAAACTCCAGGGAAAAGGCAGGCAGGCACAGTGATCAGGACCACGCTCTCCGTCTCGTTGTGAAGAGTCACTTTCATAGTCTTTGCATACAGTAAAAGTAAACCGAAGTGTAGTTAAAGCAGTAGATGTTTTTCAACATTATCCAATCCCGTTACCCTCTCCTTTATAGGTCCAATGTCACCAAATTGAGATCTTTCAACAGTTTTACCACTTCAAACGTTAACAAAAGATTTGTTACCTGAGGCTAATGTTTTCCAGAAACAATCTGTTACTAACCAGCAGGTATGACTAACACATCTTGCTAACCATTGGACCCTCAGGTCCCACGTCCCTGGTCACACAACCAGCAAATGTCTTAATGACTGTGAGTCTGCCGTATCACGTGTCTGGCAGATGTCATTATTTATCTCAACTCCGTCTCTTATATGTTGAATTTCCAGAGTTGGCAATAATTTCAAACGGAATCTCAAAAATTCAGCTCTACTAACTGGATCTGGGAATTTCCTCAGATAAGTGGGTAAGAATGATTGGTTTGTGTGATGGTTTCTAATGTGCATTTCGCCTTCCGACCTATTTCCAACATGGCCGCCACTTCTGCACTAGGAAATCGTCTACTCCACAGTCTAGTTGAGACTGATTCCAAGATGGCCGCCACAGTGGTTACCATCGCTAGCGTACAATGCAGGCTAGTTGTTAATTCCCAGGAAGCCTTGCAACCTTCCACCATCACTTCCTGTTCACTCCCTTATAATCCAGCAACAACAGAAGGAAGATGCGTTGCTACTCTCTCAGGAGCCGGCACACGCTTCGTAAGTTCGCCTCACTAGGATTACGAAGACATTTCCTCTCAACCATTTTTTTTCTACTTTACTCACCTTCTTGTTCTCCATTCCTCCCTTTTATTTCAGAAGGCTTTACAGAACCTTTCATTTTCATTTCCGGCATTTCCGGGATCGATTCTACTTCTAAGCACGCTTAGACCCGGAATCTCCTCCATACCTCCCTCCAGGGAGTCTCTAGGTACTAATCTACTTTTCATCTTACTTCTTCAATCACTCCCGGCTATCGGACTTCTGTTTCTAACTCCTCACCCTTCCTTTATAGCAATACCTTGTTGGGAACCTCCAAATTTTCCTCATCCACTCAGGCTGGCTCAAAAGGACTTGGAAGTAAAAGGGTAGGTTTTCTCCTAGTTCATCCTACTCTTATAGAACTAGATACATCTACCCTAAATCTTACGGGTCTTTTCTTTCCCTCATCATAGTGCCCTCTTACTTTTGCAACACGACGGAGATTCCTTACCTCTCCGCTCTCTTCATGTTTAGCACATGGTAAGCTCTTAGAACCCTCTATAGGAACTTCTCCTTTCCTTACTTTCAGGAATAACTGTGTTCATTTTTACCCACTATATTTAGCTCAGTTTCAAAGGCCTCTCGTCTAAAACAGCCAGAAAGAATACCCAGACCAGCTCTCACCGGGTCTCCACAGGAAGACAACGCCCACCAGCAGCTCTTCCAGGGTTTTATCCCCCACAAGGGTTTCCCTCAGAGTTTCACGAAGGACAAGCTTTTGCAGGTCCTTTGAGGAGTTCTCAGGGGGATTTCTCCTATTCTTCGAAGATCCACCAGGGTTTCTTCAGACATCTGTTCACCATATAAATCCCCAGGTAGGTGGTTTTTTGTTTCTTCCCAGTGTATTTCGGAACAATTTTGTTGTCTTTACAAAACAGTTAACAGTTTGTCAGTTAGAGTCCTGGAAGCAGAAACTCGAGATGATCTCATCATCACAATAGTCCTGATCCAATCCATCCTATTCATGGATTCATTAACCTTTCAAGGATTTTGAATCAGCATTTCTTCTATACAATCCGACTGCAATAGAATATTAGTACATATCCCCCTCAGGTTATTCAAATATGTATTAGACAGCCCCTAAAGAGAGACTGACACATCTTCATATACGGAGGGCGACAGGAGATCGAGAATCAACCTAAGCACAGAGATCCATTTCCATTCCAAACAAGCTCTAGGTGAGGTAAGGCCCAGCTCATAGCGCACACACGTAATAGGGACACAGTTGGGAAGACCCAAGACTCATCTGCATATTTCACCCTGCATTCTGTCCCAATCTATTACATGTGATTGAGGGTTGGTGTCAAAACCATACATTCATGTTGGAATTATTTCAGCGATGTAAAATCTAATGATGGGGACAGTGGAGAATTCGCAAAACTTGTTTAATATTTTTTTCATTTGCAAGCCTAATTGTAATATTTTGGCATCCAGACTGGATATTACAAGACCCTTCATTGGGAAGGATCTAACCAGAGAGCCTAAATAGGTTACCTCTTTTGTTATTGGAATTATTTGGTTGTTAAGACGCCAAATTAATGTTTTAATGACCCTTAAAGGATGTTTGAAGATCAGAATTTTCAATTTTTCAGAATTTATCTTTAAATAGCTCAGCTCTGCATATTTTTGAATAGAAGAGAGAAGCCGTTGCAAGACAATCTGGGTGTGATCTAATAACACAATATCACTGGCGTATGCCAACCAATTGATGTTAGTGCTTCCAAGCCTGGGACTCGCTAGAGCCGAATCTTGTATCCATTTAGCCAGATCTGATAGGTAAAGATTAAACAGAAAAGGGGCTACTAGGCATCCCTGACGTACTCCTTTTTTTATTCCGATGGATTTTGAGAGTTTCCCAATCCTGTTTAATCTAACTTGAAGTTCTGAGTTGTTATGAAGTTCTATCAAAATGGCTAGAAGTTTGTCCAGAAGTCCCCATTGTCTTAGCTTTCCCCAAAGAAGATCCCTATTGATGGTATCAAAAGCTTGGGACAGGTCTATCCATGTCCCAAATAATGGAGGACCACCCTTGGAGAAAGACCCACAGCTCACACTACTTAGAACAAGACCATTAAGAGACGTTGAGAGACCACTCCTGAAGCCTATCTGATGTTTGGGAATAATGCCCTCTGCCTTGGTCAAAACTTCCAGATACCGCAGAACTAGGCCGGCAAAAAGTTTTCTGTCAGCGTCCAAGAGAGAGATCGGGCAATAGTTTGAAGGGGTCAAACAATCCCCTCTCTTGTATGTCAGAATAATAATCGCCCTTTTCCATGTATTTGTTTTGTGTCAATTATTCTACCAAAAAGGACTGTCAAGACCCGGGCCCAGAGATCAGAATTTCATTTCAGGATCTCATTACTTAGGCCGTTTGGTCCTGGAGATCTGGAGGACGAAGATTGTTTTTAGTAGGGTTGTTATGTCCTCCTGCGATATATATTCAGAGACCTCTCTGTCTTATTAGGAATCTTATAGTTAACTGGACCCACAGCACCATAGAGCTCTGAGAAATAGTCCACCCAAACTTGTTCCTGGATAAGCGCACCCTGATCTGTATTAATGGGCCCATCCAGCGACCCAATGATGGACCAGAAGTTGCGTGAGTTCTTTAGGCAGATTGCCCTCAGAATATGTTCTCCCTCTAATTGTAAACAATGGGATTTAAGAGACCTAGACCAGTTCCTGTATCTATTATTCAGAATTCTGGCCTCCCTCCTGTAGTCCTGTGTTTCCTTATTCACTATTTTTAGTTGTTTTAGGAGTTTTCTTCTCTCTCTTTTTTCTTCCCAGATCTGGACATCAAACTGATGTTTATGTTTGACTACTAGAGGAGCAGATATCGATTCAGTTGGATTGATGTCCCATAAAAATTCAACAAATTTGTTGGGCTGACACAAATTCAATAGCTCCCCCTCCGTCATAGAACTGCTAGCCCTCCCCAGTGCATTAACTAAGGTGCGCCCACCACTGGCGTAACAGGGGCCCCCGTACCCCTTGAGGTGCGGGGGGCCCCGCGACCATCTGTTCTGGAAGGGGCCCCCACTTGGAGTAAAAAAAAAAGAGGGGGTTTTCAACATTTTCTTTCATTTTCTTTTTGAATTCACTCTGCATTTCTAAAGAAAGGATTTCTGTAACAGAAATAATTTCTTTATAAACGCAGAGTGAATACAAAAAGTCCGGGGGCTACCCCACCCCATGACATGAAGACCCTTTGCTGGAGGCCTCCATGTCATGGGGTGGGGGAAGCCCTATGACTTCAAAAATAGTTTATTTTTGAAGTCACTCTGCCTTCATAAAGAAATTATTTCTGTTATGGTTCCCTCCTTAATGGAAATAATTTATTTATGAAGTCAGAGTGACTTCAAAAAGAAACAATGTATTTTTGATGTATTATGGCTCCCCTCTACCCATGACGTGTGCGTGTGTGAGTGTATGGTTAAAGAGTGCACACAAATAAATGGGTGGCTTGGTATGCGTGTGTGCGTGTACGGTGAAAGGATACACACTTAAATGTATGGGTGGCTGCCTTGGCGTGCCTGTATGGTGAAAGTGTCCACACTTAAATGTATAGGTGACGGTCTGTGTGAGGGTATGGTAAAAGGATGCACACTTAAATGTATAGGTGGCTGCCTGTGTGAGTGTATGGTGAAAGGGTGCACACAAATTTATGGGTGTCTGGGTGTGCGTGTACGGTGAAAGGATGCACACTTAAATGTATGGGTGGCTGTCTCGGTGTACCTGTATGGTGAAAGGGTGCACACTTAAATGTATGGGTGGCTGCCTGGGTGTGCCTGTATGCTGAAAGAGTGCACTCTTAAATATATGGATGGCTGGGTGCGCGTGTGTATATATGATGAATGGTGTGTGTGCTTGTGTTCAGGGGCACAACAAAACCTACATTTTAGGGGGGCTAACCCTTCAAATGTTGGGAGAGGCGCTAACTTCACATGTGGTGGGAAGGAGCAAACTTATTTGTGTGGGGGCATCTAACTTCTTTAACCATTTTAATGAGACTGTTCTAGTGCAGCTTCAATGTTACAAGCAGTTAACTATCTCATTTAGGTCTGAAAGCACCCACTTATGGGCTGCTGTGAGAATGACTGGTTTCCTGTTTCCTCTCTACCCTTCCAATCACTCGCCTGGCATGCAAGTACTAAACCCACATCACAATTTCAATGGCTCAAAAAATTTGGCATTTGAATGCAGGTACTAACAGTGAAATGCTGTCCATTAGTAATTGCCATGCCGGGCCCTTGTTAACAGCAAAATCCAGGTGCCGTTTAACATCTGTGTCCTTTTCTGTCCGGCAACTGCTCTGTAGGTCAGCCAGGTCAAGTCAACATAGCCCGCAATTTCAGTGGGGGTAGGGGGAGTGCTGAAGCCAAGTCAGCTCAATGGTGTTGCACCACTACTTGTGTTTAATGCCTTGAATAATTATTGGTAATCTTCTTTACACCTAGCCCTATTCTTCCTCATCCCAGTACTTGTGTATGAGGCAGTACTTGTGTAGGAGGCACTATGTCTCATACACAAGTACTGGGATAAGGAAGAGGTACATGAAGGTAATGCCTGACTTAGCTACCTGCAATCTTCATTACTCCTAGTCCCACTCTTCCTCATCCCAGTACTTACCAGTGTGGCAAGGAGCCTCATACGTAAGCACTGGGATAAGGAAGAGGGACGTGGAGGTAATTCTGGGCCAATTAGCTGATTTTGGAGGTTGGGGTAGGGGATGGGAGGGAGAAGGGATGTGTGGGGGGTGGGGTTGTGCAATAAATCATAATGGTCGTCCATGTCCATGCTAAGCAGGCATGATATGTGGTATTAGTGGCTAGAGAGGCATTTTGGTGCAGCCAGTCTAGTCATTCCTCAGTTTTGGTAATTGGTAACTAAGTGTAATTACCTGGCTAGACTGCCATTTGGATTCTGCCAGTCTAGCCGTTTCTTACTACGGCACGGTATATTTTTCTGGGCATCTGTGATAAAATTATATGATATGATAACTCATATGTAACGCACCTGTACACAAGTGTTTTTAGGCATGACAAGACAAGGGAAGGAAAACAGAGGGAGTACAAGACAAATGATTTTACTAAGCATTGTGTCATTCAGATCGTGCAAGTGCGAGAACGAGAAGTGCAAGGGGAAAGGGAGGGAGAAGTGCAAAGGAGAGGGGAGGGGAAAACAGGGCAGCAATGCTCTGAGTAAGTGCTGCCAGGGCAGCGCGGCTCTGGTTAGTGCAAGGAGAACAAGGGACTGTAGGGGTACAGTTACAGCCCTTAACTGTGTGTTAGGCCTGGAGGCAGTGCAAGGGTGACTGATCAAGAAAGAGCTTGGACTGAGTGAGACAGAGGGTAGCCAAGCAACCAGTTGGTACAGCGGACAGGTAGGTCAGGTAGGTCAGCAGGGGAGGGAGAGAGAGAGAGAAAGCAGAGGAGAAGAGGAACATGTTGAGCTGCTTCCGGAAATTCAGGTGGTCCGGCTCAAGTTTGGGAGGGTCAGGGAGGCCATTTCAGAGGGAGGCACCTGCAGGGGACAAGGATCTACCCCTCCACTCTTTGCCTGGAGAAGCATCTAACGCTTAGGACTCGAGAAGGAAGGTATTTTGGAAGAGAGCGTTGGATGTTTTGCGGATCCCAGACCCAGAAAGCCTTGTGGACAATGAAAAGGGTCTTGAACTTGATCCTTGCAGCCACCGAAAGCCAGTGGAGAGATTTCATTGCTGGAGAGATACAGTCCCTGGGCTTGAGGCCAAGGATAAGTCTCAGAGTCCTGTTCTGGATTAGTTGCAGATGGCCGGAGAGTAGAGGAAGGCAGATTGAGAAAGTGGCTGTTGTAGTAGTCCAGCCTAAAGAGAACCAGAGCTCTGGAGACAGTGAGCTTCTGGGGGAAAGTGAGAAATGGAAGAGTCCCTTTGAGGAGGTGCAGCTGGTAGTGGGACTTCATGGCGATGGCCGAGTTGTGAGGAGAGAAAGAGAGAGTGGAGTTGAAGATGACACCAGGAATGAACGAAAGAGGAGAGTAGGCTGAGGGGAGCCTGAAGGAAAACTGAGTGTCATCCGCATAACACAGTAGGTCAAAGGGGACAAGTAGAGGTTGAAAAACCAGGATGAGAGGATAGAGCCCTGGAGAACGCCACATGTAGAGAGAGGTGGCAGAGAGAAAGGGACCAAGTTGGACCTGGGAGGGGCGGTCCAAGAGGAAGGACGTCAGCCACTCCAGGGCCTGATCCATGATGCCCAGGTTCTCACTGAGTCAATTGGTCAGGATGGCGTGGTTGACCGTGTCGAAAGCAGAGGAAAGCTCCAGGATGATGAGGACAGAAGGAATGCTGGAATCAAGGTTAGAGATCAGATCTTCACAGGTGTTCAGGAGAGCAGTTTCTATGCCTCTGGCAGCTCTTAAACCAGACTGATGGTCATGGAGACAACCAACAGATTCAGTGTGGAGAGTAAGCTGGCAGTTGGCTAGCTTTTCCAAGAGTTTGGGAGAGGGGAAAGTTCCAGTGGCAAAAGAATGATTACAGAAATCGATCAAGGCTGAATCAAGGGTGTCAATGTGGTCCTTGATGGTTCTGGAGGAGCAGGCGAGCGCCTGTTTCTTCGACACTTCCATTGATGGACTTGTCTAGAAACCTTGTCAGGTGTTGGAGAGAAAGAGGAGAACGGAGGAGAGGGAGAGATGGCCAAAGGGGGCCGAGAGAGAAAGCGGGAGAGGAAGAGAAGATAGTGGACAGAACGTCCTGAGTTTTAGCAGAGAAGCGAGAGGCCAAAGCCATACAGAGGGCCTGTTGCAGGAACAGGAGAGGTAGAAACCGCAACAGGAGTGGCCAGTTCCTTGCAGATTTTAAAGAGTTTGGCTGTGTTGTTAGAGGCCGCCGAGGCGCAGGCTTGAATGTGTGCTCTCTTCTTGATGAGTCTTATTGCTTCGACTGGCATGTTGGTGCCACAAGTCTAGGTATGTCTTAATGTGGCCTGGCATGCTTTACTGTAATGTTATTATGTGTCTACACTGGTCTACATTGTGCAGCCAGTTGGACATGTTTTCATTGTGGCATGGAATTTTTAATAGCAAAACATTAATGTTCATGTGCACTGATGGTGACTTGCATGTATTGGATGGGTGTTAACCTACACAACAATAGCAAACACTGTGGCTTTTTAGCCAATTTTTCTCAGAAAGTGTGCTGTATATTGCATTAAAACACATATTTATATCTTTCTCCTAGTGCAGTGTGCGGCATACCCCTTCAGCAACACGTTTGTGTGTATTGCGCAAGCGTGGTAATCTAGGCCGGCCGAGAGTGTGGCGCGACTCGTGATTTGTTGCCGAGTTGGGGGTGGGGCCCCCACAGCATGGCTCGCAGGGGGGGGCCCAGATCTTGTGTTATGCCACTGGCGCCCACCCTTTTTGAACCTCATTACTCTATTCCCAGCATTATTTAAGAACAGCTCTTGGGTAAAGCGATGTTCAAAACTCTCTAGTCTTACATCAAAAACAGCTTACAAAATTGCATGGTCACTCAGTGGACCCTTATTGATGGAAAAGTGGGTACATTTATTAAACAGGCTCTTTGAGAGGAAGATATCGCCATACTAGGAGTTCTGCTCGTGGGTGCCCTTGCGGCCACCAGGTCGGCCTGGTGGCCGTACCGGCACCCGCGAGCAGAACATGATGGTAGCATGATGGTTATTAACGCTACCAGTGCTACCATGCTCCCCATTTCCATTGAGCCCTATCGGGGAATGGGGATGTACCGGGCCCGGTACCCGCGAAAGGGCAAATACCGGGTCCGGCTGGGCTGGGATAGCCCGGTAATTGCCCATTTGTGGGTGCCGGACTCAGATGGGAGTTTGGAGGTAGCCATGCCGGTAAAACCTGGAAGGCTACCTCCAACCTCGTAATGAGGCCCATAGTCTATTATCGCAAAGCTTTCTTCCCTCCTCCAAGTGGGGGCCAGTGGAATATTCCCATGGTGTTACCATTAAGCACAGATAAATCCCATCCCGGCAAAAAATTACACTACATCTTTCCATTAACCGAGGGTAACTTGCAGGTCATGGATACTGGGGGTACCCTTTTATACATTGGGAATTTAAATCTCCCATAACCAAGAGTTTGTGAGCAGGAAACCGGGCAGTACAGAGGAGGGGTAGGTCTGCTAACGTGTGGTGGAAGTCCAGCAGGGAAGAACTCAAGGGGTTTCAATAGATGTTTACTATACTCCATTTAAGACTACGTCCATCCAACCCTGATTCAACTCTCACGGCCAGGATGCCTGTGTCCCTGTCGGACAGCAGGACAGAATGGGTAAATACTTCATTTCTGCAAGCAATACATAGACCCCCCCACCCTAAGGCCATCCCGCCCCCTCCCCGGAAGCCAATTGATGAAAAACTGAGAAATCGCCCAACCCGTAAGAGGCCCTCAGCCATGTCTCCTGGAACACTATCAAGTAAAATGTATAAAAAATATAGGCCCTTTATTTTCAGAACAGAAGTATTTATCGCCCCTGGTATTCCAGACCAACACTTTGAGGGACTTGTTCACTAAAGCGGCTGCTCAGGAAAGCCCAACTGAAGGAAGATTTGGGAAACAATCTCTGGAACCATGGACCACACATTGGAAGAGAAGCACTATGCCTAATTTGTGGTAGGTTAAGTTTACCATTAGTACATTGCACATTTTTGACTTTGATGGCAAATCCAAAGAGACTACATAGCCCCTTCTTGTTCATTCTGATTCAGCTCTCCAAATAGCATCCACTCCCAGTCTGGACTTTAGTCCAAGCTCCAGCGTATCTGTCAATGGAGAAAATGGAAATCTGATAAATGCAATGTCAACTTAGGTGAATAACTGTAAATCCGGGATTGTTTTAATTATTGAGAGGATTGTACTCTGATTCAACAGAGTTCTCACTTGATTTGTCAAAACTGATCTCGAGATAAAAACATTTTGGGGGGACCCTGCAGTTTCTTCCCATGCGCCAAGGGGAATTGATCTGGATGGCCCCTTGCGCACGAGCACTATTATTGTGTGGAATCTACTGCATCCCCTAGCCTTTGTGGAATTTTCATCCCTCTGACCTCAATAATCAGACCGTTATCCTGAGGAGTAACAGGGGCCTCATGTAAAGACAGGGATATAACGTTGTCATTGTTAGAGGTTATTGATAGGTGTTGGCAGGCCACATTTGGCCCAATATGGGTCTTTGTGTCTTGCTGACCCCTTGGAGAGGTAACCCCTACTATTTTTATGATTTCAACTCGCTGTTTGCCTCTCCAAAAAATGTGAGCAATCTTCGGTGGATCATGAGGGGTCTCAGTTAGGATCCCTACTGTTGTTTTTGAGAACACTAGATCAATCATCTGTTTCCCAGCAGATTTATCACTTTCTGGTGTGTTCTTTCTTTCCCAATTTCAGTGGAGGTACTGTCCCATTCCTCTTAGCCCTATCCACTTCTGAATCAACCCCTTTGAGCTTTCGAATAAAATGATTTGTATCAGCACTCCTACTTTTTATTGTACATTTCAGATGTTTTGTTTTCTTTAGTTCACTGGCAAATCCTCATTTAAATCCAGCTGCCGCTTCTTCCTCTTCTTTTTAGTTTTTTCATTTGGCTTCTTATCTTTGGCCACAGTTTTTCTCACCTTCGGATTGGGCCTCATAGGAGAAGCGCTTATGTTGGACTTGAGTTTGTCTGGTTCTTCTGCCAACTGGGCTAAACAAACACATTCTTCTAGGGTTGAAGCTGATAGAGGGGTATCGTCCATAGGAAACACTAGTGGGCTCACAGGACAACATTGAGGGATATTGTGACCATCTTGCCTGATGTGTGCAGTATCCCCCCAACGCATCTTCAGCCAAATTTGAGTTCAATACCATGAATTCCTCCTTTGCCCCCTCCCATTGTTTCAACAAGAAATCAATGTTTTCAGATTGTTCTTTTGATGTTATTCAAATCTCTGACAGGGTCTCGCCCACAGAGTCGTTGATAGCTGATTTCAGGGCTGCCAACAAAGTTTCATTGATCTCCAAGTCCTTAGTAATTTCCAAAAGTAATCCGGAATGTTGCTGCACATCCGTTTTCAAAGTTTTAAACACGATTACTAGCGAACTGAGAACAACATTTCTGGCTATGAGTGTGGATGCTGTATCATCTTGGATCAACTTTATCTACAGGGTTTTTTGTTTTGGTGAGCACCTGACTTCCCTCTGTTTGGAGTTATCACGATTTTCTGTAGCCGCTTTGGAAACCACTAATAGTGCTGATACTGGATTAAGTTCAAATGAAGAGTCTAGGGATATATGGGGAGCTGGGACTCCAGCCTCCCCACCTAACCCCTATATTTTTAATGCCATAACTGGTGTTGTGTGGCTCGCCCTCCTTTGTTACTGATGCAAAACTCACAACGGACCTCTCGATGGAAACAATTCAGAGATGGTATTTTTGAGCATGGATGCAGTAAGTGTGTACTCCAAATTTGATGATGCCAACACGCCTCTCAGAGTCGGGTAGGTGGGTGTTGATACAGCTGGGCCCCTTAGTTCAACATTGGCTGAAGCCCTTGTCCCCGACCCTGTAGGTACTTGATTACCATTCGCAAATACACTCATAGGCGGAAAAAACCTACCCCCTCCCTGGGTAGGGTTTGACTATTGATCTCTCCACGGTCGTAGAATTTTTATCCCACCCAACGGGTTCCTCGAGTTCTGGCGCCCTAGGGTCATCTCCTAATGCACCACTACGCAAGTTATATGAATGTGACATGGCGTTCTTAACGCTGGATTAATTTGTCCTTTTGCTTCCCTGACCAGTCAACTCCATGCGGGAGAGAATGTTAAGACAATGTATTTGGATAAAGCAAGATGACTTGCTTGTAGTCCGTAGGAAGTCAGCCCTGCAGCACGGCAGCTTCTGCAAGAACTGTACAACTGCAAACAACTTTACTGACTTTGTCTGCCTTTGCGCGCGCTTCGCAGATGTAGCAAGGCTTTATGGAAGTCACCTGGTTCCTTGCGCTGCAAGTTGAGCAACCAATGCTCCCAGGCTGGTGCAAGGATTACTGCACACTAGGAAAGTGGATTGAGGTGCCAAGAAAGGAAAAAATGAAACTGCCAAAGTCAACAGCATTCAACGTTCAGCTTCCAGCTCCTGCACAACTGTACTGACTTTGCCCGACTTCGCACAATACTGCAATGACAGCACGGTGAAAATCTGACTCATACGTGAGTCGCTACGGAAAAGGAATTAGGCACTCCGGTCCACAATAGTATTGAAATGGAATGAACCACTTGATGTTGTACCCACACGGCTGTAGCTCAGGACAATAATTCCATTAGTTCAGGGTACCAAGAGTGGGTTCGGTAAACAAAAGGAAACCAACCAAATTCAATAGTTGTGGAAAGCACTACTAAATACCTATAATTGCAGCATCTCCTCGCAGTGTAATAGTTCTTGTGATGTTGATAGAGGTTGTCATCTTAGAGGGACCGGCAGCGGTGAGAAGGAAACATAAAAATAGTTGTTCCCAATGGTGCCGGTCGTCTTCCATGACTTGGGGCAAGTTGGAGAAGGAGACAAAAGATATCATTGTGCTGTCACTTTCTGTGCACAACTGAAAACCTCCTGATTCGGTGAATCAGGAAGCAGTCTTCCGCTATATCCTTACGTGGGTTTTTACGGGCATGGGTTTGCATTGAAAGACGAGTGCGCTAGGAGGCGCTATCCCTGAATAGGGTTCTTGCACCGTTTCAGGGTCAATACCCTCCCTGTGTGAACTATTGCAAGATGCTTGATGCAGGTTTCTTAGGTTTCTTAAGTTTAGTGGCAGAAGTGTAATTCCTGGCAGTGTTTCAGTTGAAAGGTGGCCACGCCCCTTTCTCCGCCCCTAACCATACCCCTATGCCCCTATGAATTTGATTGAGCCCAAAATGTTTGATATACTTTTTATTGACCACCAACATTTTTTATATAAATTTGATATAAATATGATTGAACCCCAATCATTTTGTTATACATTTTATTTATATTTGATATACATTTTATATTCATTTTGATATCATTTTATGTACATTTTGATATAAATTGTGTATAAATTTTAATACAAAATCGATATGAAATGTATATAATTTCAATATTATTTTGATATAAATTTGATTTACCCACAAAATGTTTGATATACATTTTGATATATACTGCACAAGACCATCATCTTGATGTATAAATAGATGACATGAAGATTGGCCATAAGTTTGATTGCGCCCAGAAGTAACCCTGTACAGTTGAGTTAGCTTTATCACCCAGCAACATCAAATGTTGCCTTGCACATGCCTACACAAAAGCCCAAACCATTCGCTTTGGCAGTGCTTGTTCGATAAGAATTGGCCCAAACCGGCTCCTCCTGGGGTGTCGCAGTCCACCCCCAACTTTGAGGAGTCAGGAATGAAACCCAGACACAAGTTAGACATGTTTTTGGTTAAAAACTCCTATTGAAAATTAAAGGGTTGGGAAAAGGCCTCTCTGACCCTTGTAAGGAAGGCATTGTATCAACAGTAAGACAGACACAAGCAACCACAATTCAAGGGTGTTTATTGAACTTCAAAAAGGGTTTGAAAAATGCCTATCTAATCCTGAATCTACAGATGTGAACAAGCTACGACCATCAAATAATAATAACGCAATCCTAGTGGTGTCTTGTCAAAATAAAAGGGCCTATACTAATAGACCTATTGTCAATCCTTACCTCTAAATACAAATAGTGTGGGAAACAATGTTACAAAAAAGAAAGAAGTGTTCACAAAATGATATGTCAGGATGTTCAGGCCGTTAGTCTCCCTTCCCCATATTTTCAGCACTGGACAAGGCAGTACACTCAAGTTTAGCACAGTCTCTGGCTTCTCTAGCACAAGTATTCAGTTCAATCATTAGTATCAGGGCCTTCCATGCCCAAGTCTCTTTGTCTTTCAAAGTCTCTTCTTTCAGAGGGCCAGATGCTACAAACAATAAGTTCTTTTCCTCTTGGCTTTCACAAGTACTCAATTTCTCAGGCGATTCACTATTCACCTTGGATCTCCCTCTGCCGGGCTCAGATGTAATACAATGTTAGTTGGATATTTATGATTTGTCTCAGATCCCCCATTGCCACGCTCAGATCCACTTTAACACAATGTTCATAGGATTTCTACTTATCCAATTTCTTGGGTGTTTCATTTTTTTACCCCTACCCCCTCAGTCGGGCTCAGAACTTGCATCCCCCTCGGTCGGGCTCAGATCTTGGACCCCCAGTTGGGCTCAGATCCCTTTTAACACAATGGTCATAACTATACACAAACCAAAAGCTTTTGATGATCTCCGTCCGCTGGGATCAGACCAACTTCCGATAAGATTTCATCAACTATCGAAGACTTTCAAATGTGGACAGGGTTTTTTCTTGACCCGTTGCAGGACCACTTCGATTTCACTATTCTTTATCACTCTACACATTTGCCACATTTCAGCTGGATACCTAACAGAGACTTTCGAATGAGCACCCATGTGGTGCCGGACCACTATCTTTCTCAGGCTTCGAAAGTTCAATCACTCGTCTGATGGATAATTATGCGTGTGTTGCATGCTACATGCGCTTCATACACTGTTTTTTTTAAAAAAAAATATTTTATTGATTTTATATTTTAGAAAACAAACAACACACAACACAATACAACTGTTAATTATTTACAGAAAACACAAAAGAAAATACGAGAAAAGAAAAAAAAAAAAGAAAAGACTCCCCCCAACCCCCATCAAGCCAGAGCCGGCTCCCTTGTATCCTCAGTCGGGGCACCGTCAGGAGAAACATTGTCCGTAAGCACATCTTCCGAATTCTCAGATTCGTCCAAGCCCTGTTGTGGGTTGGTCATAGAGGCCACCAATTGTCGCCAGGCCAGCAAGGGCCCTATCTCCTCCTCGCCCCCTCTAGTGACCGCTTCAAACCATACCACGGATTCAGCCTCCGCCCACCTCATAAGGTCTGCCCACCATAGTTCCACTCTCGGCCTACTAGCCGATTTCCAGTTCATGGCAATCCTGCGTTTGGCCAGAACATATGCCAGGTCCCTCAGCTTGCTCAGGTGCCTAAAGTGTCTGGGCCTGGGGAAGATCCCAAGCATACACGACCAGGCAGATCCCACGTCCAACACCACTCCCCCACTTGCGAGCTTCATCTTGACCTCCTCCCAAAATCTATACACTTCCGGGCAGGCCCAAAACATATGTAGCAACCCAGCTTCCACCTCCCCACACCTGGGGCATATTTGAGTGATCGAGCCTCCGAACCGTGCGATCTTCTGGGGAGTTAGGTAGGCCCTGTGAGTAATGTAGAACTGGAGTTGTTGGAGCCGTGCATTTCGGGACACCTTTTTATGATATCCCAGGACCCTCTTCCACTGACCCTCCGTCATGAGTCCACCCATCTCCTCCTCCCATTCATGCCTCAGTTGGGGCAACTCTTTCCCAGCCTTCGTTCTGAGGAGTTCGTATATCCGTGATATTTCATGCCCACCCTCTGAGACATCATACATAGTTTCAAGGGTGGCATCAGGATCATCTGCCAGTGCCGTCTCCGGCCATCTCTTCCCTACTCGTTTTACTAGCCTGGCATAGGTGATGTACTGGCCTCTGTGCACCCCCGTCTAATCCTGCAACTTTTGAAAGTCCAGCGCCTCCCCCTCCCTCCATATGTCCCCAAGCGTGGCCAGGCCCACCGGCTCCCAGTGCCTACGGACAGAGTGAAACAGTTGGGTGTCGTTTTCGCACAGGGCCACCAGCGGGACCTGCCAAGATAGTGGTTCTGACTCCCCCATCAATTTCCATGTTCTGTGCCAGACCTCCCATCCCAACCTCAATAGTTGCCCTCTTCCCGTCAGTTTATTCCTTTGTAGCCACACCACCTCTCTCAGGAAGTATGGGGCCGCATCCTCACGCAGCAACCTAGATTCCGCCGAATCTTCATCAGACAACCACCTGGCCACATACAACAGTTGTCCCGCCAGATAACATAGTTCGAAGTTGGGCAAGCCTATACCCCCCTTCTCGTACGGGTTCTGGAGCTTCCACAGGGCCACCCTATTCCTGGAGTTACCCCACACGAAGCCCCTACACATACTATGAAGTCGTACAAATAGGCTCTTAGGGATCAAATACGGGACGTTCACGAAGAAATGCAGGAGTCTGGGAAGGACCACCATTTTCAGCAAAGCCGCCCTCCCCATCCTGGACAGGGGCAATCTGGACCAGAATGTCATGCTGTTCTTGACCCCCTCTATGGCTCTCTCTGTGTTATGCTTGTGTACCGCCTCAGTCCGGTGGTAAATATTTACCCCCAGGTACCTAAACGTGTCGGTCCGCCATGGTATTGACAACACAGGCAGCCTCTCCAACGGGACGTCCCTGTACCCGCCCTAAGGGAACAGGCTAGACTTCCTGGGGTTCACTGATATGCCCGAGAGGACAGCGTAATGGTCCAGTACTTCCAGTACGTACTGCAGGTTCTCCTCCGGGTAGCGTAGGTACAACAGCATATCGTCCGCATAGAGAGATATTAAGTGGCTGCCGCTGGCAGTGTTAATGCCCACCTCTCCGTATTGTTGCCACAGGCATATCGCCAGCGGTTCCAGCGCAAGTATATATAACATGGGTGACCAAGGGCATCCCTGCCTGGTCCCCCTGCTAAGTTGCCAGGTATCCGAGACTGTGGCCCCAGTCTTGACCCTAGCCACCGGGCTGCTATATAACAACTGGACCCATCTGATATAACCAGGGCCCACGCCGTATCCCTGCAGGGCCGCTTTCAGCCAAGGCCATCTCACTGAATCAAAGGCCTTGACCGCATCCAGCGACACTACCGCCATCTCGCCCGTGTCATCCTTAGTATGGTCAATGACATGGTGCAGCCTCCTATAGTTATCACTGATATTCCTGCCTGGGACATATCCCGTTTGATCCGGGTGGATCAGCTTGCCAATCACCTTCTTCAACCTGTTGGCCAGCACCGCCGTGAGTATTTTGCTGTCCTGGTTTAGCAAGGACAGAGGTCTATAAGATCCACACTCAACAGCCGGCTTGCCTGGTTTCAGTAATGGGACAATCATGGCCTCACGGAGGGACAACGGGAGTTCTCCCTGTTCGTATGCCTCGTTAAACAAGGCCAGCAGTGGCTGCAGCAGCTCCTGCACGTACACCTTGTAAAACTCACCAGGCAGGCCATCCGCTCCAGGTGCCTTACACGTGGGGAGGCCCCGGATCACCACCTCCAGCTCATCAGAAGTGATAGGGGCGTCCAGTTCCTCCCGCTCCAGGACGTCTAGGGTGGGCAGACCAATGTCTTCCAGTGTGTTCAGGATGTCCTGGCTCCTGTCCTCCCCAGTGTCCTCATACAAACGTTTGTAGAACCTGAGGAATTCCTCGTTCACCCCATCCTGAGTGTTGCGAAGACCACCGTCCTCACCACGGATCTCATGAATAACCACTCGGGGGGACTCACTCTTGTACAGCCAGGCCAACAGTCTGCCTGGCTTGTCGCCCCCCGCGTGCAGCCGCTCGGTGTATTTCCTATGGTTCAGTCTACATAGTCGGTCCCAAAGAGCGCTGCCCGCCACCTGAAGGTCTCTCATCCTAGTGTTGTCTACCCGAGTGGCATTCTCGAGACGAGCCAGGCTCTCCAGTTCCCTTTCAGCCTCCTGAAGCTCCCTCCCGATACCCCCTTGAAGTCCCTTGGATTTAGAGATGGCCACTCCACGCACCACTACCTTAAAGGCCTCCCACAGAGTTCCCGCAGAACGCACACTACCCGTGTTTATCTCAAAGTATTCCCCGATGGCTACCCTCAGGTCTTCCCGGAATCCCTCATCCTGCAGTGCCTCCGACCGGAGCCTCCATGTGGGGACCCGAGGCCTAGGGGGTTGGTGTCGCCACTCTACCACCAGGGGCGAATGGTCCGACAATACTCGAGCTTTGTATTCCGCCTCCGCTATTTCGCCCGCTATCTCGGCAGTTCCAAACACATAATCCAATCTCGTATATGAATCGTATGGCGCCGCATAGTGCGAATACTGCCT